>NC_057797.1:68235634-68568446 GCF_018294505.1 Triticum aestivum
CCCGCCGCCCACCGGAGCCCCCGCCCGACGCCGGAGCCGCCCCGCCGCCGCCGTCCCGCCGCCAAGGTTGACCACCGCCGCGGCCGCCGGTTTCCTCAAGAAAACAGCATGGTTTTCGTTCGTTTTTTTTAAAATACCCTAAACCTGTTTTTATTGTTTAGATCGGTTTTTTTCGGTTTAGTTTATTTAGCGAACGCCCGTCCGTTCGTTCGTTTTAACGAACGGTTTTCGTCTTTTAGCCACAGTTAGCGAACGTTCGTTCATTAGCCTGTTCGTCCGTTTTTCTTTTTCTCGGATTTTCCGCGATTATTCCTGATCGCGATTTCCGATCTGTTTTTCGTTTTAGTATAACTTTTCGCTTATTTGTCGGAATCTAGCGATTCAAGCACCTAGAGTTTCGTCTCGAAACCCTCTTTCCGTTTAACCAACTCAAACAAGTTTTTGCTTCTGTAAAATTTGACTTAGGTCCAGATTAGTAAACAAAGCCTGTTTCTTTCGCCGTTTGACTTTCGTTGTTTCGTTCGAATTGTTTCTTTTTGGAAACCGAAGTTCTTAAGTTGAACTTTCTGGTTAGTTCTTTTATTTGAGTTTTACCTATGCATTAGATGAGTGCTTATTGTGTGCTTGTTTGTTTGCGATAGAGTACCCGGAGTGCACCGCTTGCTACTTCGAATCTCTAGGTTTCATGGATCATCAGCAAGGCAAGTAACACTTTGATCATACCTCTTACTACCCAGTTTTATTGCATTAGATAAATCCTCAAACAATTGCATGGTTTGGATCTGAATTAAACTGTGGGTTTGGGAAGTAGATGAGGTAGTACATATTCACCTGTTTATTATCAAACCGTGGGAGTTACTTCTACGTTATGCTTATATTGCTATGCTATGCTCGTAGACATGGTTTGGGTTTGAGTGTATTCATGACAGATGTGAGATTGTTTAATTAATGGTTAACTTAAGGTGGCAACTCTAATACACATCTGGGTGGATTGAGGCACCTGGGTATTCCAGCGATTGCCTGTTTTTCTTTATGGACCGCCACCCAGGCTCAAAGGGATCATGAGATTATTCATACTAGAAACTTCCGTGTGCAGCCACAAGCTACTATGGGCTCTAGCATAATTGATTAAGTCATGCAAACTCTTACAGTGGTAGACTAGCAGATGTAGGGGAAAGTAGGTGTCACGGTCTACCCGATCGTAAGGTGCTAGCGCTTCTGAAAAACTATGTCTCGGTCATCCGTTTCCCAAACACCATGTAGTGCGAGAATCCCAACGGAGGAGATCAAGTCTTGTGGGGAAAAGTACGCAAACCTCTACAGAGTGTATAAACTAATCATGGTTAGTCGTGCCCCGGGTTACGGACAACTTGAGTATCTAGTACTCGGATTATCATGTGAATCTCGTCATGTGACTTTAATTAATTTCGTTGGGTTTTGGTGATGTTTAATTGGGATTGAGAGGGTGTCTACACTCTCAATGTTTAACAACCACCATGATAGTTAAATAAAATTTATTCCTTTGCAGTAGAGAAAACTGGCTTTACGCAAAACCGTAACCATAGAGCTTTCCACCAGCCATATATGCATGTAGTATAGCCTATTCTGTTCACTACTCTCTATGTGTTACATTGCCAGCATATTCCATGTGCTGACCCGTTTTCGGACTGCAACGTTCATTTTGCAGACTTTTCAGATGACAAATAAGGATCCTTAGGTCGTGGTTCTATACTCAGTGATCGTTATTAGATGGCCTTAAGCCATATTATTTGTAATAAGTTCTCTTTTGAGACATTCGATGTAATAAGTGTGTGATTGTTACTCTGTTATAAATCCTTCAAGTATTGTGCATGTCAAAATTACTGATCCAGGGATGACACTGAAGCAGAGAGATCAGACTGTTTGAGGTCTGGTCGCTACAATCCCCAAGCTTGGGGTTTTGCGTATCACTAACACAATTGAAATTAATAGAATTTATAATAACATCATTGCAATCATGCTTTTCATTCAAGGAGTTATCATGAATCACTTTATAAATTTCTTCGTTTAACACTTCATCACAATTTTCACATTCATAAATCTCAAGCAAAGCTTCATAAAGATAATCTAGTGAACTCAATTCACTAGCAATAGGTTCATCATAGTTGGATCT
The DNA here is from genome assembly GCF_018294505.1 of Triticum aestivum. Classification (NCBI taxonomy): domain Eukaryota; kingdom Viridiplantae; phylum Streptophyta; class Magnoliopsida; order Poales; family Poaceae; genus Triticum; species Triticum aestivum. Next base: position 68,237,787 of record NC_057797.1, read on the forward strand.
TTTGAAAATATTAGCAAGTGGATGGGGATCCATATCAATAGATTATTAGCAAGAAAAGATGCAAGCAAATAGAAGGCACATGGCAACACAAGCAAACAGGAGATCTGACGATAAAACAGTGAACGAAAAAGAGGGCAAATAAAATGGAAAATTTTTGTGAAGTGGGGGAGAGGAAAATGAGAGGAAAATGGCAAATAATGTAAATTGCGAGGAGATGAGAGTTGTGATTAGGAACCTGGTGTATGTTGAAGATCCTCCCCGACAAGGGCGCCATAAATTCCTTTTGATGTCGGCTAGGACTACCTCGGTATTTCCCCAAAGAGGAAGGGATGATGCAGCACAACGACGGTAGGTATTTCCCTCAGTGATGAAACCAAGGTTATTGAACCAGTAGGAGAACCAAGCAACACAACGTAAACAACCCATGCACACAAATAAGAACCACTCGCAACCCGACGTGTTAAAGGGGCTGTCAATCCCTTTCGGGTAACGGCGCCAAAAATTGGTGCATGGATGGGAGGAAGTTGTAATATACTGAATAAATAGATCACAAATAAAATAAAGTGCAGCAAAGTATTTTTATATTTTTGGTTCAATAGATCTGAAAATAAATGCAAAGGAAAAGTAGACCGCAAAGGCAAATATATGAGAAAGAGACCTGGGGGCCGTAGGTTTCACTAGTGGCTTCTCTCGAGAAAAATAGCAAACGGTGGGTGAACAAACTACTGTTGGGTAATTGATAGAACTTCAAATAATCATGACGATATCCAGGTGATACGTCTCCAACGCATCTATAATTTTTGATTGTTCCATGCTGTTATCTTATCAATCTTGGATGTTTTATAATCATTTTATAGTCATTTTATATCATTTTTGGTACTAAGCTATTGACATAGTGCCAAGTGCTAGTTGGTGTTTTTCCATGGTTTTTACATCGCAGAAAATCAATATCAAACGGAGTCCAAATGCCACGAAACTTTACGAAGAATTTTTATGGGCCGAAAGGAACACAACGGGCCCTGTCTGTGCCTGGGGGGGGTGCCCTGAGGGAGGCATAACCCACCAGGGCGCGCCCTGGTGGGTTGTGCCCACCTCGGGTGCCCTCCGGACCGCCTCTTTGCTTTATAAATACCCCAATATTTCCAGAACCCTAGGGGAGTCGACGAAATATTCATCCAGCCGCTGCAGAGTCCACAACCACCAGATCCAATCTAGACACCATCTCGGAATGGTTCACCACCTCCATTGGTGCCTCTCCGATGATGCGTGAGTAGTTCTTTGTAGACCTTCGGGTCCGTAGTTAGTAGCTAGATGGCTTCATCTCTCTCTCTTGATTCTCAATACAATGGTCTCTTGGAGATCCATATGATGTAACTCTTTTGTGGTGTGTTTGTTGGGATCGATGAATTTGAGTTTATGATCAGATCTATCTTTTTATATCAATGAAAGTATTTGTGTTTCTTTGATCTCTTTTATGCTTGATCTCTTATAGCCTCGTATTTCTTCTGAAGGACATATGCCCTAGAGGCAATAATAAAGTTGTTATATATATTTCCTTATTTCATGATAAATGTTTATTATTCATGCTAGAATTGTATTAAACGAAAACATAGTACATGTGTGAATACATAGACAAATAGAGTGTCACTAGTGTGCCTCTACTTGACTACCTCGTTGATCAAAGATGGTTATGTTTCCTAACCATAGACATGAGTTGTCATTTGATAAACGGGATCACATCATTATGAGAATGATGTGATTGACTTGACCCATTCCATTAGCTTAGCACTTGATCGTTTTAGTTTACTGCTATTGCTTTCTTCATGACTTATACATGTTCCTATGACTATGATATTATGCAACTCCCGATTACCGGAGGAAGTGTGTGCTACCAAATGTCACGACTTAACTGGGTGATTATAAAGGTGCTCTACAGGTGTCTCCGATGGTACTTGTTGAGTTGGCATAGATCGAGATTAGGATTTGTCACTCCGATTGTCGGAGAGGTATCTCTGGGCCCTCTCGGTAACGCACATCACTATAAGGCTTGCAAGCAATGCAACTAATGAGTTAGTTGCGGGATGATGTATTACGGAATGAGTAAAGAGACTTTCCGGTAATGAGATTAAACTAGGTATTGAGATACCGACGATCGAATCTCGGGCAAGTAACATACCAATGACAAAGGGAACAACGTATGTTGTTATGCGGTTTGACCTATAAAGATCTTTGTAGAATATGTAGGAGCCAATATGAACATCCAGGTTCCGCTATTGGTTATTGACCGGAGACATGTCTCGGTCATGTCTACATAGTTCTCGAACCCATAGGGTCCGCATGCTTAACATTCGGTGACGATCGATATTATGAGTTTATGTGATTTGATGTACCGAAGGTAGTTCGGAGTCCCGGATGAGATTGGGGACATGATGAGGAGTCTCGAAATGGTCGAGACATAAAGATCGATATATTGGACGACTATATTCGAACATCAGAAAGGTTCCGAGTGATTCGGGTATTTTTCGGAGTACCGGAGAGTTACAGGAATACGGGGAAGAAGTAATGGGCCTCATGGGCCAAGTGGTGGAAGAGAGGAGGCAGGGCGCGCAACCCCCTAGCCCAAACCGAATTGGACTAGGGGGCTGGTCCCCCTTTCCTCCTTTCCTCCCTCTCCTTCCTTCTCCCCTTCCCCCTTCCTTTCCTCGTCCTAGTAGGAGTAGAAAAGGGGAGTCCTACTCCTACTAGGAGGAGGACTCCTCCTCCTGGCGTGCCCTACAGGGGCCGGCCGGCCTCCCCCTTGCTCCTTTATATACGGGGGCAGGGGGCACCCTAGAACACACAAGTTGATCATTGATCCCTTAGCCTTGTGCGGTGCCCCCCTCCACCATAATCCACCTCGATCATATCGTAGCGGTGCTTAGGCGAAGCCCTGTGCCGGTAGCAACATCATCATCGTCATCACGCCGTCGTGCTGACGGAACTCTCCCGTGAAGATCTGCTGGATCGGAGTTCGTGGGACGTCATCGAGCTGAACGTGTGCTGAACTCGGAGGTGCCGTGCGTTCGGTACTTGGATCGGTCGGATCGTAAAGACGTTCGACTACATCAACCGTGTTCTCATAACGCTTCCGCTTACGGTCTACGAGGGTACGTGGACGATACTCTTCCCTCTCGTCGCTATGCATTGATACGTCTCCATCGTATCTACTTTTCCAAACACTTTTGCCCTTGTTTTGGACTCTAACTTGCATGATTTGAATGGAACTAACCCGGACTGACACTATTTTCAGTAGAATTGCCATGGTGTTATTTTTGTGCAGAAATAATAGTTCTCGGAATGACATGAAAATCAACGGAGAAATATTTTTGGAATATATAAAAATACTGGAAGAAAGATCCACGTCAGGGGGCCCACACCTAGTCCACAAGGGTTGGGGGCGTGCCCTACCCCCTAGGCGCACCCCTGCCTCGTGGGCCCCCTGACGCTCCACCGACCTCAACCTTGACTCCATATATTCACTTTTGGGGAGAAAAAAATCAGGGAGAAGGATTCATCACGTTTTACGACACGGAGCCGCCGCCAAGCCCTAAACTCTCTCGGGAGGGCTGATCCGGAGTCCGTTCGGGGCTCCGGAGAGGGGAATTCCATCATCAACCTTCCTCCATCACCAATTTCATGATGCTCACCGCCGTGCGTGAGTAATTCCATCATAGGCTTGTTGGATGGTGATGGGTTGGATGAGATTTATCATGTAATCGAGTTAGTTTTGTTAGGGTTTGATCCCTAGTATCCACTATGTTCTGAGATTGATGTAGCTATGACTTTGATATGCTTAATGCTTGTCACTAGGGCCCGAGTGCCATGATTTCAGATCTGAATATATTATGTTTTCATCAATATATGAGAGTTCTTGATCCTATCTAGCAAGTCTATAGTCACCTATTATGTGTTATGATCCGTTAACCCTGAAGTGACAATAATTGGGACCACTACCGGTGATGACCGTAGTTCGAGGAGTTAATGTATTCACTATGTGTTAATGCTTTGGTCCGGTACTCTATTAAAAGGAGGCCTTAATATCCCTTCGTTTCCAATAGGACCCCGCTGCCACGGGAGGGTAGGACAAAAGATGTCATGCAAGTTCTTTTCCATAAGCAAGTATGACTATATTCGGAATACATGCCGACATTACATTGATGAACTGGAGTTAGTTCTGTGTCACCCTAGGTTATGATTGTTACATGATCGATCGCATCCGACATAATTCTCTATCACCGATCCATTGCCTACGAGCTTTCCATATATTGTTCTTCGCTTATTTACTTTTTCGTTGCTATTGTTACGATCACTATAAAACACCAAAAATATTACTTTTTCTATCGTTACCGCTGAAGGAAATATGCCCTAGAGGCAATAATAAAGTTATTATTTATTTCCTTATATCATGATAAAAGTTTATTATTCATGCTAGAATTGTATTAACCGGAAACATAATACATGTGTGAATACATAGACAAACAGAGTGTCACTAGTATGCCTCTACTAGACTAGCTTGTTAATCAAAGATGGTTATGTTTCCTAACCATGGACAAAGAGTTGTCATTTGATTAACAGGATCACATCATTAGTTGAATGATCTGATTGACATGACCCATTCCATTAGCTTAGCACCCGATCGTTTAGTATGTTGCTATTGCTTTCTTCATGACTTATACATGTTCTATGACTATGAGATTATGCAACTCCCGTATGCCAGAGGAACACTTTGTGTGCTACCAAACGTCACAACGTAACTGGGTGATTATAAAGGTGCTCTACAGGTGTCTCCAAAGGTACATGTTGGGTTGGCGTATTTCGAGATTAGGATTTGTCACTCCGATTGTCGGAGAGGTATCTCTAGGCCCTCTCGGTAATGCACATCACATAAGCCTTGCAAGCATTGCAACTAATGAGTTAGTTGTGAGATGATGTATTACGGAACGAGTAAAGAGACTTGCCGGTAACGAGATTGAACTAGGTATGGGATACCGACGATCGAATCTCGGGCAAGTAACATACAGATGACAAAGGGGCCAACGTATGTTGTTATGCGGTCTGACCGATAAAAGATCTTCGTAGAATATGTAGGAGCCAATATGAGCATCCAGGTTCCGCTATTGGTTATTGACCGGAGACGTGTCTCGGTCATGTCTACATTGTTCTCGAACCCGTAGGGTCCGCACGCTTAAGATTACGATGATAGTTATATTATGAGTTTATGCATTTTGATATACCGAAGGTTGTTCGGAGTCCCGGATGTGATCACGGACATGACGAGGAGTCTCGAAATGGTCGAGACATAAAGATTGATATATTGGAAGCCTATGTTTGGATATCGGAAGTGTTCCGGGTGAAATTGGGATTTTACCGGAGTACCGAGAGGTTACCAGAACGCCCCGGGAGGTATATGGGCCTTAGTGGGCCTTAGTGGAAGAAGAGAAGAGGTAGCCAGGGCTGGGCCGCGCGCCCCTCCACCCCTAGTCCGAATAGTATAAGGAGAGAGGGGGCCGGCGCCCCCTCCTTCTCTCTCTCTCTTTCCCCCCCCCCTCCTCCGTGAATCCTATTCCAACTAGGATTGGGGGGGGGGGATCCTACTCCCAGAGGGAGTAGGACTCCTCCTGGCGCGCCACACCTTGGCCGGCCGGCCCCCCTCCCTTGAACCTTTATATACGGATGCAGGGGCACCCAGAGAAAGACAAGTTGATCCACGTGATCATATTCTTAGCCGTGTGCGGTGCCCCCTTCCACCATAGTCCTCGATAATATTGTAGCGGTGCTTAGGCGAAGCCCTGCTGCAGTAGTACATCAAGATCGTCACCACGCCGTCGTGCTGACGGAACTCTTCCCCGACACTTTGCTGGATCGGAGTCCGGGGATCGTCATCGAGCTGAACGTGTGCTAGAACTCGGAGGTGCCGTAGTTTCGGTGCTTGATCAGTCGGGCCATCGAGACGTACGACTACATCAACCAAACGCTTCCGTTGTCGATCTACAAGGGTAAGTAGATCATACTCTCCCCTCTCGTTGCTATGCATCACCATGATCTTGCGTGAGCATAGGAAAATTTTGAAATTACTACGAAACCCAACAGTGGCATCCGAGCCTAGGTTTTATATGTTGATGTTATATGCACGAGTAGAACACAAGTGAGTTGTGGGCGATATAAGTCATACTGCTTACCAGCATGTCATACTTTGGTTCGGCGGTATTGTTGGACGAAGCGGCCCGGACCGACATTACGCGTACGCTTACGCGAGACCGGTTCTCCCGACGTGCTTTGCACATAGGTGGCTTGCGGGTGACAGTTTCTCCAACTTTAGTTGAACTGAGTGTGGCTACGCCCGGTCCTTACGAAGGTTAAAACAACACCAACTTGACAAACTATCGTTGTGGTTTTTGATGCGTAGGTAAGATTGGTTCTTGCTTAAGCCCGTAGCAGCCACGTAAAACATGCAACAACAAAGTAGAGGACGTCTAACTTGTTTTTGCAGGGCATGTTGTGATGTGATATGGTCAAGACATGATGCAAATTTTATTGTATGAGATGATCATGTTTTGTAACCGAGTTATCGGCAACTGGCAGGAGCCATATGGTTGTCGCTTTATTGTATGCAATGCAATCGCGCTGTAATGCTTTACTTTATCACTAAGCGGTAGCGATAGTCGTGGAAGCATAAGATTGGCGAGACGACAACGATGCTACGATGGAGATCAAGGTGTCGCGCCGGTGACGATGGTGATCATGACGGTGCTTCGGAGATGGAGATCACAAGCACAAGATGATGATGGCCATATCATATCACTCATATTGATTGCATGTGATGTTTATCTTTTATGCATCTTATCTTGCTTTGATTGACGATAGCATTATAAGATGATCTCTCACTAAATTATCAAGAAGTGTTCTCCCTGAGTATGCACCGTTGCGAAAGTTCTTCGTGCTGACACACCACGTGATGATCGGGTGTGATAGGCTCTACGTTCAAATACAACGGGTGCAAAACAGTTGCACACGCGGAATACTCAGGTTATACTTGACGAGCCAAGCATATACAGATATGGCCTCGGAACACGGAGACCGAAAGGTCGAGCGTGAATCATATAGTAGATATGATCAACATAGCGATGTTCACCAATGAAACTACTCCATCTCACGTGATGATCGGACATGGTTTAGTTCATTTGGATCACGTAATCACTTAGAGGATTAGAGGGATGTCTATCTAAGTGGGAGTTCTTAAGTAATATGATTAAAGTGAACTTAAATTTATCATGAACTTAGTCCTGGTAGTATTTTGCAAATTATGTTATAGATCAATAGCTCACGTTGTTGCTTCCCTATGTTTATTTTGATATGTTCCTAGAGAAAATTGTGTTGAAAGATGTTAGTAGCAATGATGCGGATTGGATCCGTGATCTGAGGTTTGTCCTCATTGATGCACAGAAGAATTATGTCCTTGATGCACCGCTAGGTGACAGACCTATTGCAGGAGCAGATGCAGACATTATGAACGTTTGGCTAGCTCAATATGATGACTACTTGATAGTTTAGTGCACCATACTTAAATGGATTAGAATCGGGACTTCAAAGACGTTTTGAACGTCATGGACCATATGAGATGTTCCAGGAGTTGAAGTTACTATTTCAAGCAAATACCCGAGTTGAGATATATGAAGTCTCCAACAAGTTCTATAGCTAAAAGATGGAGGAGAATCGCTCAACTAGTGAGCATGTGCTCAGATTGTCTGGGTACTACAATCGCTTGAATCAAGTGGGAGTTAATCTTCCAGATAAGATAGTGATTGACAGAATTCTCTAGTCACCATCACCAAGTTAGTAGAACTTCATGATGAACTATAATATGCAAGGGATAACGGAAACAACTCCCAAGCTCTTCGTGATGCTGAAATCAACGAAGGTAGAAATCAAGAAAAACATCAAGTGTTGATGGTTGACAAGACCACTAGTTTCAAGAAAAGGGCAAAGGGAAGAAGGGGAACTTCAAGAAGAACGGCAAGCAAGTTGCTGCTCAAGTGAAGAAGCCCAAGTCTGATCCTAAGCCTGAGACTAAGTGCTTCTACTGCAAAGGGACTGGTCACTGGAAGCAGAACTACCCCAAGTGATTGGCGGATAAGAAGGATGGCAAAGTGAACATAAGTATATTTGATATACATGTTATTGATGTGTACTTTACTAGTGTTTATAGCAACCCCTCAGTAATAGATACTAGTTCAGTTGCTAAGATTAGTAACTCGAAATGGGAGTTGCAGGATAAACAGAGACTAGTTAAGGGTGAAGTGACGATGTGTGTTGGAAGTGGTTCCAAGATTGATATGATCATCATCGCACACTCCCTATACTTTTGGGATTAGTGTTGAACCTAAATAAGTGTTATTTGGTGTTTGCGTTGAGCATGAATATGATTTGATCATGTTTATTGCAATACGGTTATTCATTTAAGTAAGAGAATAAATTGTTGTTCTCTTTACATGAATAAAACCATATATGGTTACACACCCAATGAAAATAGTTTGTTGGATCTCGATCGTAGTAATACACATAATCATAATATTGAAACCAAAAGATGCAAAGTTAATAATGATAGTGCAACTTATTTGTGGCACTGCTGTTTAGGTCATATTGGTGTAAAGCGCATGAAGAAATTCCATGCTGATGGGCTTTTGGAATCACTTGATTATGAATCAGTTGATGCTTGCGAACCATGCCTCATGGGCAAGATGACTAAGACTCCGTTCTCCGGAACAATACAGCGAGCAACAAATTTGTTGGAAATCATACATACTGATGTATGTGGTCCGATGAATATTGAGACTCGCGACAGGTATCATTATTTTCTGATCTTCACAGATGATTTGAGCAGATATGAGTATATCTACTTGATGAAACATAAGTCTGAAACATTTGAAAAGTTCAAAGAATTTCAGATGAAGTGGAAAATCATCGTAACAAGAAAATAAAGTCTCTACGATCTAATCGTGGAGAAGAGTATTTGAGTTATGAGTTTGGTCTTCAGTTAAAACAATGTGAAATAGTTTCACTACTCACGCCACCTGGAACACCACAGCATAATTGTGTGTCCGAACGTCATAACCGTACTTTATTAGATATGGTGCGACCTATGATGTCTCTTACCGATCTACCACTATCGTTTTGGGGTTATGCATTAAAGACAACTGCATTCACGTTTAAAAGGGCACCATCTAAGTCCGTTGAGACGACACAATCTGAATTGTGGTTTGGCAAGAAACCAAAGTTGTCGTTTCTTAAAGTTTGGGATTGTGATGCTTATATGAAAAAGTTTCATCCTGATAAGCTCAAACCCAAATCGGAGAAATATGTCTTCATAGGATACCCAAAGGAGACTATTGGGTACACCTTCTATCACAGATCCGAAGGCAAGACATTCGTTGCTAAGAATGGATCCTTTCCAGAGAAGGAGTTTCTCTCGAAAGAAGTGAGTGGGAGGAAAGTAAAAAAAACTTGATAAGGTAATTGTACCTTCTCCCTTATTGGAAAGTAGTCCATCACAGAAATCTGTTCCTGTGACTACTACACCAATTAGTGAGGAAGCTAATGATGATGATAATGTAACCTCAGATCAAGTTACTACCGAATCTCGCAGGTAAACCAGAGTGAGATCCGCACCAGAGTGGTACTATAATCCTGTTCTGTAAGTCATGTTACTAGACCATGACGAACTTGCGAACTATGAGGAAGCGATGATAAGCCCAGATTCCGCAAAATGGCTTGAGGCCATGAAATCTGAGATGGGATCCATGTATGAGAACAAAGTATGGACTTTGGTTGACTTGCCCGATGATCGGCAAGCAATTTAGAATAAATGGATGTTCAAGAGGAAGACGGACGCTGATAGTAGTGTTACTATCTACAAAGCTAGAATTTTCGCAAAAGGTTTTCGACAAGTTCAAGGTGTTGACTACGATGAGAGTTTTTCACTCGTATCTATGCTTAAATCTGTCCGAATCATGTTAGCAATTGCCGCATTTTATGAAATCTGGCAAATGGATAACAAAACTGCAATCCTTAATGGATTTCTTAAAGAAGAATTGTATATGATGCAACCAAAAGTTTTTGTCAATCCTAAAGGTGTTAACAAAATGTGCAAACTCCAGCGATCCATCTATGGACTGGTGTAAGCATCTCGGAGTTGGAATATACGCTTTGATAAGTTGATCAAAGCATATAGTTTTATACAGACTTGCGGTGAAGCCTGTATTTACAAGAAAGTGAGTGGGAGCACTATAGCATTTCTGATAAGTATATGTGAATGACATATTGTTGATCAGAAATAATGTAGAATTATTCTGCAAAGCATAAAGGAGTGTTTGAAAGGAGTTTTTCAAAGAAAGACCTCGGTGAAGTTGCTTACATATTGAGCACCAAGATCTATAGAGATAGATCAAGACGCTTGATAAGGTTTTTCAATAAATACATACCTTGACAAGATTTTGAAGTAGTTCAAAATGGAACAGACAAAGAAAGAGTTTCTTGCCTATGTTACAAGGTGTGAAATTGAGTAAGACTCAAAGCCCGACCACGGCAGAAGATAGAAAGAGAATGAATATCATTCCCTATGCCTTGGTCATAGGTTCTATAAAGTATGCCATGCTGTGTACCAGATCTACTGTATACCCTACACTGATTTTGGCAAGAGAGTACAATAGTGATCTAGGAGTAGATCACTGGACAGCAGTCAAAATTATCCTTAGTGGAACAAGGATATGTTTCTCGATTATGGAGGTGACAAAAGGTTCGTCGTAAAGAGTTACATCGATGCAAGTTTTGACACTGATCTAGATGACTTTAAGTCTTAATCTGGATACATATTGAAAGTGGGAGCAATTAGCTAGAGTAGCTCCGTGCAGAGCATTGTTGACATAGATATTTGCAAAATACATACGGATCTGAATATGGCAGACCCGTTGACTAAAATTCTCTCACAAGCAAAACATGATCACACCTTAGTACTCTTTGGGTGTTAATCACATAGCGATGTGAACTAGATTACTGAATCTAGTAAACCCTTTGGGTGTTGGTCACATGGCGATGTGAACTATGGGTGTTAATCACATGATGATGTGAACTATCGATGTTAATCACATGGTGATGTGATCTAGATTATTGACTCTAGTGCAAGTGGGAGACTGAAGGAAATATGCCCTAGAGGCAATAATAAAGTTATTATTTATTTCCTTATATCATGATAAAAGTTTATTATTCATGCTAGAATTGTATTAACCGGAAACATAATACATGTGTGAATACATAGACAAACAGAGTGTCACTAGTATGCCTCTACTAGACTAGCTTGTTAATCAAAGATGGTTATGTTTCCTAACCATGGACAAAGAGTTGTCATTTGATTAACAGGATCACATCATTAGTTGAATGATCTGATTGACATGACCCATTCCATTAGCTTAGCACCCGATCGTTTAGTATGTTGCTATTGCTTTCTTCATGACTTATACATGTTCCTATGACTATGAGATTATGCAACTCCCGTTTGCCGGAGGAACACTTGGTGTGCTACCAAACGTCACAACGTAACTGGGTGATTATAAAGGTTCTCTACAGGTGTCTCCAAAGGTACATGTTGGGTTGGCGTATTTCGAGATTAGGATTTGTCACTCCGATTGTCGGAGAGGTATCTCTGGGCCCTCTCGGTAATGCACATCACATAAGCCTTGCAAGCATTGCAACTAATGAGTTAGTTGTGAGATGATTTATTATGGAACGAGTAAAGAGACTTGCCAGTAACGAGATTGAACTAGGTATGGGATACCGACGATCAAATCTCGGGCAAGTAACATACCGATGACAAAGGGAACAACATATGTTGTTATGCGGTCTGACCGATAAAAGTTCTTCGTAGAATATGTAGGAGCCAATATGAGCATCCAGGTTCCGCTATTGGTTATTGACCAGAGACGTGTCTCAGTCATGTCTACATTGTTCTCGAACCCGTAGGGTCCGCACGCTTAAGGTTACGATGACAGTTATATTATGAGTTTATGCATTTTGATGTACTGAAGGTTGTTCAGAGTCCCGGATGTGATCACGGACATGACAAGGAGTCTCGAAATGGTCGAGACATAAAGATTGATATATTGGAAGCCAATGTTTGGATATCGGAAGTGTTCCGGGTGAAATCGGGATTTTACCGGAGTACCGGGAGGTTACGAGAACCCCCCGGGAGGTATATAGGCCTTAGTGGGCCTTAGTGGAAGAAGAGAAGAGGCAGCCAGGGCTGGGCCGCGCGCCCCTCCACCCCTAGTCCGAATAGGACAAGGAGAGAGGGGGCCGGCGCCCCCCTCCTTCTCTCTCTCTCTTTCCCCCCCTCCGCGAATCCTATTCCAACTAGGATTGGGGGGGGGGGGATCCTACTCCCAGAGGGAGTAGGACTCCTCCTGGCGCGCCACACCTTGGCCGGCCGGCCCCCCTCCCTTGAACCTTTATATACGGATGCAGGGGCACCCAGAGAAAGACAAGTTGATCCACGTGATCATATTCTTAGCCGTGTGCGGTGCCCCCTTCCACCATAGTCCTCGATAATATTGTAGCGGTGCTTAGGCGAAGCCCTGCCGCAGTAGTACATCAAGATCGTCACCACGCCGTCCTGCTGACGGAACACTTCCCCAACACTTTTCTGGATCGGAGTCCGGGGATCGTCATCGAGCTGAACGTGTGCTAGAACTCGGAGGTGCCGTAGTTTCGGTGCTTGATCGGTCGGGCCGTGGAGACGTACGACTACATCAACCAAACGCTTCCGTTGTCGATCTACAAGGGTACATAGATCATACTCTCCCCTCTCGTTGCTATGCATCACCATGATCTTGCGTGAGCGTAGGAAAATTTTGAAATTACTATGAAACCCAACAATAGCTACTATCATATTATTGTGCTACTAAATACTTTCCTGCAGATATTAAGTTATCCAGGTGTGGTTGAATTGACAACTCAGCTGCTAATACTTGAGAATATTCTTTGGCTCCCCTTGTGTCGAATCAATTAATTTGGGTTGAATACTCTACCCTCGAAAACTGTTGTGATCCCCTATACTTGTGGGTTATCAAGACTATTTTCTGGCGTCGTTGCCGGGGAGCATAGCTCTATTCTTTAAGTCACTTGGGATTTATATCTGCTTATCACTATGAAGAACTTGAAAGATCAAAGAACCAAGATTTTTCCCTCAACTATGAGGGGAGGTAAGGAACTGCCATCTTGCTCTGCACTTGATTCACCTTCTGTTTTGAGTAATGTCGGTGTCAAAACCGGCGGATCTCGGGTAGGGGGTCCCGAACTGTGCATCTAGGCCGGATGGTAACAGGAGGCAGGGGACACGATGTTTTACCCAGGTTCGGGCCCTCTTGATGGAGGTAAAACCCTACGTCCTGCTTGATTAATATTGATGATATGGGTAGTACAAGAGTAGATCTACCACGAGATCAGAGAGGCCAAACCCTAGAAGCTAGCCTATGGTATGATTGTTGTTCGTCCTATGGAGTAAAACTCTCTGGTTTATATAGACATTGGAGAGGGCTAGGGTTACACAGAGTCGGTTACAATGGTAGGAGATCTACATATCCGTATCGCCAAGCTTGCCTTCCACGCCAAGGAAAGTCCCTTCCGGACACGGGACGAAGTCTTCAATCTTGTATCTTCATAGTCCAGGAGTCCGGCCGAAGGTATAGGCCGGCCATCCGGACACCCCCTAATCCAGGACTCCCTCAGTAGCCCCTGAACCAGGCTTCAATGATGACGAGTCCGGCACGCAGATTGTCTTCGGCATTGCAAGGTGGGTTCCTCCTCCAAGTACTTCATAGAAGATTTTGAACACAAAGGTAGTGTCCGGCTCTGCAAAATAAGTTTCCACATATTGCGATAGAGAGAATAATATTTACACAAATCTAATCTGCTGACGTATTCCATAGCGTGACATCACACCATGGCCAAGTCTTTATTCAAATTGTTTTATTGTCCCACCTTAGCGTGTTTAGCGAGGCGGTTTCCTTGGCACGTCTTGTTAAAGCAGAGATCGTGTCCCCTTATTCCGGGATTCTCATCAATATGGGTGTAGGTAACCCAACCGCGCCATTGACTATGGCGCTTGGGAGATAAGCGAGTTTTACCAGGCTGGTGGGGGCGCATAGTCGCGTCCGCCCATATAAGGGGATAAGGATCCACCTTTTAATCCACGCCTTCTTCCTCCTTTGCCTATCCATTTCCGTGCACTCGAGCTCCAGCGCCCAAGTGCGCACACCCCACCTCAACCTTCTCCAGCCATGTCTGGAGTGGGAGGCAAGTGGATGGTCTCCTCCGTCATGGAGGGACACATCAAAAGACTGAGGAAGGCCGGATACTTGTCTAACGACATTGCGCACCGGCTTCCCGAAGAGGGGCAGCTCATCCCCACCCCTAGGCCCCATGAGAGGGTGGTGTTCCTCCCACATTTCCTCTATGGACTGGGCTTCCCTCTCCACCCATTTGTCTGGGGGCTCATGTTCTACTATGGCCTGGATTTCCAAGATCTGGCCCCGAACTTTATCCTCAACATCTCGGCGTTTATCATCGTCTGCGAGGCTTTCTTCCGCATCCGCCCCCATTTCGGCCTATGGCTCAAGACTTCCAATGTCAAGCCAAAGGTGGTGTGCGGCACCCAAGCGGAGTGCGGAGGCGCCATGGTGGGCAAGATGCCCAACGTCCTATGGTTCGAGGGCTCCTTCGTGGAATCCCTATAGGGGTGGCAGTCGGGGTGGTTTTACATCACCGAGTCGCGCAACCCTGAATGGGTCGCAGCCCCCGAGTTATGATCCGGACCCCCTACGCGGCTCGCCTCCTGGAAAGAGACGGGCCTGTCGTGGGGTAAAAAAGGAGAGCTGGCCGAACTCCAAACATGCGTCCAAACCCTGGTGGACAGGAATCTCAAACTTGTCAACGTAGTCCAGGTTATGCTCATCCGCCGGATCCTCTCGTGTCGACAACAGGCTCTCAACCTGTGGGAGTTCGACCCGGTGCGGCACCGAACTCTGAGCAGGCTCTTCAACACGATGTACGAAGATGCCTGGAAGGTGCTTTTCAAGGGCGCCGAGGCCCCTGCATCCGCTACCAAGGATCGTGGATTCAGCACGCAGCGTCACGCTCGTGCGGTAAGCTGTTTTCACCTTTTACAGGGTATTAGTTTTTCATAGTTTGACTCCATGCGGGATCTAAGCTCCCTTACCTTTGACAGGATTGATAGGAGACATCCGGACAGATCAACTGTCCGGCTCCTTTGCCCGAAGGCCCAGCAGACGCTCGCTTGGCGAAGCTGCTGGTTCCGGCACCCTACGTGGTGCCGGAGAAGAAGGCCAAGAAGAAAGCCACGGGGACTCGAAAGAGTGCCCGGCGCCAGGAGGTGTCGGGTTCATCATCCGATGACTCCAAGGCGCACTCCTCCCATGAAGACGAGGAGGACAAAGAAGAGACCTCTCCCCCCAGTGGGGGAGGGAAGAAAAGGAAGGCCGCCCCAACCGGGAGGCCGAAGGGTCCAAGAGGGGGAAGACCCCTCCTCCGGACTACTCCACCAACACCGACGACGGCGAAGAGGAGTGGCCGCACAGGGCCAAGCCCCTGGAGAAATCGTAAGTATCCGGATACTGGAGTGATTCATAGTATTCCCCCATTGCACAGCTTTTCCTTACGTCGAACATGATTGTGCAGTCCGCCCAAGGGCGGGCTCGACGAGTCGTCGAGCGGCTCCCTGGACTCGTCGGATGTGAATTCGCTTCCGACGGCTTCCTCCCCCCACCCTACGGACGGTGCCGAGGTGGCGTTCCAACAGGTTCCAAGCCAGGAGGAGGTGGTCGTGGAGGCGCCACAAGGCAACCTCCCGTACTCCAGGCGTAAAGGGAATAGAACCCCCAAGGGCTCCAAGTCCGGCTTTGAGCCGGACACCGCGCTGGAACCTTCAATGGTTCCGAACTCCGGTAGGCAGCCTCCTTCCAAGAGGAGCAAGCCTACCGAGCCGGTGACCTCCGTCCAACCGGAGGCACTGGACAATTTGCTGGAGACGCTTAACGGCGCCTCCATCGACGAGGAGCACCGCACTATTATGAGTGTGGTGATCCAGAAGGTTCAGTCTGTCAAGAGCGGACTGACTGAAGCCTGTGCCAGCCTTCTAACAGGCTTTGAGGTAAGTAAAGAATATGTAAAAATATTACCGCATAGACAGTAGCCCCTGATTCTCTGTTCGGTGTTCGGAAAGAAAAGCTGAATAGAGGATCTAATAACATTCACAGGAGTCTAACATAATCAAGTCAATATGCGTATGCAGGCTTCGCTGCTGGCCTCCGCCGCACTGACTGCGGAGGTGGATACGCTGAAGCAGAACCTCGAGCGGTCCGAGCAAGAGCTCGGCCTAGCCAAGCAGCAGCTCGAGGAGAAGGAAGGTAAGAAATACCTTATTGAAATATGTGAAAGGTGCAATTGCAAAAAGTGACAGGATTAACACGGCTATTGTAGGGGCCACAACTGAGGTGGCGACCCTTAAGCAAGCGCTGTCCGAGGCCGAAAAGAGGGCGGCCACAGAGCGCACCGAGCGGGAGAAGCATGAGACGCAGGTTGGCGGGGTGCGGCAAGAGCTCCAGTCTCTCATGAAAAAACATGAGAGTTTGGAGCTTGACTCGAAGACGCGAGAGTCTGAGCTTGTGGCGGCCATTGAAGATGCCAAGTCTGCCAAGGCCGAAGCCCAGAAGGCCCTCCAGGAGGTTGAGGCAATAAAAAAGATAGCGGCGGGTAAGGCATTCTTTATGCAAAGCAAGCACGTAAAAGTGAATTACTTTTCACTTACCCGAATCCGGAGCTCTCCAGGAGCATTCGCAGACTTGCCCCGTAGCGTGTCGGATGCCGCCGCCTTCTACCGAGCCGAGGAGGGAAGCTCGATGGAGAAGGTGTTCTGGTCTCACTATGCTGAGGCCGAACACCCGGTGCTGTCAAGCGACCAGCTGAAACAGTTGGTCGAGCTCCATAAGGTGGCCGAACAGGCCATGAAGGGCCTCATAGTCCGGCTGTGGCCTGGAGAGGCCATGCCTGAGAGCTACTTCGGGCTGGTGAGGCGGCTGGTGGAGGCCTGTCCAAGGCTCGAAGTCATCAAGCGCTCCATATACATCGAGGGTTCCCGTAGGGCGCTTGCCCGTGTGAAGGTGCACTGGGGCAAGATGGATGCTGAGAAGCTTGTGAAGGACGGGCCACCGCCGGGAAAGGAGCATCGCAAGCCCAAGATGTATTATGAGGGCGTTCTGAAGGGTGCCCGCCTTGTGGCGGATGAATGTTCCATGGATGTAATTTTTTCAGTAAACTCGCTCGTTTTGTCCTGTGCACTGAAAACTTGTTCATGTGCGCTAAGCAATGCTTTTTGAATTGAAAATATTACCTTCTGTGCGACCGTTTATCAAATTTGAGAGATGGCGAGTCGTCGGCTTCTGCCCCCATGGCACGAGTGCTGGGGTGTTCGGGATAAACATGAGCGCTCTTTTTCCCATTCTTGGGTCCTTCGAGGGAGGCGCTCAACACAACGAACAAGGCAATCAGACTATAATGCTTGAACACTCTCACTTAGCCATAGAATTCTATAATTTTAAATTTCGGCGAAGCCCCTAGTGTTTGAAAGACCGAGTTCGGGGCGCTATCCACGCCTAGGCCGGACAAAGCCGACTCCTCGCTCTAAGCGGCATAAGTCTTTAGGGACTCGAAAACCTCTCGAACAACGACCAGCTCTCACCTCATCATGACAGTCAGTTTTAGCTTTCTCTACTGAGGTGCTTAGCCCAGCTCAACTGGGGCACAATCGCAGTAGTTCTCCTAGTGCTACCTTAGCCGATATAACGGAACGTAAGGTAACAAAACATAGGAGCCGGGCAAACCCAACTATTGACCCAAGACATGATTCGGAGTTGATGCATATAATGCTATAAGTTCGGGGTGCCGCACTTGTGAAAGAGTTCGGACTTCTCACACCGTATTGTGGGGTACTTAAGCCCCTAGCGTATTGGCCGTACCAAAGTGTACGGGTGCAACATGTCATTAATGAACATATATTCGTAAAAAAGGTAATGCAATAATAGATGGAAGCTATGCATTGTTTATTTAAAAAAGCTGCGATCAAAGCAGAACGATACAAAATAGTGCAATAAGCAAAAGATGGGACTATCAAATATGTCCTTTCCAGGGGCGAGCTGCGGAATGTTATGCGAAATAGGTATACTGCTCGTTAGAGAGACCACCTTAGAGTTCCGTAGTGCGGCGTAGCTTTCTGCTTCCCTGGTTGTATCGTTTGTGCGGCAATTGTACTGCCGGACAAGCCTTTCGAAGAATGGAGTCCTGAAAATAAGAGAAAATTAAGAAATCGGCAGCCCCTAGTGCAGTTTAAGCCGCGTTTCGAGCGTGCCGTGATGGTGCCCCTCCCCCTGTGCACATGGTATTTCCAGAGCGTAGTTATGTATGCGCAGCACTAGTTTCGCAAGTTCGCGAGGGCTGGGGTTGGGGCCGCATTGCTACGCTTGCTCTGAACGTGCCGGGTGGTCTTGGTGTAGGTTACTCCGGGCGCGCTTGACAGTGTCCAGACGTTTAATGGCCGGACTAGAGAATTGCCTTGAGAGGCTGCTTTGTACTTCCGTTGCGATAGCCGCCGTATGCTCCTCCGTTCGGAGAGAGTGTTCGGTGTTTCCATTGATCGTGATGACACCTCAAGGGCCTGGCATCTTGAGCTTGAGGTATGCGTAGTGCGGCACCGCATTGAACTTGGCAAATGCGGTTCGCCCGAGCAGTGCGTGATAGCCACCGCAGAACTGGACTATGTCGAAGATTAACTCCTCGCTTCGGAAATTATCCGGAGATCCGAAGACCACTTCAAGTGTAACTGAGCCTGTACAGTTGGCTTCTACACCTGGTATGACGCCTTTAAAGGTCGTTCTGGTGGGCTTAATCCTCGAGGGATCGATACCCATTTTTCGCACTGTATCCTGATAAAGCAGGTTCAGGCTGCTGCCGCCGTCCATAAGGACTCTAGTGAGGTGAAATCCATCAATAATTGGGTCTAGAACCAATGCGGCGAATCCGCCATGACGGATGATAGTGGGGTGGTCCCTTCGATCAAAAGTGATCGGGCAGGAAGACCATGGGTTGAACTTTGGGGCGACTGGCTCCATCGCGTATACGTCCCTTAGCACACACTTTCGCTCCCTCTTGGGGACGTGGGTTGCGTATATCATGTTCACCGTCCACACTTGTGGGGGAAAACCTTTCTGTCCACTGTTGTTCGCCGACCGGGGCTCCTCCTCGTCATCGCTATGCATCCCCTTGTCTCTGCTTTTGGCATTTAACTTTCCTGCCTACTTGAACACCCAACAATCCCTGTTGGTGTGATTGGCTGGTTTTTCGGGGGTGCCATGTATCTGGCATGAGCGGTTGAGTATTCGGTCCAAACTGGACGGGCCCGGAGTATTTCTTTTGAATTGCTTTTTCCGCTGACCGGGTTTAGAGCCTCTGAATCCAGCATTAACTGCCGTATCCTCAGCGTTGTTGCCGTTAATGTGGCGATTTTGCTTGTTGCAACGTGACCTGCCACTACTGTCCTTGGTATTCGAATTACCAGGGCTCTTGGTCATGTTATCGCTGCGAGCTAGCCAGCTGTCTTCTCCCGTGCAAAAGTGGGTCATAAGTGTCGTGAGGGCTGCCATAGATTTTGGCTTTTCCTGTCCTAGGTGCCGTGCAAGCCACTCATCACGGATGTTATGCTTGAAGGCTGCTAGGGCCTCTGCGTCCGGACAGTCGACAATTTGATTTTTCTTGGTTAGGAACTGTGTCCAGAATTGTCTGGCCAATTCCTCTGGCTGCTGAATTATGTGGCTTAGGTCATCGGCGTCTGGTGGTCACACATAAGTGCCTTGGAAATTGTCGAGGAATGCGGCTTCCAGGTCCTCCCAACAACCAATTGATTCTGCTGGCAAGCTGTTAAGCCAATGCTGAGCTGGTCCTTTAAGCTTGAGTGGGAGGTATTTGATGGCGTGTAGGTCATCACCGTGGGCCATGTGGATATGAAGGAGATAGTCTTCGATCCATACCGCATGATCTGTTGTGCCATCGTATGATTCGATGTTCACGGGTTTGAAACCCTTGGGGACTTGATGATCCATTACTTCATCTGTGAAGCATAGTGGGTGTGCGGCGCCTCTGTATTGGGCTATATCACGACGCAGCTCAAACGAGCTTTGTCTACTGTGTTCGGCCCGGCCGGATTTACTGTATCCGACATGACGAGTACCGCCTCGTGCCGTGGGGCGCCCCCGTGATCCGTAGATCAATCTTGTTTGCCTTGCCTTGTCCTCCAATATGTCTCGCAGGTCTGGCGCATTTTCCCATGCCTTGGTAGTTTTTGATGGCATCGGGGTGCGGCTTGAGTGGAGGGCCGAGAGGCCTCTCTGTCGCGGCCATGGGGTGGCCGGTCGGCCGCATCATGCGCCGGTGATGTAGGTTTAGGTGCTTCCTCCTCTAATTGGGGTAGCAACCTGCGCTTTGGGTAGCTCTTGGAGGGGCGTTCGAGTTCATACTCTTCGGCCACAAGGACTTCAGTCCATCTGTTGGCTAGCATCTTGATCAGCTCTAAGCTGTTGCTGTTTTTTACTTGAGGCTGCTCGCCGTGGCCATAAGCCTGCGTTTGAAACTCTCTTGTTCGATGGGATCCTCTGGCACAACAAATTCGTCGTCGTCGAGGCTTGCCTCGTCTTCGGAGGGAGGCATATAAGTATCGTCCTCGACCTCTCTGTCTGCCGCTCTCTCATGAGGGCTGGCTTCTCTATCCTCCTGTACTGAATCTTGCTGGAGGTGGTTGTCTTCGGCACTGTTCGGGGTGTTATTATCTCCCGTGCCGGAATCACCGTTTTTGTTTTGGCGGGATTTAGAGCGGCGCCGCTGACGCCGGCGCTTAGGCTGCTTCTTGGAGGGGTCATCCTCCGTTGTTCCATTGCCATTGCCTTCTTTTGGGATGTCCACCATGTATATATCATATGACGAGGTGGCTTTCCAGTGCCCTATAGGCGCTGGTTCTTGATCGTCTCCTGCATCGGCGTCCATACCGTCGATGTCTTCGAAGTCAAAGTCGAGCATGTCGGTTAAATCATCGACAGTGGCTACGAAGTGGGTGGTGGGTGGGCTTTGAATTTCTTCATCATCCGCATCCCAACCTTGCTGACCATAGTCCGGCCAGGACTCTCCTGACAAAGAGAGAAACTTTAGTGAATTCGGAATATCACCGAAGGACGAGTGCTGAAAGATGTCCGCGGCGGTGAACTCCATGATCGGCGCCCAATCGGGTTCGATCGGTCGGGGCGCGGAGGGCTCAGAGTCTGGAGAGGAGTCCGACTCCTTGGAGTCACGAGCTTCGCAGAGAATAGGGCTGGTGTTTGGCTCGATCGCCATAGAGATTGCAGCCCCCGAGGCGGTGTCTAACCACCCATCCTCGGTTGGTGTGATCGGCTCCGAGCTAGGGGTCAGAGCGGACATAGGTGCGGCCTCCAAGTCACTGTTCGGCGGCAGAGCAAAATCATGCCCATCATGATAGTGTGGCGCGCTCGGCTGTGGCTCGAATCCGTCGAAGATCAAGTCTCCGCAGATGTCGGCCGTGTAGTTCAAACTTCCAAATCTGACCTGATGGCCAGGGGCGTAGATTTCGATCTGCTCCAGATGACCAAGCGAATTGGCCCGCAGTGCAAAGCCGCCGAATACGAAGATCTGTCCGGGGAGAAAAGTCTCACCCTGGATCACATCGCTGTTGATGATCGGAGAAGCCATTGGGCCTAAAAGTGACGACACAGAGGAACTCTCAATGAAAGCACCAATGTCGGTGTCAAAACCGGCGGATCTCGGGTAGGGGGTCCCGAACTGTGCGTCTAGGCCGGATGGTAACAGGAGGCAGGGGACACGATGTTTTACCCAGGTTCGGGCCCTCTTGATGGAGGTAAAACCCTACGTCCTACTTGATTAATATTGATGATATGGGTAGTACAAGAGTATATCTACCACGAGATCAGAGAGGCTAAACCATAGAAGCTAGCCTATGGTATGATTGTTGTTCGTCCTACGGACTAAACTCTCCGGTTTATATAGACACTAGAGAGGGCTAGGGTTACACAGAGTCGGTTACAATGGTAGGAGATCTACATATCCGTATCGCCAAGCTTGCCTTCCAGGCCAAGGAAAGTCCCTTCCGGACATGAGACGAAGTCTTCAATCTTGTATCTTCATAGTCCAAGAGTCCGGCCGAAGGTATAGTCCGGCCATCCGGACACCCCCTAATCCAGGACTCCCTCAAGTAAGCTTGCGACACTTAAACCTGCTACTGCTATCAATTCTGATATGTCGCATGTTATTGATGATGCCACTTCTGCTATGCATGATACTTATGATGAAACTACTTCTATGCTTGATACTATTGTGCCACTAGGTGAATTTCTTGATGAACAACTTGCTAGGGTTAGAGAGAATGAAATTATTGAAACTGATAATATTGATGAAAGTGATGATGAAGATTCTCCCTCTAGATATGAATTGCATGTTGTTCCTGAGGGTTATATTATGGATGAAGAAACTGCTAGAGACTTTCTTGCCTGCAATGATAGAAGTGATCTTAAGAAATTATTAGCTAAGGTGAAACAAAAATCTCTGAATGCTAGAATGAAATATGATCCTGCTTATGCTACTTCACCTATCTTTATTACTGATAAGGATTATGATTTCTCTGTTGATCCTGAGATAATTACTTTGGTTGAATCTGATCCTTTTTATGGCTATGAATCCGAAACTATTGTGGCACATCTTACTAAATTAAATGATTTAGCTACCCTGTTCACTAATGATGAGAAAACTCGCTACTATTATATCCTTAAGTTATTTTCTTTCTCAATAAAGGGTGATGCTAAGATAAGGTTTAATTCTCTTGATCCTGGTTGTGTGTGTAGTCCCCAGGATATGATTTATTACTTCTCTGCTCAGTATTTCCCTGCTCATAAGAAACAAGCTGCTTTAAGGGAAATATATAATTTTGTGCAAATTGAAGAAGAGAGTCTCCCACAAGCTTGGGGGAGGCATCTCCAATTACTTAATGCTTTGCCTGATCATCCTCTCAAGAAAAATGAAATACTTGATATCTTTTATAATGGACTAACCGATGCTTCCAGAGATTACCTGGATAGTTGTGCTGGTTGTGTTTTCACGGAAAGAACTATTGATCAAGCTAAAATTCTATTGAATAATATGCTGACTAATGAAAATAATTGGACACTTCCTGAACCAACTCCTAAGCCAATTCCGAAGAAAAGGGGTATTCTACTTCTAAGTCCTGAAGATATGCAAGAGGCAAAGAAATCTATGAAAGAAAAGGGTATTAAAGTTGAAGATGTTAAGAATTTACCTCCTGTTGAAGAAATGCATGGTCTTAATTTGCCACCTATTGAAGAAATACATGGTATTGATAACCCGACACAGGTAGTAAAGGTAAATTCTCTCTATAGATATGATAAAGCTGGGATCCCTCCTACTAAGTTTGCTAGCCAATGTTTGGATGAATTTGATAACTTTATGGTTAAGCAAGAAGATTTTAATGCTTATGTTGGCAGACAATTGAAACATAATGCTTATATGATTGAACACTTGAGTGATTATATGGCTAGTGTTAAAGGTGAACTTAAACTTATTAGTAAATATGCTTCTATGGTTACCACTCAAGTAGAACAAGTACTTAAAGCTCAGAATGATTTGCTCAATGAATTAAATAGTAAGAAATATTATAATACTGTTAGAGTTGTGACTAGAGGTGGTAAAATGACTCAGGAACCTTTGTATCCTGAGGGCCATCCTAAGAGAATTGAGCCAGATTCTCAGAGAACTAATGTAGACGCACCTAGTACTTCTAAAAGGAAGAGAAAGAAAAATGATAGGACTTTGCATGCTTCTAGTGAACCTGTTGTTGACACACCTAAGAATCCCAATGATATTTCTATTTCTGATGCTGAAACACAACCTGGTAATGAACATGAATCTAGTGATAATGTTCATGTTGATGCTCAACCTAGCAATGATAATGAAGTAGAGATTGAACCTGCTGTTGATCTTGATAACCCACAATCAAAGAATCAATGTTATGATAAGAGAGATTTTGTTGCTAGGAAGCATGGTAAAGAAAGAGAACCATGGGTTCAAAAACCCATGCCTTTTCCTCCTAAACCATCCAAGAAAAAGGATGATGAGGATTTTGAGCGCTTTGCTAAAATGATTAGACCTATCTTTTTGCATATGCGTTTGACTGATATGCTTAAAATGAATCCTTATGCTAAATACATGAAGGATATTGTTAAAAATAAGAGAAAGATATCGGAAGTTGAAATTTCCACCATGCTTGCTAATTATACTTTTAAGGGTGGAATACCAAAGAAACTCGGAGATCCAGGAGTACCAACTATACCATGCTCCATTAAAAGAAACTATGTTAAAACTGCTTTATGTGATCTTGGAGCCGGTGTTAGTGTTATGCCTCTCTCTTTATATCGTAGACTTGATTTGAATAAGTTGACACCTACTGAAATAGCTCTGCAAATGGATGACAAATCAAGTGCTATACCTGTCGGTATTTGTGAGGATGTGCCTGTTGTGGTTGCAAATGTTACTATCTTAACGGACTTTGTTATTCTTGATATTCCCGAGGACGATAGTATGTCTATTATTCTTGGAAGACCCTTTTTGAATACTGCAGGGGCTGTTATTGATCGCACCAAAGGCAATGTCACTTTTCATGTTAATGGTAATGAGCATACGGTACACTTTCCGAGGAAACAATCTCAAGTCCACAGTATCAATTCTATTGGAAAAATTCCAATATTACTATTGGAGGTTTTGAATTTCCTCTTCCTACTGTCAAGAAGAAAAATGATATTCTTATTGTTGGGGACATGCATATCCCCCTTGAGGTAACATAGTGTTATTCGAAATTTCTCCATGTTATTCGGAATGAGTTTGTTAATAAGACTTGATCAGCCTAGTTAGTGGATTCCTTTTGATGAGCATGAGATGGATGAAGTTAGAAGACACAACTCTCTGTACCCTCTTTTTACTTTATGTTATTCATATTAAATAAAGCAAAAATAGTATATTCTGTCTATTTCCTGAATTATCCATGCAATAAAAAATACCCCGAAAATAAAAGTTCTCCAAATGCCCTGAAATTTAAATATGATTTTTTCTGGAATATTTGAGAATATCTGGCACTGAGAAATCATCAGGGGGAGCAAGCACCTGGCCACGAGGGTCCAGGGCGTGCCCACCCCCTGGTGTTGGGGAACATAGTTATTTCAAAAAAAATCCTACACACACCCAAGATCATGGTGATGCATAGCAACGAGAGGGGAGAGTGTTGTCCACGTACCCTCGTAGACTGAAAGCGGAAGCATAGCACAACGTGGTTGATGTAGTCGTACGTCTTCACGATCCGACCGATCAAGTACCGAACATACGGCACCTCCGAGTTCAGCACATGTTCAGCCCGATGACGTCCCTCAAACTCCGATCCAGCCGAGTGTTGAGGGAGAGTTTCGTCAGCACGACGGCGTGGTGACGATGATGATGTTCTACCGACGCAGGGCTTCGCCTAAGCACCGCTACAGTATTATGGAGGTGGACTATGGTGGAGGGGGGCACCGCACACGGCTAAAAGATCAAATCAATTGTTTTGTCTCTGGGGTGCCCCATGCCCCCGTATATAAGGGAGCGAGGGGGGAGGTGCGGCCGGCCAGGAGAGGGAGTAGGACTCCCTCCCTTCCTTGTTGGATTAGGAGAAGGGGGGAAAGAGGAGGGAGAGAGGAAGGAAAGGGGGGGGGCGCCGCCCCCTCTCCTTGTCCTATTCGGACTAGAGGGGGAGGGGCGCGCGGCCCTGCCCTAGCCCCCTCTCCTCTTCTCCACTAAGGCCCTGTTGGGGAACGTTGCAGAAAATTAAAATTTTTCCTACGGTTTCACCAAGATCCATCTATGAGTTCATCTAAGCAACGAGTCAAGGGAGTGAGTTTGCATCTACATACCACTTGTAGATCGAGTGCGGAAGCTTTCAAGTGGATGGTGATGAGGGAGTCGTACTCGTCGTGATTCGGATCACCGATGACCAAGTGCTGAACGGACAGCACCTCCGCGTTCAACACACGTACGGGACGGACGACGTCTCCTCCGTCTTGATCCAGCAAGGAGGAAGGAGAGGTTGAGGAAGGCAGCTCCAACGGCAGCACGACGGCGTGGTGTAGTTGGTGCAGAAGTACTCCGATAGGGCTTCGCCAAGCACGTACGGAGGAGGAGAGGTGTTGGGGAGGGGAGGGGCTGCGCCTTGGCTTGTGGTGGTGCTGCCCTCCCCTCACCCCTCTATATATAGGAGGAGAGGGGCAAGGGGGCCGGCCCTCTAGGGGAAACCCTAGAGGGGGGCGGCGGCCAAAGGGAGAGGGAAAAGGGTGGCTTGCCCCCCAAGCCAGGGGGCGCCCCCTTTTGGGTTTCCCCTCCCCTTGCCCTAGCCGCATGGGCCTAGGTGGGGAGGCGTGCCCAGACCACTAGGGGCTGGCTCCCTCTCCCACACAGCCCATGTGCCCCCCCCGGGAGGGGTGGCCCCACCCGGTGGACCTCCGGAACCCTTCCGGTGGCCCCGGTACAATACCGGTATGCCACCGAAACTTTCCGGTGTCCGTTTAACCACTTTCCATATATAAATCTTTACCTCCGGACCATTCCGGAACTCCTCGTGACGTCCGGGATCTCATCCGGGACTCCGAACAACATTCGGTAATCACATACTTGTCTTCCTGATAACCCTAGCGTCACCGAACCTTAAGTGTGTAGACCCTTCGGGTTCGGGAGACATGCAGACATGACCGAGACGACCTCAGGTCAATAACCAACAGCGGGATCTGGATACCCATGTTGGCTCCCACATGCTCCTCGATGTTGTCATCGGATGAACCACGATGTCGAGGATTCGATCAAACCCCGTATGCAATTCCCTTTGTCAATCGGTACGTTACATGCCCGAGACTCGATCGTCGGTATCCCAATACCTCGTTCAGTCTCGTTACCGGCAAGTCACTTTACTCGTACCGTAATGCATGATCCCGTGACCAAACACTTGGTCACCTTGAGCTCATTATGATGATGCATTACCGAGTGGGCCCAGAGATACCTCTCCGTCATACGAAGTGACAAATCCCAGTCTCGATCCGTGTCAACCCAATAGACACTTTCGGAGATACCTGTAGTGCACCTTTATAGTCACCCAGTTACGTTGTGACGTTTGGTGCACCCAAAGCACTCCTACGGTATCCGCGAGTTACACGATCTCATGGTCTAAGGAAGAGATACTTGACATTAGAAAAGCTCTAGCAAACGAACTAACCGACCTTTGTGCTATGCTTAGGATTGGGTCTTGTCCATCACATCATTCTCCTAATGATGTGATCCCGTTATCAACGACATCCAATGTCCATAGCCAGGAAACCATGACTATCTGTTGATCACAACGAGCTAGTCAACTAGAGGCTCACTAGGGACATATTGTTGTCTATGTATTCACACGTGTATTACGATTTCCGGATAATACAGTTATAGCATGAATAAAAGACTATTATCATGAACAAAGAAATATAATAATAACACTTTTATTATTGCCTCTAGGGCATATTTCCAACAGTCTCCCACTTGCACTAGAGTCAATAATCTAGTTACATTGTGATGAATCGAACACCCATAGAGTTCTGGTGCTGATCATGTTTTGCTCACGAGAGAGGTTTAGTCAACGGATCTGCGACATTCAGATCCGTATGTACTTTGCAAATTTCTATGTCTCCATCTTGAACATTTTCACGGATGGAGTTGAAACGACGCTTGATGTGCCTGGTCTTCTTGTGAAACCTGGGCTCCTTGGCAAGGGCAATAGCTCCAGTGTTGTCACAGAAGAGTTTGATCGGCCTCGACGCATTGGGTATGACTCCTAGGTCGGTGATGAACTCCTTCACCCAAATAGCTTCATGCGCTGCCTCCGAGGCTGCCATGTACTCCGCTTCACATGTAGATCCCGCCACGATGCTCTGCTTGCAGCTGCACCAGCTTACTGCTCCACCATTCAACATATACACGTATCCGGTTTGTGACTTAGAGTCATCCAGATCTGTGTCGAAGCTAGCATCGACGTAACCCTTTACGACGAGCTCTTCGTCACCTCCATAAACGAGAAACATGTCCTTTGTCCTTTTCAGGTACTTCAGGATATTCTTGACCGCTGTCCAGTGTTCCTTGCCGGGATTACTTTGGTACCTTCCTACCAACCTTACGGCAAGGTTTACATCAGGTCTGGTACACAGCATGGCATACATAATAGATCCTATGGCTGAAGCATAGGGGATGACACTCATCTCTTCTATATCTTTTGCCGTGGTCGGGCATTGAGCCGAGCTCAATCTCACACCTTGCAATACAGGCAAGAACCCTTTCTTGGACTGATCCATTTTGAACTTCTTCAAAATCTTATCAAGGTATGTGCTTTGTGAAAGACCTATGAGGCGTCTCGATCTATTTCTATAGATCTTGATGCCTAATATATAAGCAGCTTCTCCAAGGTCCTTCATTGAAAAACACTTATTCAAGTAGGCCTTAATGCTGTCCAAGAATTCTATATCATTTCCCATCAGGAGTATGTCATCTACATATAATATGAGAAATGCTACAGAGCTCCCACTCACTTTCTTGTAAACGCAGGCTTCTCCATAAGTCTGCATAAACCCAAACGCTTTGATCATCTCATCAAAGCGAATGTTCCAACTCCGAGATGCTTGCACCAGCCCATAAATGGATCGCTGGAGCTTGCATACTTTGTTAGCGTTCTTAGGATCGACAAAACCTTCCGGCTGCATCATATACAGTTTTTCCTTAAGATAACCATTAAGGAATGCCGTTTTGACGTCCATCTGCCATATCTCATAATCATAGTATGCGGCAATTGCTAACATGATTCGGACGGACTTAAGATTCGCTACGGGAGAGAAAGTCTCATCGTAGTCAATCCCTTGAACTTGCCGATAACCCTTAGCGACAAGTCGAGCTTTATAGATGGTAACATTACCATCCGCGTCCGTCTTCTTTTTAAAGATCCATTTGTTTTCTATCGCTCGCTGATCATCGGGCAAGTCAGTCAAAGTCCATACTTTGTTTTCATACATGGATTCTATCTCGGATTTCATGGCTCCAAGCCATTTGTTGGAATCTGGGCCCGCCATCGCTTCTTCATAGTTTGAAGGTTCATCGTTGTCTAACAACATGATTTCCAGGACAGGGTTGCCGTACCACTCTGGTGCGGAACGTGTCCTAGTGGACCTACGAAGTTCAGTAGCAACTTGATCTGAAGTACCTTGATCATCATTATTTTCCTCTTCAGTTGGCGTAGGCATCACAGGAACATTTTCCTGTGCTGCACTACTCTCCGGTTCAAGAGGTAGTACTTCATCGAGTTCTACTTTCCTCCCACTTACTTCTTTCGAGAGAAACTCTTTTTCCAGAAAGGATCCGTTCTTGGCAACAAAGATCTTGCCCTCGGATCTTAAGTAGAAGGTATACCCAATGGTTTCCTTAGGGTATCCTATGAAGACGCATTTTTCCGACTTGGGTTCGAGCTTTTCAGGTTGAAGTTTCTTGACATAAGCATCGCATCCCCAAACTTTTAGAAACGACAGCTTAGGTTTCTTCCCAAACCATAATTCATACGGTGTCGTCTCAACGGATTTAGATGGTGCCCTATTTAAAGTGAATGTAGCTGTCTCTAGAGCGTATCCCCAAAATGATAGTGGTAAATCGGTAAGAGACATCATAGACCGCACCATATCTAATAGAGTGTGATTACGACGTTCGGACACACCGTTACGCTGAGGTGTTCCAGGCGGCGTGAGTTGTGAAATGATTCCACATTTCCTTAAGTGTGTACCAAATTCATGACTTAAGTATTCTCCTCCACGATCTGATCGTAGGAATTTTATCTTTCGGTCACGTTGATTCTCTACCTCATTCTGAAATTCCTTGAACTTTTCAAAGGTCTCAGACTTGTGTTTCATTAAGTAGACATACCCATATCTACTCAAGTCATCAGTGAGAGTGAGAACATAACGATATCCTCCGCGAGCCTCAACACTCATTGGACTGCACACATCGGTATGTATGATTTCCAACAAGTTGGTTGCTCGCTCCATTGTTCCAGAGAACGGAGTCTTGGTCATTTTGCCCATGAGGCATGGTTCGCATGTGTCAAATGATTCATAATCGAGAGACTCTAAAAGTCCATCAGCATGGAGCTTCTTCATGCGCTTGACACCAATGTGACCAAGGCGGCAGTGCCACAAGTATGTGGGACTATCGTTATCAACTTTACATCTTTTGGTATTCACGTTATGAATATGTGTAGTATTACGCTCGAGATTCATTAAGAATAAACCATTGACCATCGGAGCATGACCATAAAACATATCTCTCATACAAATCAAACAACCATTATTCTCAGACTTAAATGAGTAGCCATCTCGTATTAAACGAGATCCAGATACAATGTTCATGCTCAAACTTGGCACTAAATAACAATTATTAAGGTTCAAAACTAATCCCGTGGGTAAATGTAGAGGTAGCGTGCCGACGGCGATCACATCGACTCTGGAACCATTCCCGACGCGCATCGTCACCTCGTCCTTCGCCAGTCTCCGCTTATTCCGCAGCCCCTGCTATGAGTTACAAATATGAGCAACGGCACCGGTATCAAATACCCAGGAGTTACTACGAGTACTAGTGAGGTACACATCTATTACATGTATATCAAATATACCTTTAGTGTTGCCGGCCTTCTTATCCGCTAAGTATTTGGGGCAGTTCCGCTTCCAGTGACCCTTCCCCTTGCAATAAAAGCACTCAGTCTCAGGCTTGGGTCCATTCTTTGACTTCTTCCCGGCAACTGGCTTACCGGGCGCGGCAACCTCCTTGCCGTCCTTCTTGAAGTTCTTCTTACCCTTGCCCTTCTTGAACTTAGTGGTCTTATTGACCATCAACACTTGATGTTCTTTCTTGATTTCAACCTCTGCTGACTTCAGCATAGAAAATACTTCAGGAATGGTCTTTACCATCCCCTGCATATTGTAGTTCATCACAAAGCTCTTGTAGCTTGGTGGGAGCGACTGAAGGATTCTGTCAATGACTGCCTCATCAGGGAGGTTAATATTCAGCTGGGTCATACGGTTGTGCAACCCAGACATCTTGAGTATGTGCTCACTGACAGAACTATTTTCCTCCATCTTACAACTATAGAACTTGTCAGAGATGTCATATCTCTCGACCCGGGCGTGAGCTTGGAAAACTAGTTTCAGCTCTTCGAACATCTCATATGCTCCGTGATGCTCAAAACGCTTTTGGAGCCCCGGTTCTAAGATGTAAAGCATGCCGCACTGAACGAGGGAGTAATCATCAGCACGAGACTGCCAAGAATTCATAATGTCTTGGTTCTCTGGGACGGGAGCATCACCTAGCGGTCCTTCTAGGACATATTGTTTCCTGGCAGCTATGAGGATGATCCTCAGGTTCCGGACCCAGTCCGTATAGTTGCTGCCATCATCTTTCAGCTTGGTTTTCTCTAGGAATGCGTTGAAGTTCAAGTTGACATGAGCGTTGGCCATTTGATCTACAAGACATATTTGCAAAAGGTTTTAGACTAAGTTCATGATAATTAAGTTCATCTAATCAAATTATTGAATGAACTCCCACTCAGATTAGACATCCCTCTAGTCATCTAAGTGTTACACGATCCAAGTCGACTAGGCCATGTCCGATCATCACGTGAGACAGACTAGTCATCGTCGGTGAACATTCTCATGTTGATCGTATCTTCCATATGACTCGTGTTCGACCTTTCGGTCTCCGTGTTCCGAGGCCATGTCTGTACATGCTAGGCTCGTCAAGTTAACCCTAAGTGTTTTTGCATGTGTAAAACTGTCTTACACCCGTTGTATGTGAACATAAGGATCTATCACACCCGATCATCACGTGGTGCTTCGAAACGACGAACTTTAGCAACGGTGCACAGTTAGGGGGAACACTTTCTTGAAATTGTTATAAGGGATCATCTTATTTACTACCGTCGTCCTAAGTAAACAAGATGGATAAACATAATAAACATCACATGCAATTATATAGTTGTGACATGATATGGCCAATGTCATATAGCTCCATTGATCTCCATCTTCGGGGCTCCATGATCATCTTGTCACCGGCTTGACACCATGATCTCCATCATTGTGTCTTCATGAAGTTGTCACGCCAACGACTACTTCTACTTCTATGGCTAACGCGTTTTAGCAATAAAGTAAAGTAGTTTACATGGCGTTCTTCAATGACACGCAGGTCATACAAAAATAAAGACAACTCCTATGGCTCCTGCCGGTTGTCATACTCATCGACATGCAAGTCGTGAATCCTATTACAAGAACATGATCTCATACATCACAATTCATCATTCATCACAACTTCTGGCCATATCACATCACTTGAACAATCGCTGCAAAAACAAGTTAGACGTCCTCTAATTGTTGTTGCATCTTTTACGTGGCTGCAATTGGGTTCTAGCAAGAACATTTTCTTACCTATGAATAACCACAACGTGATCTTGTCAACTTCTATTTACCCTTCATAAGGACCCTTTTCATCAAATCCGCTCCAACTAAAGTGGGAGAGACAGACACCCGCCAGCCACCTTATGCAACTAGTGCATGTCAGTCGGTGGAACCGGTCTCACGTAAGCGTACGTGTAAGGTTGGTCCGGGCCGCTTCATCCCACAATACCGCTAAAGCAAGATAAGACTAGTAGCGGCAAGCAAGTTGACAAGATCTACACCCACAACAAAATTGTGTTCTACTCGTGCAAAGAGAACTACGCATAGACCTAGCTCATGATGCCACTGTTGGGGAACGTTGCAGAAAATTAAATTTTTTCCTACGGTTTCACCAAGATCCATCTATGAGTTCATCTAAGCAACGAGTCAAGGGAGTGAGTTTGCATCTACATACCACTTGTAGATCGAGTGCGGAAGCTTTCAAGGGGATGGTGATGAGGGAGTCATACTCGCCGTGATTCGGATCACCGATGACCAAGTGCTGAACGGACAGCACCCCCGCGTTCAACACACGTACGGGACGGACGACGTCTCCTCCGTCTTGATCCAGCAAGGAGGAAGGAGAGGTTGAGGAAGGCAGCTCCAACGGCAGCACGACGGCGTGGTGTAGTTGGTGCAGAAGTACTCCGACAGGGCTTCGCCAAGCACGTACGGAGGAGGAGAGGTGTTGGGGAGGGGAGGGGCTGCGCCTTGGCTTGTGGTGGTGCTGCCCTCCCCTCACCCCTCTATATATAGGAGGAGAGGGGCAAGGGGGCCGGCCCTCTAGGGGAACCCTAGAGGGGGCGGCGGCCAAAGGGAGAGGGAAAAGGGTGGCTTGCCCCCCAAGCTAGGGGCGCCCCCTTTAGGGTTTCCCCTCCCCTTGCCCTAGCCGCATGGGCCTAGGTGGGGAGGCGCACCCAGCCCACTAGGGGCTGGCTCCCTCTCCCACACAGCCCATGTGGCCCCCCCGGGAGGGGTGGCCCCACCCGGTGGACCTCCGGAACCCTTCCGGTGGCCCCGGTACAATACCGGTATGCCACCGAAACTTTCCGGTGTCCGTTTAACCACTTTCCATATATAAATCTTTACCTCCTGACTATTCTGGAACTCCTCGTGACATCCGGGATCTCATCCGGGACTCCGAACAACATTCGGTAATCACATACTTGTCTTCCTGATAACCCTAGCGTCACCGAACCTTAAGTGTGTAGACCCTACAGGTTCGGGAGACATGCAGACATGACCGAGACGACCTCAGGTCAATAACCAACAGCGGGATCTGGATACCCATGTTGTCTCCCACATGCTCCTCGATGTTGTCATTGGATGAACCACGATGTCGAGGATTCGATCAAACCCCGTATGCAATTCCCTTTGTCAATCGGTACGTTACATGCCCGAGACTCGATCGTCGGTATCCCAATACCTCGTTCAGTCTCGTTACCGGCAAGTCACTTTACTCGTACCGTAATGCATGATCCCGTGACCAAACACTTGGTCACCTTGAGCTCATTATGATGATGCATTACCGAGTGGGCCCAGAGATACCTCTCCGTCATACAGAGTGACAAATCCCAGTCTCGATCCGTGTCAACCCAATAGACACTTTCGGAGATACCTGTAGTGCACCTTTATAGTCACCCAGTTACGTTGTGACGTTTGGTGCACCCAAAGCACTCCTACGGTATCCGGGAGTTACACGATCTCATGGTCTAAGGAAGAGATACTTGACATTAGAAAAGCTCTAGCAAACGAACTAACCGACCTTTGTGCTATGCTTAGGATTGGGTCTTGTCCATCACATCATTCTCCTAATGATGTGATCCCGTTATCAACGACATCCAATGTCCATAGCCAGGAAACCATGACTATCTGTTGATCACAACGAGCTAGTCAACTAGAGGCTCACTAGGGACATATTGTGGTCTATGTATTCACACGTGTATTACGATTTCCGGATAATATAGTTATAGCATGAATAAAAGACTATTATCATGAACAAAGAAATATAATAATAACACTTTTATTATTGCCTCTAGGGCATATTTCCAACAGGCCCACTATGGCTGTCGGTGTCAAAACCGGCGGATCTCGGGTAGGGGGTCCCGAACTGTGCGTCTAGGCCGGATGGTAACAGGAGGCAGGGAACACGAGGTTTTACCCAGGTACGGGCCCTCTTGATGGAGGTAAAACCCTACGTCCTGCTTGATTAATATTGATGATATGGGTAGTACAAGAGTAGATCTACCACGAGATCAAGGAGGCTAAACCCTAGAAGCTAGCCTATGGTATGATTGTTGTATATGGAGTTGATTGCCTACGGACTACAACCCTCAGGTTTATATAGACACCGGATAGGGTTAGGGTTACATAGAGTCGGTTACGATGGTAGGAGATCTTGAATATCCGCATCGCCAAGCTTGCCTTCCACGCCAAGGAAAGTCCCATCCGAACACGGGACGAAGTCTTCAATCTTGTATCTTCATAGTCCAGGAGTCCGGCTGAAGGTATAGTCCGGCTACCCGAACACCCCCTAATCCAGGACTCCCTCAGTAGCCCCTGAACCAGGCTTCAATGACGACGAGTCCGGCGCGCAAATTGTCTTCGGCATTGCAAGGCGGGTTCCTCCTCCAAGTCCTTCATAGAGGATTGTGAACACCAAGAGTAGTGTCCGGCTCTGCAAAATAAGCATCCACATATTGCCATAGAGAGAATAATATTAACACAAATCAAATCTGCTGATGTATTCCGCAGTGCGTCATCACACTACAGCCAAGTCCTTTACTTGAATCGTTTTCACTTTTCCACCTCAGCATGTTTTGCGAGGCGGTTTCCTTGGCACGTCTTGTCAAAGAAGAGATCGTGTACCCCCCTTTTACGGGATTCTCATCAATACGGACGTGGGTAACCCAACCGCGCCACTTATCACGGCGCTTGGGAGGCAAACGAGTTTTACTAGGTAGGTGGGGACGCACAACCGCATCCGCCCATATAAGGGGACAAGGATCCACCTTTTTACCTACGCCTTCTTCCTCCTTTGCCTATCCATCTCCTACGCACCCGAGCTCCAGCGCCCAAGCCCGCACTTCCCACCTCAACCTTCTCCAGCAATGTCCGGAGCGGGAGGCAAGTCGATGGTCTCCTCCGCCACGGAGGGCCAAGTCAAGAAGCTAAGGAAGGCCGGATACCTGTCCAAGGACATCGTGCACCGGCTTCCCAAAAAGGGGCAGCTTCTCCCCACCCCAAGGCCCCATGAGAGGGTAGTATTTCTCCCCCACTTCCTCCGCGGACTGGGTTTTCCACTCCACCCATTTGTCCGGGGGCTCATGTTCTACTACGGCCTGGATTTCCACGATCTGGCTCCAAACTTCATCCTCAACATCTCGGCGTTTATCATCGTGTGCGAGGCTTTTCTCCGCGTCCGCCCTCATTTCGGCCTCTAGATCAAGACTTTCAACGTCAAGCCCAAGGTGGTGCGCGGTAGCCAGGCGGAGTGCGGAGGCGCCATGGCGGGCAAGATGGCCAACGTCCTATGGTTCGAGGGCTCTTTCGTGGAGACCCTAAAGGGATGGCAATCCGGGTGGTTTTATATCACCGAGCCGCGCGATCCGAAATGGACCGCAGCCCCCGAGTTCCGATCCAGACCCCCCACGCGGCTTATGTCCTGGAAAGAGACGGGCCTGTCGTGGGGTGACGAAAAAGAGGTGACCGGATTGCAAACATGCATCCAGTCCCTGGTGAACAAGCCAATCCGGCTTGTTAATGTAATCCAGGTTATGCTCGTCCGCCGGATCCTCCCGTGCCAACAACGGGATTTTAATCTGTGGGAGTTTGACCTGGCGCTGCATCAAACCCTCAGCAGGCTCTTCGACATGACTTACGAAGATGCCTGGAAGATGCTATTCAAGGGCGCCGAGGCTCCTGCATCCGCTTCTGAGGACCGCGGATACAGCTCGCAGCGTCACGCTAGCGAGGTAAGCCATCTACACCTTTTACAGGATGTTAAGCTTTTTTCATAGTTTGACTCTATGCGGGATCTAAACTCCCTTACCTTTGACAGGCTTGGCGGGCGATATCCGGACCGATTAACTGTCCAGCTCCGCTGCCCGAAGACCCAGCCCCAGCTCCACTAGTGAAGCTGCTGGTTCCGGCGCCTTATGTGGTGCCGGAGAAGAAGGCCAAGAAGAAGAAGACCACGGGGACTCGAAAGAGTGCCCGCAACATGGTGGTGTCGGACTCGTCATCTGACGAGTCCGAGACACCCTCCTCCCGTGAAAACGAGGAGGAGGAAGAAGAAAACTCTCCCCCCCCCAGCGGAGGGAGGAGAGAAGAGGAAGGCCGCCCCAACGGGGGAGGCCGGGGGTCTAGGAAAAGGAAGACCCCTCCGTCGGACTACGCCCCCAACGCCGAAGAGGGCAAAGAGGAGTGGCCAAACCGGGCCAAGCGTCCGGCGAAATCGTAAGTTCGGATATCAGAGTAACTCATGATGTTCCTTTGTTGCACAGCTTTCCCTAATGTCGAATGTAATTATGCAGTCCGCCCCGGGCCGAATTCGACAAATCGTCGGGCGGCTCCCTGGACTCATCGGACGTGAACTCAGTTCCGCCTGCTGTCTCCCCCCGCACTGCAGACGACGCCGAAGTGGCGTCGAAACAAGCCCCGGGGCAGGAGGAGGTGGTCCCGGAGGAGCTGCAAGGCAACCTCCCGGACTCCAGGAGTGAAGGGGATAAGGCTCCCCAGGGCTCTAAGTCCAGCTTTGTGCCGGACACCGCGCCGGAATCAGTTCCGGACCGCGGTAGGTGAACTCCTTCCAAGAGGAGCAAGCCTTCTGAGCCGGCGGCCTCCGTCCAACTGGAGGTGCCGGACAATCTGCTGGAGGTGCTTGACGACGCCTCCATCGACGAGGGGCGCCGTACTATTATGAGTATGGTGATCCTGAAGGTTCAGTCCGCCAAGAGCAGACTGACTGAAGCTTGCGCTAGCCTTCTAACGGGCTTCGAGGTAAGTAAAAATATGTAAAAATATTACCGCATAGACAGTAGCCCCTGATGCTCTGTTTGGCGTTCGGAAAGAAAAGCCGAATAGAGGATCTATTAAATTTCGCAGGAGTCTAAAAAAAGAGTCAATATGCGTATGCAGGCTTCGCTGCTATCCACCGCCGCACTGACTGCGGAGGTGGGTGTCCTGAAGCAGGACCTCGAGCGGACTGAGCAAGAGCTCGGCCTTGCCAAGCGGTGGCTCGAGGAGGAAGAAGGTAAGAAATACCTTACAGAAAAAGTGCCTATAAAAAGGCTTGATTCTAAAAAGAGTAACAGGATTGTACTGCTTATTGTAGGGGCTATGACTGAGGTGGCGACCCTTAAGCAGGCGCTGTCTGAGGCCGAAAAGAAAATGGCCGCGGAGCGCACCGAGCGAGACAGACTTGGGGCTCAGGTCGGCGAGGTGCAGCAAGAGCTTTAGGCTCTCATGAAAAAACATGAGAGTTTGGAGCTGGAGTCGAAGGCGCGAGCATCCGAGCTTGCAAACGGCCCTAGAGGCTGTCAAGTCTGCCAAGGCCGAAGCCCAAAAGGCCCTCCAAGAGTTGGAGGATATGAGGAAGATAGAAGCGGGTAAGGCATTCTTTATGCAAAGCAGAAATATAAAAGTGAACTACCTGTTACTTACCCGAATCCGGAGCTCTCCAGGGGCATTCGCAGATCTTCCCCATAGCGTATCCGACGCCGCCGCATTCTACAGAGCTGAAGAGGGTAGCTCGACGGAGAAGGTGTTCTGGTCTCAGTATTCTGAGGCCGGACACCCTGTGCCCTTGAGCAACAAGCTGAAACAGCTGGTCGAGCTCCACAAGGCGGCCGAGCAGGCCATGAAGGGCTTCATAGTTTGGCTGTGGCCCGGAGAGGCCCTGCCTAGGAGCTATTTCGGGCTGGTGCGGTGGCTGGTGGAGGCCTGTCCGAGGCTCGGGGTCATCAAGCGCTCCGTCTGCATCGAAGGTGCCCGTCGGGCCCTTGGTCATGCAAAGGTGCACTGGGGTAAGCTGGATGGTAAGAAGCTTGTGAAGGACGGGCCGCCGCCGGGGAAGGAGCATCGCAAGCCCGAGAACTACTACAATGATGTTCTTGCAGGTGCCCGCCTTGTGGCGGATGAATGTACCAAGGATGTGATTTTTGAATGAACTCGCTCGTGTTTATCCTGTGCGCTGAAAACTTGTTCATATGCGCTAAGCAATGCTTATTGAATTTAAAATATTACTTTCTGTGCGGCCGTTTATCAAGAATTGAGAGATGGCCAGTCGTCGGCTTCTGCCCCCGTGCCACTAGTGCTGGGGTGTTCGGGATAAACCTGAGCGCTCTTTTTCCCATAGTTGGGTCCTTCAAGGGAGGTGCTCAGCACAATGAACCAGGCAATCGGACTATAATGCTTGAACACTCTCACTTAGCCATAGAACTCTATAATTTTAAATTTCGGCGAAACCCATAGTTCGGAAGACTGAGTTCGGGGCGCTATCCATGCCTTGGCCGGACAAAGACAACTCCTCGCTCGAAGCGGCATAAGCCTTTAGGGACTCGAAAAACCTCTCGAACAGCGACCGGTCTCTCGCCACATCATGACAGTCAGTTTTAGCTTTCTCCACTGAGGTGCTTAACCCAGCTGAACCGGGGCACAATCGCAGTGGTTCTCCTAGTGCTACCTTAGCCGATAGAGCGGAACGTAAGGTACCAAATCATAGGAGCCGGGCAAACCCAACTATTGACCCAAATCATGATTCGGAGCCGATGCATATAGTGCTATAAGTTCGGGGTGCCGCACTTGTGAAAGTGTATGGACTTCTCACACCATTATGAGGGGTACTAAAGCCCCTGGCGTGTTTGCCGTACCATGGTGTACGGGTGCAATCATGTCATTTAATAAACATAAATGTGAAAAGAAGATAATGCAAAAAATAGACAAGAAGCTAAGCATTGTTTATAGAGAGGCTATTTATCAAAGCCGAACGATACAAATAGTGCGGTAAGCAAAAGATATTGGACTATTTAGTATGTCCTGACCAGGGGCAGGCCGCGGAATTGTATTTAAAACAGGTATACCGCTTGTAACAGAGACCACCTCGGGGTTCCATAATGCGGCATGGCTTGTCTGCCTCCCTGGAGCTTGCATCGTTTGTGCGGCAGTCGAATTGCCGAACAGGTCGTCCGAAGTATGGAGTCTTCAGAGTAAGAAAAAATTAAAAAAAAAGAATCCGGCAGCCCCTAGTACGTTTTAAGACGTATTTTGGGCATGCTGTTATTGTGCCCCTTCCCCTGTGCCCATGGTATTTCAAGGGCGTAGTTATGTACGCGAGGTACTGGTTTCGTTATGTCGCGAGAGCTGGGGTTGGGGCCGCATTGCTACGCTTGCTCAGAGTGTGCCAGGCGGTCCTGCTGTGGGTTACTCCGGGCGCGCTTGGCAGTGTCTGGCTTCTTGATGGCCGGACTGGAGAATTGCCTGAGAAGGCTACTTTGTACCTCCGCTGCGAGAGCCGCCGTGTGCTCCTCCGTACGGAGGGAGCGTTCGGTGTTTCCGTTGACCGTGATTACTCCTCGAGGGCCTGGCATCTTGAGCTTGAGATATGCGTAGTGCGGCACCGCATTGAACTTTGTGAATGCGGCTCGTCCGAGCAGGGCGTGATAGCCGCTGCGAAACGGGACTATATCGAAGATTAATTCTTCGCTTCGGAAATTGTCCGGAGATCCGAAGACCACGT
The DNA here is from genome assembly GCF_018294505.1 of Triticum aestivum. Taxonomy (NCBI): domain Eukaryota; kingdom Viridiplantae; phylum Streptophyta; class Magnoliopsida; order Poales; family Poaceae; genus Triticum; species Triticum aestivum. The sequence continues at coordinate 68,278,332 of NC_057797.1, forward strand.
CAAGTGTTACTGAGCCTGTACAGTTGGCTTCTACACCTGGTATAACGCCTTTAAAGGTCGTTTTTGTGGGCTTAATCCTTGAAGGATCTATGCCCATTTTCCGCACTGTATCCTGATAAAGCAGGTTCAGGCTACTGCCGCCGTCCATGAGGACTCTTGTGAGATGAAATCCGTTGATGATTGGGTCGAGAACCAATGTGGCGAAGCCGCCATGACGGATGCTAGTGGGATGGTCCCTTCGATCAAAAGTGATCGGGCAGGAGGACCATGGATTGAACTTTGGGGCGACTGGCTCCATCGCGTATACGTCCCGTAGCGCACGCTTCTGCTCCCGCTTGGGAATGTGGGTTGCGTATATCATGTTCACCGTCCGCACTTGTGGGGGAAAGCCCTTCTGTCCATTGTTGTTCGGCGGCTTGGGCTCCTCCTCGTCGTCGCTGTGCAGCCCCTTGTCTCTATTTTCGGCCTTAACTTGCCTGCCTGCTTGAACACCCAACAATCCCTGTTAGTGTGATTGACTGGCCTTTCGGGGGTGCCATGTATCTGGCACAAGCGATCGAGTATTCAGTCCAAACTGGACGGGCCCTGAGTATTCTTTTTGAATGGCTTTTTCTGCTGACCGGATTTATAGCCTTTGAATCTAGCATTGACTGCCGTGTCTTCATTGCTGTCGCTGCTAACACGGCGTTTTTGCTTATTCCGACCTGTCCTGCCACTTTTGTCCTTGGTATCCAGATTACCAGGGTTCTTTGATAAGTTGTTACTGCGAGCTAGCCAGCTGTCTTCTCCCGCGCAAAAGCGGGTCATGAGTGTCGTGAGGGCTGCCATGGATTTCGGCTTTTCCTGTCCCGGGTGCCGGGCAAGCCACTCGTCGCGGATGTTATGCTTGAAGGCTGCTAGGGCCTCTGTGTCCGGACAGTCGACTATCTTGTTTTTCTTTGTTAGGAACCGTGTCTAGAATTGTCTGGCCGATTCCTCTGGCTGCTGAATTATGTGGCTTAAGTCGTCGGCATCCGGTGGTCGCACGTAAGTGCCCTGGAAGTTGTCGAGGAATGCGGCTTCCAGGTCCTCCCAAGAACCGATTGAGTCTGCTGGCAAGCTGTTAAGCCAATGCCGGGCCGGTCCTTTAAGTTTGAGCGGGAGGTATTTGATGGCGTGTAGATCATCGCCGCGTGCCATGTGGATGTGAAGGGGATAATCCTCGATCCATACCGCCGGATCTGTTGTGCCATCGTATGATTCGATGTTTACGGGTTTGAAACCCTCTGGGATTTTATGATCCATTACTTCATTCGTGAAGCATAGCGGGTGTGCGGCGCCTCTGTACTGGGCTATATCACGACGCAGCTCAGAAGAGCTATGTCTGTTGTGTTCGGCCCGGCCAGATTTGTTGTATCCGGAGTGAAGATCATTGTCACATGCCGTAGGGAGCCTGCGCGATCCGTAGATCGATCTTGTTTGTCTTGCCTTATCCTCCAGTATGTCTCGCAGGTCTGGTGCATTTTCTCGTGCCTTAGTTGAGCGGCGTCGGGGCATGGTTTGGGTGGAGGGCCGAGAGGCCTCTCTGTCGCGGCCGCAAGGTGGCCGGTCTGCCATGTCATGCGCTGGTGATGTAGCTGCTTCCTCCTTTGATCGGGGTAGCGGCCTGCGCTTCGGGTAACTCTTGGAGGGGCGTTCAAGTTCATACTCTTCGGCCGCAAGGACTTCAGTCCATCTGTCAGCTAACAAATCTTGGGCAGCTCTAAGTTGTTGCTGCTTTTTCTTGAGGCTGCTTGCCGTGGCTAAAAGCCTGCGTTTAAAACGCTCTTGTTCAGCGGGGTCTGATGGTATGACGAATTCGTTGTCATCGAGGCTTGCCTCGTCTTCGGAGGGAGGCGTATAGTTATCATCCTCGACCTCTCGGTCTGCCGCTCTCTCATGAGGGTTGGCTTCTCCATCTTCCTATGCTGAATCTTGCTGAGGTGGGTGTTCTTCGGTGCTATTCGGGGTAGTATTATCTCCCGTGCCGGAATCACCGTTTTTGCTTTGGCGGTATTTAGAGCGGCGCCGCTGACGCCGGCGCTTTGGCTGTTTCTTAGGGGCGTCATCCCCCACTGTTCCATCGCCATCTCCATCTTTTGGAGTATCCACCATATATATGTCATATGACGAGGTGGCCTTCCAGCGCCCTACAGGTGTTGGTTCCTGTTCGTCTCCTACATCGTCGTCCATGCCGTCGATGTCTTCGGAGCCGAAGTCAAGCATGTCGGTTAAATCGTTGACAGTGGCTACAAAGTGGGTGGTGGGTGGGCTTTGAATTTCCTCATCGTCCGTATCCCACCCTTGCTGACCGTTGTCCGTCCAGGGCTCTCCTGATAAAGAGAGAGACTTAAGAGAATTCAGGATGTCGCCGAAAGGCGAATGCTAAAAGATGTCTGCAGCGGTGAACTCCATTATCGGCGCCCAATCGGATTCGATTGGCAGGGGCGCGGGGGGTTCGGAGTCCGGGGAGGAGTCCGGATCCTCGGAGTCACGGGTCGTGCAGAGTGCGGGGCTAGCGTTCGGCTCGATCGCTTTTGGGATTGCAGCCCCCGAGGTGACATCCAGCCTCTCATCCTCGATTGGTGCAATAGGCTCCGAGTTAGGGGTCGGAACCGATGCGTGTGCGGCCTCCAGGACACTGTCTGGGGGCAGAGCTAGATCATGCCCCTCGAGATAGTGCGGCGCGCTTGGCCGTGGCTCGAACCCGTCGAATATCAAGTCTCCGCGGATGTTAGCCGTGTAGTTTAAGCTTCCAAACCTGACTCGATGGCCAGGGGCGTAGCTTTTGATCTGCTCCAGGTGGCCGAGCGAATTGGCCCGCAGAGCGAAGCCGCCGAAGACGAAGATCTGTCCGGGGAGAAAAGTCTCACCCTGGACCGCATCGTTGTTGATGGTCAAAGGAGCCATCGGGCCTAAAGGCGACGACACAGAGGAACTCTCGATGAAAGCACCAATGTCGGTGTCAAAACTGGCGGATCTCGGGTAGGGGGTCCCGAACTGTGCGTCTAGGCCGGATGGTAATAGGAGGCAGGGAACACGAGGTTTTACCCAGGTTCGGGCCCTCTTGATGGAGGTAAAACCCTACGTCCCGCTTGATTAATATGGATGATATGGGTAGTACAAGAGTAGATCTACCACGAGATCAAGGAGGCTAAACCCTAGAAGCTAGCCTATGGTATGATTGTTGTATATGGAGTTGATTGCCTACGGACTACAACCCTTCGGTTTATATAGACACCGGATAGGGTTAGGGTTACATAGAGTCAGTTACAATGGTAGGAGATCTTGAATATCCGCATCGCCCAGCTTGCCTTCCATGCCAAGGAAAGTCCCATCCGGACACAGGACGAAGTCTTCAATCTTGTATCTTCATAGTCCAGGAGTCCGGCTGAAGGTATAGTCCGGCTATCCAACCACCCCATAAACCAGGACTCCCTCAATGGCCCATTAACCCCCCGGGGGGTTTCGGTAACCCCTCGGTACTCTGGTAAAATCCCGATTTCACCCGAAACATTTCCGATATCCAAATATAGGCTTCCAATATATCAATCTTTATGTCTCGACCATTTCAAGACTCCTCGTCATGTCCGCGATCACATCCGGGACTCCGAACAACCTTCAGTACATCAAAACTTATAAACTCATAATATAACTGTCATCAAAACTTTAAGCATGCGGACCCTACGGGTTCGAGAACTATGTAGACATGACCGAGACACGTCTCTGGTCAATAACCAATAGCGGAACCTGGATGCTCATATTGGCTCCCACATATTCTATGAAGATCTTTATCGGTCAGACCGCATAACAACATACGTTGTTCCCTTTGTCATCGGTATGTTACTTTCCCGAGATTCGATCATCGCTATCTCAATACTTAGTTCAATCTCGTTACCGGCAAGTCTCTTTACTCGTTTCGTAATACATCATCCCCCAACTAACTCATTAGTTGCAATGCTTGCAAGGCTTAAGTGATGTGCATTACCGAGTGGGCCCAGAGATACCTCTCCGACAATCGGAGTGACAAATCCTAATCTCGAAATACGCCAACCCAACAAGTAGTAGTATTCCACCATGTTTATAGTATAGTCCGAGCACTTTTGTAACGATAGTTAGATTGATTGTATGCCCTTGCTTGATTGATTGAATAAAATGATTGTGTTTGTCTCATGTGCATATGGGTAGTGTTTCTCTCATTAGACCTCATTCTATTCTAATCTCTCCCCTCTAAACCCATCAGATGCCTCTGAGACGTGACCCCGGATTTACCTTCCCACCAGAGCTCACTCAGTTGATCCAGCAACAGAATACCCTGATGCAGTTGTTAGTACAGAACCAAGGCAACAACAACAAGAACAACCCACCACCACCACCCCCAGTTGATAACCTAGCCCGTTTTCCAAGGTTGTAGCCCCCGGTGTTTTCCAGTAGCACCGAGCCGATAGTGGCAGATGATTGGCTCTGCGGGATTGGAAGGGAGTTACCACTGCAGGATGTACCGATGCTGAGAAGGTGCGCTTTGCCGCACATCAGTTGGATGGACCAGCAGCCTCATGGTGGGAGAATTACACTGTCACCTACCCTATATCCACTGTTACATGGGATCAGTTTCAGCAAGCTTTCCGCACAGCCCATGTCTCAACTGGAGCTATGAGTATGAAGAAGTGTGATTTTCACAACTTACGCCAGGGGAACCGTACTGTGGCTCAGTACGCGGATAAGTTTAGCAAGTTATCTCGCTATGCCCCTGACGATGTGGCCACAGATGCCGCAAAGCATGAGAAGTTTATGGAAGGGCTGAATGATGAGATGAGCATGCAGTTGATGGTGGCAACATTCAAAAACTACCAGGAGTTGGTAGATAAGGCTCTTATGATTGAAGGGAAGCAGCAGCAGATTGAGAGCCGTAAGAGGAAGTATGGACAAGGAAGGTATAACTCAGGAGCTCAGCAGAAGCCTCGTCTAACTCCGAACTCGGGAGGACTTGTTCATAACCATGGAGGCCACACCCACAATGGAGGAAGTACCCATAATCATACTGGCCCAAGGAATGGGAATGGGAATGGAGCAAGCAACCATCAGAACCGCCCCAATCCAGCCACACCCGCCAAGAGAGACCTAAGCCACGTTACTTGCTTCAAGTGCGGGAAGACTGGACACTATGCCATGGAGTGCCCTAAAGCGAAGAATGGAAACGGTAATGGGAGCGCTAGGAAGAAGCCCAATTCATTCAACAAAGGACAAGTGAACCACGTTAACATGGAGGAGGTTGAAGAGCAGCCAGACACGGTTATTGGTAAGTTTTTGGTTAAGTCTTTTACCGCCCTTGTTCTTTTTGATACTGGTGCATCACATTCATACATATCAAGGGGATTCGTGGATAAGTTTAAACTACCAACCCAAACCCTTAGGACCCCTCTGTTAGTGAGTTCACCTGGAGCAGAGTATATGGCTAGTCGATGGTGTGACCAGATACCCTTAACCATTGGTAGCCATGTTTTCCCTTAAGACCTAATAATTTTGGAGTCACAAGGATTGGATGTGATATTAGGCATGGACTGGATGTCAAAGTATGGAGAAAGCATTGACTGTGCTAGTAAGTCAATTTATCTCACCACCCCTGAGGGAAAAAGGATTAAGTATGTATCTAGGCATGCGCCTAGGAGGAGCCAAGTAAATACCTTCACGGGAGTTGTTCAGGAGGAAGTGCCTGTATTACAGGATTACCCATATGTTTTCCACGGGAGTTACCAAGCATGCCATCGGATCTAGACATCGAGTTTTTGATAGAGCTATTGCCAGGCACAGTGCCAATATCAAAGAGACCCTTGCGGATGCCCGCAAATGATCTGGAGGAGATTAAGAAGTAGATCAAGGATTTATTGGAGAAAGGTTACATTCTACGGAGCTCATCCCCATGGGGAGCCCCAGTGATTTTTGTTGAGAAGAAGGATAAGACTCTACGAATGGTTGTTGATTATCGTGCGTTGAATGAGGTGACGATCAAGAACAAATACCCACTGCCGATGATCAATGATTTGTTTGACCAACTGCAAGGAGCTAACGTGTTTTCAAAGATCGATCTGCGATCAGGATATCACCAGCTGAAGATTCGAGAGAAGGATATACCAAAGACAGCATTCACCACACGGTACGGGTTTTATGAATATACGGTCAAGTCATTTGGACTGACTAACGCCCCTGCCTATTTCATGAGCATGATGAACAAGGTGTTCATGGAATATTTGGATAAGTTTGTTGTGGTGTTCATTGATGATATAATGGTATACTCGAAGAATGAGGAGGAGCACAAGGAGCATTTATGTTTAGTTCTTGAAAAACTCAGGAACATCAGTTGTATGCCAAGTTCAGCAAATGTGAGTTTTGGTTGAAGGAAGTTGGATTCCTTGGACATGTTATATCAGGAGAAGGTGTAGCAGTAGATCCCACCAAGGTTCCGTCAGTCACTGAATGGTTGGCACCCACTTCAGTTAGCGAGATCCGCAGTTTTCTTCGACTCGCAGGATACTATCGAAGATTCATTGAGAAATTTTTCCAAGATTGCAAAGCCAATGACGGAGTTATTGAAGAAGGATAGAAAATTTAAATGGACGGAAGAATGTGAGGCAAGTTTTCAGGAGTTAAAGAAACGTTTGACTATAGCCCCAGTGCTGATTCTGCCGGATATACGCAAGGAGTTTCAAGTGTATTGCGATGCCTCTCGCCTAGGACTTGTAAGTGTGCTTATGCAGGACGAAAGAGTTGTTTTGTATGCCTCACGACAACTAAAACCGCACGAATTGAATTATTCCACGCATGATTTGGAGTTGGCTGCCGTAGTGCATGCGTTGAAGACTTGGAGACATTACCTTATTGGAAACCATTGTGACGTGTACACGGATCATAAGAGTTTGAAGTACATTTTCACACAGAAGGAGTTGAACCTTAGGCAGAGGAGATGGTTGGAGCTTATAAAGGATTATGACATGAAGCTTCACTATCATCCAGGCAAGGCCAATGTCGTAGCAGACGCTTTGAGTTGGAAGAGTTATGCTAATACCCTAGTAAGCACGTGATTGCCAAAGGAGTTAGCAAAGGATCTCAGGGAACTTCGATTGGAGATTGTTCCTAGAGGTTTTGTTGCAACAATGGAGGTTCAGTCTACATTGTTAGGAAAGATTTGAGAATCTCAGAAGGATGACAAAGAGATTGCTGAGATAAAAGAGAGAATGGGCAAATTAAAGGCCAAAGGTTTTCGTGAAGATGAGCACGACACCTTATGGTTTGAGAACCGTGTTTATGTACCCAATAACACAGAGATCAGGAGGTTAATACTGTAGCAGGCTCATGACTCACCATACTCGATACACCCTGGAAACACCAAGATGTATTTGGATTTGAAGGAACGTTTCTGGTGGACTGGTATGAAGAAGCATATTGCAGAGTATGTAGCCGTATGTGATGTATGTCAGAGAGTGAAGGCTGAGCATCAAAAGCCAGCAGGATTGTTACAGCCTATGCCTATACCCGAATGGAAGTGGGATAAACTTGGCATGGATTTCATTACCGGATTGCCCAGGACCAAATCAGGATATGATTCTATATGGGTAGTAGTAGATCGCTTGACCAAAGTGGTTCGGTTTATCCCAGTGAAAACCACCTATACCAGTGTGAAGTTGGCCAAGATATACATGACCAGGATCGTATGTCTGCATGGAGTTCCGAGGACCATAGTATCAGATAGAGGAACGCAGTTTACCTCAAAGTTTTGGCATCAACTGCACCAGACTTTGGGAACGATATTGGAGTTCAGTACAACATTCCACCCGCAGACAAATGGACAGACCGAGAGAGTCAACCAGATTCTGGAGGACATGCTGAGAGCATGTGCGCTAGATTATGGATCTAGTTGGGATGACAACTTGCCCTACGCAGAGTTCTCATACAACAATAGCTATCAAGCCAGTTTGAAGATGGCACCGTTCGAAGCCCTGTATGGATGAAGGTGCAGAACACCGTTGTTATGGGATGAAGTTGGAGACCGTCCGTTGTTCAGACCAGATTTGATCAAGGAGTCTGAAGAGAAGGTTAAATTAATTAGAGATAGACTAAAGGTACCTCAGTCCAGGCAGAAGAGTTATGCAGATTCGAAACGCAAGGAAATGACCTATAAAATTGGAGATAGAGCATATCTACTAGTGTCACCTCTGCGAGGAGTGAAACGTTTTGGAGTTAAGGGAAAATTAGCCCCGAGATTTGTAGGACCGTACCGAATTTTGGAACGTGAAGTTGCCTACAAGTTGGAGTTACCTAAAGGACTGTCAGGAGTTCATGATGTGTTTCATGTTTCATAGCTGAAGAAGTGTAATGCTGAGATGGCCGATATACCATTACGAGATACAGTGCCCTTGGAGGCGATTCAGTTGGACAGTGATCTGACCTATGAGGAGAAGCCAGTCAGAATTCTTGAATTTGCCAGCCGAATCACCCGCAGCAAGGTTATCAAGTTTTGCAAAGTTCAGTGGAGCCACCATACCGAGGATGAAGCCACCTGGGAACGAGAGAATGATATTCGCAAAGACCACCCACACCTATTTTCTAGCCAACCCGAATCTCGAGGGTGAGATTCATCTTAAGGGGGGGAAGGTTTGTAACATCCCAAATTTTCAATTTGGAATGTTATACATAGATCATTCCTGCATATCATATTTTGCTGCATTTCGTTTCGCAATCCTCGAAATTCTAAGCATCTCAAGGACCCTCAGAGAGAGTTGGGGATTTCACTATTTTCATATTTGAATTCTATCAAATATTGAAACGAGGATTTTTGGTTTTATTTATTTTTCTCTCCGAAAATATTTCATATTAAAATATATGAGAGGAGATAATATGACTTCTCCAAAATAAATGAAATATTGGTGGAAAAATATTAAAACCAAATATTGGATTTTATTCGGAGTTTATTGCTATTTTATTTGAATTAGAAAATTTGCACGTTTTTTAAAATTCCATTTTAGCGCCAAGAAAATGTTTATCTTGTTCTAAATATTTTATTTAGACGCTGAAAATTTGTTTTGGCATTTTTAGTTTTTTATTTATTTTTCTAGGATTTATTTAAGTTTCCGCGAAATTATTTAAAAAAATCTCTCCGCCGACTGGGCCGAAGCCCAGCCAGCCAGCCCAGCCCACCGCCTGAGCCGTCTGCCTTGTCCCCGACGCGGAGACCGCCGCCGCTGCAAGCCGAGTCCGGTCGGGACTCCTCCCCGCGCCGCCTTGCCCCCTCCCCAAGCTAGCCCCCCTCCTTATATACGTCGCCCCGCACCCCACACCACCACCCGAACCACCCCACCCCTTCACCTAGCACCGCACCGCCGACGCCTAGCGCCGCTCTGCCGCTGCCGTCGCCGCCCCGCCGCCTAGCACCGCGCCGCCGCCTGCCGTCGCCGCCCCGCGCCACCTGCCGCCGTAGACGGACCTCGCCGAAGCCGCCCCACCACAGCCGGACCTCGCCGGAGGTATAAGCCGTTGTTGCCGCCGTTCGGTTTTATTTTTAAAACCAATTCGATTTTTTTAGAAAATCCTAGGTTCATTTTTTTAGATCGGTTCATCGGTTTTCTCATTTTAGTTTATTTAGAGGACGTTCGTCCGTAAGTTCGTTTTAACGAACGGTGTTCACTCGTTAGCCACAGACAGCGAACGTTCGTTCATTAGCATGTTCGTTAGTTTTCTTTTTCTCGGATTTTTCTGCAATTATTTCCGATCGTGATTTCTGATCCGATTTTCATTTTAGTTTATCTTTTCGCTCGTTTATCGAAATCAGGCGATTCAAGCGCCTAGATCTTCGTCTCGAAACCCTCTTTCTGTTTAACCAACTTGAACAAGATTTTGGTACTGCAAAATTTGACTTTAGTCCAGATTAGTAAATGTATCTTGTTTCTTTCAGCGTTTGAGTTTCGTTGCTCCGTTTGATTTGATTCTTTGCAAACCGGAGTTCTTAAGTTGAACTTTCTGGTTAGATCTTATTATTTGAGATTTACCCATGCTTCTTTGCATGATTTCTTATGTATGCTATTGTTTGTTTGTGATAGAACACCTAGAGTGCGAAGCGTGCTACTACGAGTCTCTAGGTTTTGCGGATCATTAGCAAGGCAAGTAACACATTGATCATACTCTTTTCATACTCAGTTTTTATGCATTAGCTCCAATCCTCAAACATTGCATGATTAGGATGTGATTAACATGTGGGTTGGGAAGTAGTTGATTAGGTAGAACCTATTGCCATGTTATTATCAAACCCTTGGGAGTTACTTCTATGTGTTGCTTATATTGCTATGCTCGTAGACGTGGTTTGGGAAAGTGAATCCATGACAGATGTGAGGTTAATAATTAATGGTTCAACTTAAGGTGGCAACTTGAATACACATCTGGGTGGATTGTTTGTCGGGCACCTGGAGAATCCAGTGTTGTCCTAGGATATCCCGGAGTACCCATGTGATCATCCTTAGGTCCGCCACCCAGGCTCAAAGGGAACTGAGATATTTCATGCTAGAAACTTCCGTGTGGAGCCACATGCTATTATGGGCTCTAGCATAGTTGAGTAAGTTGCATGAGCTCTTGAAGAGGTGGATCAGCAGGTAGAGGGATGTAGGTTGGTATGGTCTACCCAGAGTAAAGAGTTAATGTTTCTGAAAGACTGTGTCTCGGTCATCTGTTTCTCAAACACCCGGTAGTGCGAGAAATCCAACGGAGGAGATCGGGTCTTGTGGGTAAAAGTGCGCAAACCTCTGCAGAGTGTACAATCTAATCATGGTTAGCCGTGTCCCTGGTTATGGACAATCTTGAGTATCTAGTACTTGAATTATCATATGTATCTCATCACTCTAAATTAATATTGTTGGGTTAATAATTACTTTTAATTGGGATTGAGTTGGAGGAACCTTCTCAATGATGTTTGAACTACCATGATAGTTAAATAAAATCTATTCCTTTGTTGTAGGGAAAATTTGGCTTTTCGCAAAACTATAACCATACAGCTTTCCACCAGCCAAATATGCATGTAGTGATAGCATTATTCTGTTCTTCCTCTACTGTGTTATATTGCCAGCATATTCCATGTGCTGACCCGTTTTCGGGCTGCAACGTTTTGTGTTGCATACTTTTCAGACGAGGAGTAAGGTTCGTTACGTCATTGCCGTGCAGCTCAGCTATGCCGTTGGAGTTGATGGACTCACTTTATCTTCCAAACCTTCCATTGTTACCGTATTAGATGGCCTTAAGCCATGTTTATTGTAATGAGTTCTCTTTTGAGACATTCGATTTAATAAGTGTGTGATTGCTACTCTGTTATAAATCCTTCGAGTATTGTGTGTGTCAGCATTACCGATCCAGGGATGACACTGAAGCATAGAGACTTGACCGTTTGAGGTCGGGTCGCTACAAGATGGTATCAGAGCACACGCTGAGTGTAGGACACGACCACTAAGCTAAAGCCCTAGATCACTATTCTCTTCTCATTTCTGACTCCTCTCCATTTTCTACTCTTTAGGATGGTGGACGCAAGAAACAAGTTTGCACAACTGGATGAAGACGCACCCTTTGGACGACACTTGAAGGAAGTCACTAGGTACCTGAACATTGGAATACCAAGCTTCACCGGGACTTACAACGCCACTTTACCAGAAGAGGAACGATGGATGATTCAAGTTCAAGTTCCAGGAAGGACATTCACACCAGTCACTAAGCCCATAGAGTTTTCCTTTGATGCACCCACCTGGAGTCTAGGAAAGAGTATGGCAACTCACATCACCATGGGACGCATTGGAGAAGTTTACCATAAGGAGCTTAAGGATGCTATCTACCAGATTTGTGGGCGCCGAGATGAGCAATGGGAGATGATTAGCACCAGGAAGGATAGATCAATCGCAGCTTTCATCCAGGAGTTAAACCAACACATTCATCGCCAGGAGAACCAGATGTGCGCAGACATGATAGATCTGAAGAAGGCGAAGACAAGGATCATGAAACTGGAGGAAGAACTCAAGGCTACTCGCGAAGATTATGAGGAGGAAATTGTCGTACTAGTGGAGAACAATGACGATCTGGAAAGGAAGCTAGGAGTCTTCATGGGAGACCCCGCGCCAAGAGGAGAAGATGAAGAAACCAAGGAGATTCGTTCTGAAGACTACATCATCATCGACGACACCGACTCGGACCCCGACGATAGCGATGATGACTATGAGAACGAAGCTGGAGCAGACATCATGGAGTCTTCGACCGATCAATATTTTTACTAGACCACCACATCAGTAGTAGTATTCCACCATGTTTATAGTATAGTCCGAGCAATTTTGTAACGATAGTTAGATTGATTGTATGCCCTTGCTTGATTGATTGAATAAAATGATTGTGTTTGTCTCATGTGCATATGGGTAGTGTTTCTCTCATTAGACCTCATTCTATTCTAATCTCTCCCCTCTAAACCCATCAGATGCCTCCGAGACGTGACCCGGATTTACCTTCCCACCAGAGCTCACTCAGTTGATCCAGCAACAGAATACCCTGATGCAGTTGTTAGTACAGAACCAAGGCAACAACAACAAGAACAACCCACCACCACCACCCCCAGTTGATAACCTAGCCCGTTTTCTAAGGTTGTAGCCCTCGGTGTTTTCTAGTAGCACCGAGCCGATAGTGGCAGATGATTGGCTCTGCGGGATTGGAAGGGAGTTACCACTGCAGGATGTACCGATGCTGAGAAGGTGCGCTTTGCCGCACATCAGTTGGATGGACCAGCAGCCTCATGGTGGGAGAATTACACTGTCACCTACACTATAGCCACTGTTACATGGGATCAGTTTCAGCAAGCTTTCCGCACAGCCCATGTCTCAACTGGAGCTATGAGTATGAAGAAGTGTGATTTTCACAACTTATGCCAGGGGAACCGTACTGTGGCTCAGTACGCGGATGAGTTTAGCAAGTTATCTCGCTATGCCCCTAACGATGTGGCCACAGATGCCGCAAAGCATGAGAAGTTTATGGAAGGGCTGAATGATGAGATGAGCATGCAGTTGATGGTGGCAACATTCAAAAACTACCAGGAGTTGGTAGATAAGGCTCTTATGATTGAAGGGAAGCAGCAGCAGATTGAGAGCCGTAAGAGGAAGTATGGACAAGGAAGGTATAACTCAGGAGCTCAGCAGAAGCCTCGTCTAACTCCGAACTCGGGAGGACTTGTTCATAACCATGGAGGCCACACCCACAATGGAGGAAGTACCCATAATCATACTGGCCCAAGGAATGGGAATGGGAATGGAGCAAGCAACCATCAGAACCGCCCCAATCCAGCCACACCCGCCAAGAGAGACCTAAGCCACGTTACTTGCTTCAAGTGCGGGAAGACTGGACACTATGCCATGGAGTGCCCTGAAGCGAAGAATGGAAACGGTAATGGGAGCGCTAGGAAGAAGCCCAATTCATTCAACAAAGGACAAGTGAACCACGTTAACATGGAGGAGGTTGAAGAGCAGCCAGACACGGTTATTGGTAAGTTTTTGGTTAAGTCTTTTACCGCCCTTGTTCTTTTTGATACTGGTGCATCACATTCATACATATCAAGGGGATTCGTGGATAAGTTTAAACTACCAACCCAAACCCTTAGGACCCCTCTGTTAGTGAGTTCACCTGGAGCAGAGTATATGGCTAGTCGATGGTGTGACCAGATACCCTTAACCATTGGTAGCCATGTTTTCCCTTAAGACCTAATAATTTTGGAGTCACAAGGATTGGATGTGATATTAGGCATGGACTGGATGTCAAAGTATGGAGAAAGCATTGACTGTGCTAGTAAGTCAATTTATCTCACCACCCCTGAGGGAAAAAGGATTAAGTATGTATCTAGGCATGCGCCTAGGAGGAGCCAAGTAAATACCTTCACGGGAGTTGTTCAGGAGGAAGTGCCTGTATTACAGGATTACCCATATGTTTTCCACGGGAGTTACCAAGCATGCCATCGGATCGAGACATCGAGTTTTTGATAGAGCTATTGCCAGGCACAGTGCCAATATCAAAGAGACCCTTGCGGATGCCCGCAAATGATCTGGAGGAGATTAAGAAGTAGATCAAGGAGTTATTGGAGAAAGGTTACATTCTACGGAGCTCATCCCCATGGGGAGCCCAAGTGCTTTTTGTTGAGAAGAAGGATAAGACTCTACAAATGGTTGTTGATTATCGTGCGTTGAATGAGGTGACGGTCAAGAACAAATACCCACTGCCGATGACCAATGATTTGTTTGACCAACTGCAAGGAGCTAACATGTTTTCAAAGATCGATCTGCGATCAGGATATTACCAGCTGAAGATTCGAGAGAAGGATATACCAAAGACAGCATTCACCACACGGTACGGGTTTTATGAATATACGATCAAGTCATTTGGACTGACTAACGCCCCTGCCTATTTCATGAGCATGATGAACAAGGTGTTCATGGAATATTTTGATAAGTTTGTTATGGTGTTCATTGATGATATAATGGTATACTCGAAGAATGAGGAGGAGCACAAGGAGCATTTATGTTTAGTTCTCGAAAAACTCAGGGAACACCAGTTGTATGCCAAGTTCAGCAAATGTGAGTTTTGGTTGAAGGAAGTCGGATTCCGTGGACATGTTATATCAGGAGAAGGTGTAGCAGTAGATCCCACCAAGGTTCAGTCAGTCACTGAATGGTTGGCACCCACTTCAGTTAGCGAGATCCGCTGTTTTCTTGGACTCGCAGGATACTATCGGGGATTCATTGAGAAATTTTTCCAAGATTGCAAAGCCAATGACGGAGTTATTGAAGAAGGATAGCAAATTTAAATGGACGGAAGAATGTGAGGCAAGTTTTCAGGAGTTAAAGAAATGTTTGACTATAGCCCCAGTGCTGATTCTGCCGGATATACGCAAGGAGTTTCAAGTGTATTGCGATGCCTCTCGCCTAGGACTTGGAAGTGTGCTTATGCAGGACGAAAGAGTTGTTTTGTATGCCTCACGACAACTAAAACCGCACGAATTGAATTATTCCATGCATGATTTGGAGTTGGCTGCCGTAGTGCATGCGTTGAAGACTTGGAGACATTACCTTATTGGAAACCGTTGTGACGTGTACACGGATCATAAGAGTTTGAAGTACATTTTCACACAGAAGGAGTTGAACCTTAGGCAGAGGAGATGGTTGGAGCTTATAAAGGATTATGACATGAAGCTTCACTATCATCCAGGCAAGGCCAATGTCGTAGCAGACGCTTTGAGTTGGAAGAGTTATGCTAATACCCTAGTAAGCACGTGATTGCCAAAGGAGTTAGCAAAGGATCTCAGGGAACTTCGATTGGAGATTGTTCCTAGAGGTTTTGTTGCAACAATGGAGGTTCAGTCTACATTGTTAGGAAAGATTTGAGAATCTCAGAAGGATGACAAAGAGATTGCTGAGATAAAAGAGAGAATGGGCAAATTAAAGGCCAAAGGTTTTCGTGAAGATGAGCACGACACCTTATGGTTTGAGGACCATGTTTATGTACCCAATAACACAGAGATCAGGAGGTTAATACTTTAGGAGGCTCATGACTCACCATACTCGATACACCCCGGAAACACCAAGATGTATTTGGATTTGAAGGAACGTTTCTGGTGGACTGGTATGAAGAAGCATATTGCAGAGTATGTAGCCGTATGTGATGTATGTCAGAGAGTGAAGTCTGAGCATCAAAAGCTAGCAGGATTGTTACAGCCTATGCCTATACCCGAATGGAAGTGGGATAAACTTGGCATGGATTTCATTACCAGATTGCCCAGGACCAAATCAGGATAAGATTCTATATGGGTAGTAGTAGATCGCTTGACCAAAGTGGTTCAGTTTATCCCAGTGAAAACCACCTATACCAGTGTGAAGTTGGCCAAGATATACATGACCAGGATTGTATGTCTGCATGGAGTTCCAAGGACCATAGTATCAGATAGAGGAACGCAGTTTACCTCAAAGTTTTGGCATCAACTGCACCAGACTTTGGGAACGATATTGGAGTTCAGTACAACATTCCACCCGTAGACAAATGGACAGACTGGGAGAGTCAACCAGATTCTGGAGGACATGCTGAGAGCATGTGCGCTAGATTATGGATCTAGTTGGGATGACAACTTGCCCTACGCAGAGTTCTCATACAACAATAGCTATCAAGCCAGTTTGAAGATGGCACCGTTCAAAGCCCTGTATGGACGAAGGTGCATAACACCGTTGTTATGGGATGAAGTTGGAGACCGACCGCTGTTCGGACCGGATTTAATCAAGGAGTCTGAAGAGAAGGTTAAATTAATTAGAGATAGACTGAAGGTAGCTCAGTCGAGGCAGAAGAGTTATGCAGATTCAAAACGCAAGGAAATGACCTATAAAATTGGAGATAGAGCATAGCTACTAGTGTCACCTCTGCGAGGAGTGAAACGTTTTGGAGTTAAGGGAAAATTAGCCCCGAGATTTGTAGGACCGTACCGAATTTTGGAACGTATGGGAGAAGTTGCCTACAAGTTGCTGTTACCTAAAGGACTGTTAGGAGTTCATGATGTGTTTCATGTTTCACAGCTGAAGAAGTGTCATGCTGAGATGGCCGATATACCGTTACGAGATACAGTGCCCTTGGAGGCGATTCAGTTGGACAGTGATCTGACCTATGAGGAGAAGCCAATCAGGATTCTTGAATTTGCCAGCCGAGTCACCCGCAGCAAGGTTATCAAGTTTTGCAAAGTTCAGTGGAGCCACCATACCGAGGATGAAGCCACCTGGGAACGAGAGGATGATATTCGCAAAGACCACCCACACCTATTTTCTAGCCAACCCGAATCTCGAGGGTGAGATTCATCTTAAGGGGGGGAAGGTTTGTAACATCCCAAATTTTCAATTTCTAATGTTATACATAGATCATTCCTGCATATCATATTTTGCTACATTTTGTTTCGCGATCCTCGAAATTCTAAGCAACTCAAGGACCCTCGGAGAGAGTTGGGGATTTCACTGTTTTCATATTTGAATTCTATCAAATATTGAAACGAGGATTTTTGGTTTTAATTATTTTTCTTTCCGAAAATATTTCATATTAAAATATATGAGAGGAGATAATATGACTTCTCCAAAATAAATGAAATATTGGAGAAAAAAATATTAAAATCAAATATTGGATTTTATTTGGAGTTTATTGCTATTTTATTTGTATTAGAAAAATTGCATGTTTTTCAAAATTGCATTTCAGAGCCAAGAAAATGTTCATCTTGTTCTAAATATTTTATTTAGACGGTGACTATTTGTTTTGGCATTTTTAGAATTTTATTTATTTTTCTAGGATTTATTTAAGTTTCAGCGAAATTATTTAAAAAAATCTCTTCACCGACTGGGCCGAAGCCCAGCCAGCCAGCCGGCCCAGCCCACCGCCCGAGCCGTCCGCCTCGTCCCCGACGCGGAGACCGCCGCCGCCGCAAGCCGAGTCGGGTCGGGACTCCTCCCCGCGCCGCCTTGCCCCCTCCCCAAGCTAGCCCCCTCCTTATATACGCCACCCCCGCACCCCACACCACCACCCGAACCACCCCTCACCGCCGCCTAGCACCGCGCCGCCGCTGCCGCTTGCAGCCGCCGCCGCCGTCGCCGCCCCGCCACCTAGCACCGTGCTGTCGCCTGCCGTCGCCGCCCCACGCCACCTGCCGCAGCCGGACCTTGCCGAAGCCGCCCCGCCGCAGCCGGACCTCGCCGGAGGTATAAGCCGCCGTTGCCCCCGTTCGGTTTTATTTTTAAAACTGGTTTGCTTTTTTTAGAAAACCCTAGGTTCATTTTTTTAGATCAGTTCGCCGGTTTTCTCGGTTTAGTTTATTTAGCGGATGTTCGTCCGTACGTTCGTTATAATGAACTGTGTACACTCGTTAGCCGCAGACAATGAACGTTTTTTCGATAGCCTGTTCGTCAGTTTTCTTTTTCTCAGATTTTTCCGATCGTGATTTCTGATCCGATTTTCATTTTAGTTTATCTTTTTGCTCGTTTATCGAAATCAGGCGATTCAAGCGCCTAGATTTTCATCTCGAAACCCTCTTTCTGTTTAACCAACTTGAACAAGATTTTGGTACTGTAAAATTTGACTTTTGTCCAGATTAGTAAACGGATCTTGTTTCTTTCACAGTTTGAGTTTCGTTGCTCCGTTTGATTTGATTCTTTTTGCAAACCGGAGTTCTTAAGTTGAACTTTCTGGTTAGATCTTCTTATTTGAGATTTACCCGTGCTTCTTTGCTTGATTTCTTATGTATGCTATTGTTTGTTTGCGATAGAACACCCGGAGTGCGAAGCGTGCTACTACAAGTCTCTAGGTTTTGCGGATCATCAGCAAGGCAAGTAACACATTGATCATACTCTGTTCATACCCAGTTTTTATGCATTAGCTCAAATCCTCAAACATTCCATGATTAGGATGTGATTAACATGTGGGTTGGGAAGTAGTTGATGAGGTAGAACCTATTGCCCTGTTATTATCAAACCCTTGGGAGTTACTTCTACGTATTGCTTATATTGATATGCTCGTAGACGTGGTTTGGGCGAGTGAATCCATGACAGATGTGAGGTTATTAATTAATGGTTCAACTTAAGGTGGCAACTTGAATACACATCTGGGTGGATTGTTTCTCGGACACCTGGAGAATCCAGTGTTGTCCTAGGATATCCCGGAGTACCCGTGTGATCATCCTAAGGTCCGCCACCCAGGCTCAAAGGGAACTGAGATATTTCATGCTAGAAACTTCTGTGTGCAGCCACATGCTATTATGGGCTCTAGCATAGTTGAGTAAGTTGCATGAGCTCTTGAAGAGGTGGATCAGCAGGTAGAGGGATGTAGGTTGGTATGGTCTACCCGGAGTAAAGAGTTAATGTTTCTGAAAGACTATGTCTCAGTCATCCATTTCTCAAACACCCGGTAGTGCGAGAAATCCAATGGAGGAGATCGGGTCTTGTGGGGAAAAGTGTGCAAACCTCTGCAGAGTGTACAATCTAATCATGGTTAGCTGTGTCCCCGGTTATGGAAAATCTTGAGTATCTAGTACTTGGATTATCATATGTATCTCATCACTCTAAATTAATATTGTTGGGTTAATAATTACTTTTAATTGGGATTAAGTTGGAGGAACCTTCTCAATGATGTTTCAACTACCATGATAGTTAAATAAAATATAGTCCTTTGTTGTAGGAAAAAATTGGCTTTTCGCAAAACTATAACCATAGAGCTTTCCACCAGCCAAATATGCATGTACTGATAGCATTATTCTGTTCTTGCTCTACTGTGTTATATTGCCAGCATATTCCATATGCTAACCCATTTTCGGGCTGCAACGTATTATGTTGTAGACTTTTCAGACGAGGAGTAAGGTTCGTTAGGTCGTTGCCGTGTCGCTCAGCTATGCCGTTGGAGTTGATGGACTCACTTTGTCTTCCAAGCCTTCCGCTGTTACCGTATTAGATGGCCTTAAGCCATATTTATTGTAATAAGTTCTCTTTTGAGACATTCGATGTAATAAGTGTGTGATTGCTACTCTGTTATAAATCCTTCGAGTACTGTGTGTATCAGCATTACCGATCCAGGGATGACACTGAAGCATAGAGACTTGACCGTTTGAGGTCGGGTCGCTACACATATTTACAACAACAAGAGCAAACAGAGTTTGTAAAAGTATTTCTTTATCACTTTCAGTTTATCAACTGAATTGCTTGAGGACAAGCAAAGGTTTAAGCTTGGGGAAGTTGATACGTCTCCGTCGTATCTACTTTTCCATACACTTTTGCCTTGTTTTGGACTCTAACTTGCATGATTTGAATGGAACTAACCCGGACTGACATTATTTTATGCAGAATTGCCATGGTGTTATTTTTGTGCAGAAATAAAAGTTCTCGGAATGACCTGAAAATCAACGGAGAATTATTTTGGAATATATAAAAAATACTGGAAGAAAGATCCACGTCAGGGGGCCCACACCCTGTGCACGATGGTGAGGGCGCGCCCTACCCCCTAGGTGCCCCCCTGCCTCGTGGGCCCCCTGACGCTCCACCGACCTCAACCTTGACTCCATATATTCACTATCGGGGAGAAAAAATCAGGGAGAAGGCTTCATCGCGTTTTACGATATGGAGCCACTGCCAGGCCCTAAACTCTCTCGGGAGGGCTGATCTGGAGTCCGTTCGGGGCTCCGTAGAGGGGAATCCGTCGCAATCGTCATCATCAACCTTCCTCCATCACCAATTTCATGATGCTCACCACCGTGCGTGAGTAATTCCATCGTAGGCTTGCTGGACGGTGATGGGTTGGATGAGATTTATCATGTAATCGAGTTAGTTTTGTTAGGGTTTGATCCCTAGTATCCACTATGTTCTGAGATTGATGTTGCTATGACTTTGCTATGCTTAATGCTTGTCACTAGGGCCCAAGTGCCATGATTTCACATCTGAACCTATTATGTTTTCATCAATATATGAGAGTTCTTGATCCTATCTTGCGAGTCTATAGTCACCTATTATGTGTTATGATCTGTTAACCCCGAAGTGACAATAATCGGGACCACTACCGGTGATGACCGTAGTTTGAGGAGTTCATGTATTCACTATGTGTTAATGCTTTGGTCCGGTACTCTATTAAAAGGAGGCCTTAATATCCCTTAGTTTCCAATAGGACCCCGCTGCAACGGGAGGGTAGGACAAAAGATGTCATGCAAGTTCTTTTCCATAAGCACATATGACTATATTCGGAATACATGCGTACATTACATTGATGAATTGGAGCTAGTTCTATGTCACCCTAGGTTATGACTGTTACATGATCGATTGCATCCGACATAATTCTCTATCGCTGATCCATTGCCTACGAGCTTTCCATATATTGTTCTTCGCTTATTTACTTTTCCGTTGCTACTGTTACAATCACTATAAAACACCAAAATTATTACTTTTGCTATCGTTACCGCTACTATCATATTATTTTGCTACTAAATACTTTGATGCAGATATTAAGTTAACCAGGTGTGGTTGAATTGACAACTTAGCTGCTAATACTTGAGAATATTCTTTGGCTCCCCTTGTGTCGAATCAATAAATTTGGGTTGAATACTCTACCCTTGAAAACTGTTGCGATCCCCTATACTTGTGGGTTATCATGCATCACCATGATCTTGCGTGTGCGTAGGAATTTTTTTGAAATTACTACGTTCCCCAACAGTGGCATCCGAGCCAGGTTTATGCGTAGATGTTATATGCATGAGTAGAACACAAGTGAGTTGTGGGCGATACAAGTCATACTGCTTACCAGCATGTCATACTTTGGTTCGGCGATTGTCGGTGTCAAAACCGGCGGATCTCAGGTAGGGGGTCCCGAACTGTGCATCTAAGGCGGATGGTAACAGGAGGCAGGGGACACGATGTTTTACCGAGGTTCGGGCCCTCTTGATGGAGGTAAAACCCTACGTCCTGCTTGATTTATTCTTGATGATATGAGTATTACAAGAGTTGATCTACCACGAGATCAGAGAGGCTAAACCCTAGAAGCTAGCCTATGGTATGATTGTATGTTGTCCTACGGACTAAAACCCTCCGGTTTATATAGACACCGGAGGGGGCTAGGGTTACACAAGGTCGGTTACAAAGGAGGAGATATACATATCCGTATTGCCTAGCTTGCCTTCCACGCCAAGTAGAGTCCCATCTGGACACGAGACGAAGTCTTTCAATCTTGTATCTTCATAGTCTAACAATCCGGCCAAAGGATATAGTCCGGCTGTCCGGAGACCCCCTAATCCAGGACTCCCTCAGTAGCCCCTGAACCAGGCTTCAATGACGATGAGTCCGGCGCGCAGTATTGTCTTTGGCACTGCAAGGCGGGTTCCTCCTCCGAATACACCACGGAAGAATTTGAATACAAGGATAGTGTCCGACCCTGCAAAATAAGTTCCACATACCACCGTAGAGAGAATAATATTTCCATAAATCTAATCTGCTGACATGTTTTGGCAACATGACATTATGCCATGGCCCGGTGATTATTCGAACCGTTTCCTTTAACTAGCCCAGCACATAACGTGAGGCAGTTTCTTGACACGTCTTGTCAAAGCAGAGATCGTGTCCCCCTTATTACGGGATTCTCATCAATACGGGCGTGGGTAACCCAACCGCGCCATCGATTACGGCTCTTGGGGGATAAGCGAGTTTTACCAGGCTAGTGGGGGCGCATAGTTTCGGCCGCCCTTATAAAGGGACAAGGTTTAACCTTTTTCTACCCACGCCTTCTTCCTCCTTGCTCATCCATTCTTGCGCTCTCGAGCTCCAACGCCCAAGTCCACATCCTTCCCCTCAACCTTCTCCAATCATGTCCGGAGCGGGAGGCAAATGGATGGCTTCCTCTGTTACGGAGGGACACATCAAGAAGTTGCGCAGAGCTGGATACTTAGCCGCGAATATCGCGCATCGGCTGCCCGCTGCAGGGCAGATCGTTCCTACCCCTGAACCTCACGAGAGGGTAGTTTTCCTCCACCACTTCCTCCGCGGACTGGGGTTTCCCCTCCATCCATTCGTCTGTGGTCTCATGTTCTACTATGGGCTGGACTTCCATGATCTGGCCCCAAACTTTATCCTCAACATTTCGGCGTTCATCGTCGTGTGTGAGGCTTTCCTTCGCATCCGGCCCCACTTTGGCCTATGGTTAAAGACTTTCAATATCAAGCCGAAGGTGGTGGGAGGCCAACAAGCAGAATGCGGCGGAGCCATGGTGGGCAAGATGCCCAATGTCATATGGCTTGAAGGCTCCTTCGTGGAGACCATAAAGGGGTGGCAATCGGCGTGGTTCTACATCACCGAGCCGCGCGACACCAACTGGGTGGCTGCCCCCGAGTTTCGATCCGGAATCCCCACGCGGCTCACCTCCTGAAAAGAGAAGGGCATGTCCTGGGGTTCATTGGTGGAGCTGGACGGACTCCAGAAATGTATCCGGAATATGGCAGGAAAGAAGCTCAAGCTTGTCAACATAGTCCAGGTCATGCTCATCTGTCGGATCCTTTGGTGTCAACAACGGGATTTCAACTTGTGGGAGTTCGACCCAGCCCAGCACCAGACCTGAGCGAGCTCTTCGACATGACGCACAAGGACGTCTGGAGGGTACTGTTCAAGGGCGCCGAGGTCCCTCCCTCTCTCACCGAGGACCGTGGGCTAAGCGTGAAGCGCCTAGCGCATTCGGTGAGTTCTATACATCTGGTAGGATATTTATTTCCCCTAGCTTAACCATGTGCGGGGTCTGAGCTCCATGCCTTTGACAGGACTGGGTGGAGACGTCGGGGCAGATCAGCTGTCTGACCCCTCTGCCCGAAGACAGTGCGGACGCTTTCCTGACGGAGATGCTGACTCCGGCTCCTTACAAGGTGCCGGAGAAGACCAAGAAGGCCAAGGGAACCCGAAAGAGTTCCCGACGCCAGGTGTTATTATACACATCGTTCGATAACTCCACGACGCACTCCTCCCCGAAGACGAGGAGGAAGATGAAGATGCTCCCCCTCCAGTCGGGGGAGACAAGAAAAGGAAGGCCGCCCCAACCGGGGGGGCGAAGGGTCCAAGAAGGGAAGGACTCTCCTTCTGGACTACCCCACCACCGCTGTCGAAGGCGAAGACGAGTGGTTTCTCAGGGCCACGCCCCTGGCGAAGTCGTAAGTATTTAGATGCCAGAGTAACTCATAGCATACCTTTGTCGCACTGCTTCTCCTAACGCTGAATTATGATTATGCAGACCGCCGCGAGCCCATATTGACGTATCTTCGTCAGACGGCTCCCTAGGCTTGTCGGATATGGATAGCGATCCACTTCCGACCGCCACCTCCCCTTGCCCTACGGACAACGCCAGGTATTGTCTCAAGAGGCACCGGGGTGAGGGGAGACAGTCCCGGAGGCGCCTCAAGGCGACCTTCTGGATTCCGGGAGCAGAGGGAGCAAGGCTCCCGAGGGCTCCGAGTTTGGCCCTCAGCCAAACACCACGCTGGAACCTCCAGTGGTTCCAGACTCAGGCAGGCGGCCTCCTTCCAAAAGGGGCAAGACGCCTGTGGCGGTGACCTCTATCCATCCAGAGGCACCGGACAGTCTACTGGGAGCGCTTCGCAGCGCTTCCATCGATGAAGAGCACCGCAATATTATGAGTGCGGTAATCCAGAAGGTTCAGTCCGCCAAGAGCGGACTGACTGAAGCCTGTGCCAACCTTCTAACAGGCTTTGAGGTAAGTATTTGAAATATAGGAAAAATATTACCGCATAGAAAGTAGCCCCTGATGCTCTGTTCGGTGTTCACAAAGAAAAACCGAACAGAGGATCAAACAATATCGCAGGAGTCTAATATAAATATGTCTATATGTGTATGTAGGCTTCGTTGCTGGCCTCTGCCGCACTGACTGCGGAGGTCGCCGCACTGAAGCAGGACCTCGAAGGGTCCAAGGAAGAGCTCGTCCTTGCCAAGAGGCAGCTCGAGTAGAACAAAGGTAAGTAATACCTAGTCTATGGATATATAAAAAAGAACGTGATTGCGAAATGACAGGATCATCATAAATTTGCTAGGGGCCACGACCGAGGTGGCGATCCTGAAGCAAGCGCTATCCGAGGCCGAAAACAAAGCGGCCAAGGAGCGCACCGAGCGGGAAAGGCAGGAGGCACGGGTGGGCGAGGTGCAGCAAGAGCTCCACGCTCTCGTGACGAAGCACGAGGCGTCGGAGCTTGACTTGAAGACGCGAGAGTCCGAGCTTGCCGCGGCCCTTGAGAGCGCAAAAATGCCAAGGCTGAAGCCCAAAAGACCCTCCAGGAGATTGATGCGATGAAGAAGATAGCGGCGGGTAAGGCATTCTATATGCAAAGCAAGCATGTGAAGGTAAATTACTTGTTACTTACCCGAATCCGGAGCTCTCCAGGAGCATTCGCGGATTTGCCCCGTAGCGTGTCGGATGCCGCACAGTTTTACCAGGCTGAGGAGGGAAGCTCAATGGAGAAGCTGTTCTGGTCTCAGTATACTCGGACCGAACACCCGATGCCTCTGAGCGACCAGCTGAAGCAACTGGTCGAGCTACACAAGGCGGCCGAACATGCCATGAAGGGTTTTATAGTCCGGATGTGGCCTGGCGACGCCCTTCCCAACAGCTACTTCGGCCTGGTGAGGCGGTTTGTGGATGCCTGCCCATGGTTGGAAGTCATCAAGCGGTCCGTCTGCATCGAAGGTGCACGCCGGGCTTTCGCCCGTGTGAAGGTGCAATGGGCCAAGATGGACGCCGTGAAGCTGGTGAAGGAAGGGCCGCCGCAGGGCAAGGAGCATCGCCACCCTGAGATGTACTATGAGGGTGTCCTGAAGGGTGCCCGTCTCGTAGAGGACGAGTGTACGAAAGATGTAATATTTGAGTAAACTTGCTCGTGTGATCCTGTATTATGAAAACTTGTTCATATGTGCTATGCAACACTTGTCTGAATTTAAAATATTACCTTCTGTTCGGCTGTTTATCAAATCTGAGAGATGGCTAGTCGTCGGCTTCTGCCCCCACGCCATGAGTGCTGGGGTATTCGGGATAAACCTGAGCACTCTTGTTCCCATTGTTGGGTCCTTCGAGGGAGGTGCTCAGCACAACGAACAAGGCAATCAGACCATAATGTGTTATCACTCTCACTTAGCCATAGAATTTTATAATTTTAAATTTCGGTGGAGCCCCTAGTATTCGGAAGGCCGAATTCGGGGCGCGATACACGCCTTAAGCCGGACAGGGCCAACTCCTCGCTCTAAGCGGCATAAGTCTTTAGGGACTTGAAACCTCTCGAACAGCGACCAGTCTCTCGCCTTATCATGACAGTCAGTTTTAGCTTTCTCTACTGAGGTGCTTAGCCCAGCAGAACCGAGGCACAATCGCAGTAGTTCTCCCAGTGCTACCTTAGCCGATATAGCAGAAAGTAAGGTACCAAAACATGGGAGCCAGGCAAACCCAACTATTGACCCAAGACATGATTCGGAGCTGATGCATATAATGCTATAAGTTCGGGGTGCCGCACTGTCGAAAGTGTTCGGACTTCTCACGCCGTATTATGGGGTATGCTTAATTAAGCCCCTAGCGTATTGGCCGTACCAGAGTGTACGGGTGCTAGATGTCGTGAATGAACATATATATAAAAAGGAAGAATGCAATAATAGTCTTAATGCTATGCATTGTTTATTCAAAAAGGTGTGTTAAAGAAGAATGATACAAGTAGTGCGATAAGCAAAAAAGTAGGACTGTTTGACATGTCCCTTCCAAGGGCAAGCTGAGGAATAGTATTAAAGCAAATATTTCACTCGTTATCGTAATCCACCTGGGAGTTTCGTGGTGTGATGTAGCTTTCTGCCTCCTTGGTTGCTGCATCATGTGTTCGGCAATCATGCTGCCGGACAGGGTTTCCAGAGATTAAAGTCCTGAAAGAGAAAAATAACAAAGCAGGAAGCCCCTAGTGCGGTTTAAGCCGCGACTTGGGGCCTTCCGCAGTCATGCCCTCCTCCCCGCCTGTGCCCATGGTATTTTTAATGTGTAATTATGTACGCGTGGCACGGATTTCGCCGTTTGGGTGGGACCAGGGTGGGGGCCGCTTTGCTATGCGAGCTCGGAACGTGCCAGGCGGTCCTGTTGCTGATTACTCCGGGCGCGCTTGAAGGTGTCCGGGTCCTTAATCGCCGAACTAGCGGATTGCCTTAAGAGGCTGCTTTGTGCTTCTGCTGCGAGGGTCGTAGTGTGCTCCTCCGTGCGGAGAGAGCGCTCTGTGTTTCCATTGGCTGTGATGACCCCCTGAGGTCCTGACATCTTGAGCTTGAGATATGTATAATGCGGTACCGCATTGAATCTTGCAAATGTGGTTCGCCCGAGTAGTGCATGGTAGCCACTGCGGAACGGGACTATGTCGAATATTAACTCTTCGCTTCAGAAGTTATCCGGAGATCCGAAGACCACTTCCAGTGTTACTGAGCCTGTGCAATGGGCCTCTACACCTGGTATGATGCCTTTAAAGGTCATTTTAATGGGTTTGATCCTTGAGGGGTCTATACCCATTTTGCACACTGTGTCCTCATAAACCAGGTTCAGGCTGCTGCCGCCATCAATAAGGACTCGAGTGAGGTGAAATCCATCAATTATTGGGTCTAAGACCAATGTGGCGAATCCGCCATGACGGATACTAGTCGGGTGGTCCCTGCGGTCAAAGGTGATCGGGCAGGAAGACCATGGGTTGAACTTTGGGGCGACTGGCTCCAACGCAGATACGTCCCTGAGCGCATGCTTCCGCTCCCTCTTGGGGATGTGGGTTGCGTATATCATGTTCACCGTCTGCACTTGTGGGGGGAACCTCTTCTGTCCTCCGGTGTTCGGCTGCCGGGGCTCCTCCTCGTCATCGCTATGTGACCTCTTATCTTTGTTTTCGACATTTATCTTGCCGGCCTGCTTGAACACCCAACAATCCCTGTTGGTGTGGTTGGCTGGCTTGTCGGGGGTGTCGTGTATTTGGCACGAGCGATCGAGTATACGGTCCAAACTGGATGGGCCCGGAGTGCTTCTTTTGAATGGCTTTTTCCGCTGACCGGGTTTAGAGCCATTCAATCCGGCATTGACTGTCGTATCCTCGGTATTGTCGTTGTTAATGCGGCGCTTATGTTTGTTGCGACGTGACCTGCCGTTGCCGTCCTTGGTATCTGAAGTACCATGGTTCTTTGATATGTTATTGCTGCGAGCCAGCCAGCTATCTTCTCCTGCACAAAAGCGGGTCATGAGTGTCGTGAGGGCTGCCATAGATTTCGGCTTTTCCTGACCAAGGTGCCGGGCTAGCCACTCGTCGCGGATGTTGTGCTTGAAAGCTGCTAGGGCCTCTACATCCGGATAGTCGATGATTTGATTTTTCTTTGTTAGGAACCGTGTCCAGAATTGCCTGGCCGATTCCTCTGGCTGCTGAATTATGTGGCTCAAGTCATCGGTGTTTGGTGGTCGCACGTAAGTGCCCTGAAAGTTGTCGAGGAATGCGGTTTCCAGATCTTCCCAACAGCCAATGGACTCTGCTGGCAAGCTATTGAGCCAATGCCGAGCTGGTCCTTTGAGTTTGAGTGGGAGGTATTTGACGGCGTGTAGGTCATCACCGCGGGCCATGTGGATGTGCAGGAAGAAATCCTCGATCATTACCGCAGGATCTGTTGTGCTGTCGTATGATTCTATATTTACGGGTTTGAAACCCTCTAGGATTTGATGATCCATTACTTCATCTGTGAATCATAAGGGGTGTGCGGTGCCTCTGTACTGGGCTATATCGCGACGCAGCTCAAATGAGTCTTGCCCGCTGTGTTCGGCCCGGTCGGATTTACTTTTACTGTATCCGGCATGATGATTATCGTCTCGCATAGTGGCGCGCCCTCGTGATCCGTAGATCGATCTTACATGTTTTGCTTTGTCCTCCAATACGTCTCGCAGGTCTGGCGTATTTCCCCATGCCTTTTTATTTGAATGACGTCGGGGTGCGGGCTGAGCTTTTGGCTGGAATGTCTCTCTATCGCGGCCACGAGGTGGCCGATCGGCCGCGTCATATGCCGGGGATGTAGGTTTCGGTGCTTCCTCCTCCAGTCGGGGTAGCAACCTGCACTTTGGGTAACTCTTGGAGGGGCGTTCGAGTTTATATTCCTCGGCTGCCAGGACTTCAGTCCATCTGTCAGCTAGCAAATCTTGATCAGCTTGAAGCTGCTGTTTTTTCTTAAGGCTATTTGCCGTGGCTATAAGCCGGCGCTTGAAGCGCTCTTGTTCGACGGGATCCTCTGGCACGACGAATTCGTCATCGCCGAGGCTTGCCTCATCTTCAGAGGCAGGCATGTAATTATCATCCTCCGCCTCTCCATCTGCCGCTCCCTCAGGAGGGCTGGCTCCTCCATCCTCCTGCTGCAAATCTTGCTGGAGGGGATTGTTGTTGTCTTCGGCACTGTGTGGAGTGCTATTATCTGGTGCCGGTATCACCACTTTTGCCTTGGCGGGGCTTAGAGCGGCGCCGCTAGCGCCGGTGCTTGGGTTGCTTCTTGGAGGGGTCATCCTCCGTTGTCTCATCGCCATTGCCTTCTTTGGGTGTGTCCACCATGTATATATCGTATGATGAGGTGGCTGTCCAGTGCCTTGTGGGCAGTGGTTCCTCTTTGACTCCTGCATCATCGTCCATACCGTCGATGTCTTCGGATTCGAAGTCGAGCATGTCGGTTAAGTCATCGACAATGGCTACTAAGTGGGTGGTGCGTGGGCGGCGAATTTCTTCGTCATCCGCATCCCAATCTTGTCGGACGTGGTTCGGCCAGGATCCTCCTGACAAGGAGAGAGACCTTAATGAGTTCAGTATGTCACCGAAGGGCGAGTGCTGAAAAATATCCGCGGAGGTAAACTCCATGATCGGCGCCCAATCGAATTCAATAGGAACGG
This sequence comes from Triticum aestivum, assembly GCF_018294505.1. Taxonomy (NCBI): domain Eukaryota; kingdom Viridiplantae; phylum Streptophyta; class Magnoliopsida; order Poales; family Poaceae; genus Triticum; species Triticum aestivum. Next base: position 68,307,849 of record NC_057797.1, read on the forward strand.
GCGCAGGCGGTTCGGAGTCTATGGCCGGAGAGGGATCCGGCAGTTTGGTAACACGGCTCTCGTGGGTAAGGTTGATATTCAGCTCAATCGCCGCTGAGGATACGGCCTCCATGATAGGGTCTATCCACCCGTCCATGGATGGCGCAACTGGCTCCGAATTGAGGCTCAGAGCGGCTCCCGGTGCGATCTCCTGAATACGGTCCGATGGTAGAGCTAAATCGTACTCATCGTGACCGCGTGGCGCACAGGGCAGGGGCTCGAATCCGTTGAAGATCAAGTCTCCGCGGATATCGGCCGTGTAATTTGAGCTTCCAAACCTGACCTGGTGGCCAGGGGTGTAACTTTCAATCTGCTCCAGATGGCCAAGCGAGTTGGCCCGCAGTGCGAAGCCGCCGAACACAAAGATCTGTCCGGGGAGAAAAGTCTCACCCTGGACTGCATCGCTATCGATGATAGTAGGAGCCATCAAGCCTAACGGCGATGACACGAAGGAACTCTCAATGAAGGCACCAATGTCGGTGTCAAAACCGGCGGATCTCGGGTAGGGGGTCCCGAACTGTGCGTCTAAGGCGGATGGTAACAGGAGGCAGGGGACACGATGTTTTACCCAGGTTTGGGCCCTCTTGATGGAGGTAAAACCCTACGTCCTGCTTGATTTATTCTTGATGATATGAGTATTACAAGAGTCGATCTACCACGAGATCGGAGAGGCTAAACCCTAGAAGCTAGCCTATGGTATGATTGTATGTTGTCCTACGGACTAAAACCCTCCGGTTTATATAGACACCAGAAAGGGCTAGGATTTCACAAGGTTGGTTACAAAGGAGGAGATATACATATCCGTATTGCCTAGCTTGCCTTCCACGCCAAGTAGAGTCCCATCCGGACACGAGACGAGGTCTTCAATCTCGTATCTTCATAGTCCAACAATCCGGCCAAAGGATATAGTCCGGCTGTACGGAGACCCCCTAATCCAGGACTCCCTCAGCGATATTGTTGGATGAAGCGGCCCGGACCGACATTACGTGTACGCTTACGCGAGACTGGTACTACCGACGTGATTTGCACACAAGTGGCTGGCGGGTGTCACTTTCTCCAACTTTAGTTGAACCGAGTGTGACTACGCCCGGTCCTTGTTGAAGATTAAAACAACACTAACTTGACGAAATATCGTTGTGGTTTTGATGCGTAGGTAAGAACGGTTCTTGCTCAGCCCGTAGCAGCCACGTAAAACTTGCAACAACAAAGTAGAGGACGTCTAACTTGTTTTTGCAGGGCATGTTGTGATGTGATATGGTCAAGGCATGATGCTATATTTTATTGTATGAGATGATCATGTTTTGTAACGAAGTTATCGGCAACTGGCAGGAGCCATATGGTTGTAACTTTATTGTATGCAATGCAATCGCCCTGTAATTGCTTTACTTTATCGCTAAGCGGTAGCGATAGTCGTAGAAGCAATAGTTGGCGAGACGACAACGATACTACGATGGAGATCAAGGTGTCGCGCCGGTGACGATAGTGATCATGATGGTGCTTTGGAGATGGAGATCAAAGGGACAAGATGATGATGGCCATATCATATCACTTATATTGATTGCATGTGATGTTTATCCTTTATGCATCTTATTCTACTTGACTGACGGTAGCATTATAAGATGATCTCTCACTAAATTTCAAGGTACAAGTGTTCTCCCTGAGTATGCACCGTTGCCAAAGTTCGTCGTGCCGAGACACCACGTGATGATCGGGTGTGATAAGCTCTACGTTCACATACAATGGGTGCAAGCCAGTTTTTGCACACGCAGAAATACTCGGGTTAAACTTGACGAGCCTAGCATATGCAGATATGGCCTCGAAACACTGAGACCGAAAGGTCGAGCGTGAATCATATAGTAGATATGATCAACATAGTGATGTTCACCATTGAAAACTACTTCATTTCACGTGATGATCGGACATGGTTTAGTTGATTTGGATCACATGATCATTTAGATGACTAGAGGGATGTCTATCTAAGTGGGAGTTCTTAAGTAATATGATTAAATTGAACTTTAATTTATCATGAACTTAGTCCTGATAGTATTTTCATATCTATGTTGTAGATCAATAGCTTGCGATGTAGCTCCCCATTTATTTTTGATATGTTCCTAGAGAAAATAAAGTTGAAAGATGTTAGTAGCAATGATGCGGATTGGATCCGTGATCTGAGGATTATCCTCATTGCTGCACAGAAGAATTATGTCCTTGATGCACCGCTAGGTGACAGACCTATTGCAGGAGCAGATGCACACGTTATGAACGTTTGACAAAGCTCGGTATGATGACTACTTGATAGTTTAGTGCACCATGCTTTACGGCTTAGAACCGGGACGTCAAAAATGTTTTGAATGCCACGGAGCATATAAGATGTTCCAAGAGCTGAAATTGGTATTTCAGACTCATGCCTGAGTCGAGAGGTATGAGACCTCTAACAAGTACTTTTCCTACAAGATGGAGGAGAATAGCTCAACCAGTGAGCATGTGCTCAGATTGTTTGAGTACTACAATCACTTAAATCAAGTGGGAGTCAAACTTCCAGATAAGATAGTGATTGACATAGTTCTCTAGTCACTATCACCAAGTTACTAGAACTTCACGATGAACTATAATATGCAAGGGATAACGAAAACGATTCCCAAGCTCTTCGTGATGCTGAAATGGACGAAGGTAGAAATCAAGAAAAGCATCAAGTGTTGATGGTTGACAAGACCAGTAGTTTCAAGTAAAAGGGCAAGGGAAAGAAAGGGAACTTCAAGAATAATGGCAAGCAAGTTGCCACTCCCATGAAGAAGCCCAAAGCTAGACCCAAGCCTGAAACTAAGTGCTTCTACTGCAAAGGAAATGGTCATTGGAAGTGGAACTGCCCTAGATACTTGGTGGATAAGAAGGATGGCAAAGTGAACAAAGGTATATTTGATATACATGTTATTGATGTGTACTTTACTAGTTTTTATAGCAAACCCCTCGGTATTTGATACTGGTTCAGTTGCTAAAAGTAGTAAATCGAAACGGGAGTTGCAAAATAAACAAAGACTAGTTGAGGGCGAGGTGACAATGTGTGTTGGAAGTAATTCCAAGGTTGATAAGATCACCATCGCACACTATCTTTACCTTCGAGATTAGTGTAGAACCTAAAATAAATGTTATTTGGTGTTTGCGTTGAGCATAATATGATTGGATCATGTTTATTGCAATACGGTTATTCATTTAAGTCAAAGAATAATTGTTATTCTGTTTACATGAATAAAACCTTCTATGGTCATACACCCAAGGTGAATGGTTTATTGAATCTCGATCATAGTGATACACATATTTATAATATTGAAGCCAAAAGATGCAAAGTTAATAATGATAGTGCAACTTATTTGTGGCACTACCGTTTAGGTCATATTGGTGTAAAGCGCATGAAGAAACTCCATGCTGATGGACTTTTGGAATTACTTGATTATGAATCACTTGATTCTTGCGAACCATGCCTCATGGGCAAGATGACTAAGACACCATTCTCCGGAACAATGGAGCGAGCAACTGACTTATTGGAAATAATACATACTGATGTATGGGGTCCGATGAGTGCTGAGGCTCGCGGCGGGTATCGTTATTTTCTGACCTTCACAGATGATTTGAGCAGATATGGGTATATCTACTTGATGAAACATAAGTCTGAAACATTTGAAAAGTTCAAAGAATTTTAGAGTGAAGTGGAAAATCATCGTAACAAGAAAATAAAGTTTCTACGATCTGATCGTGGAGGAGAATATTTGAGTTACAAATTTGGTCTTCATTTGAAACAATGCGGAATAGTTTCGCAACTCACGCCACCTGGAACACCACGGCGTAATGGTGTGTCCGAACGTCGTAATCGCACTTTACTAGATATGGTGCGATCTATGATGTCTCTTACTAATTTACCGCTATCATTTTGGGGTTACGCATTAGAGACAACTGCTTTCACGTTAAATAGGGCACCATCTAAATCCGTTGAGATGACACCGTATGAACTATGGTTTGGCAAGAAACCAAAGCTGTCATTTCTTAAAGTTTGGGGTTGCGATGCTTATGTGAAAAAGTTTCAAACTGATAAGCTCGAACCCAAATCGGAGTAGTGCGTCTTCATAGGATACCCAAAAGAAACTGTTGGGTACACCTTCTACCACAGATCCGAAGGCACGATATTTTGTTGCTAAGAATGGATCCTTTCTAGAGAAGAAGTTTCTCTCGAAAGAAGTGAGTGGGAGGAATGTAGAACTTGATAAGGTAATTGTACCTTCTCCCGAATTGGAAAGTAGTTCATCACAGAAATCATTTCTAGTGATCTCTGCACCAATTAGTGAGGAAGATAATTATGATGATCATGAAACTTCAGATCAAGTTACAATCAAACCTCGTAGGACAACCAGAGTATGGTCCGCACCAGAGTGGTACGGTAATCCTTTCTAGAAGTCATGTTACTAAACCATGACGAACCTACGAACTATGAGGAAGCGATGATGAGCCCAGATTCCGCGAAATGGCTTGAGGCCATGAAATCTAAGATGGGATCCATGTTTGAGAACAAAGTATGGACTTTGATTGACTTGCCCGATGATCGGTGAGTCATTAAGAATAAATGGATCTTCAAGAGGAAGACGGACGCTGATAGTAGTGTTACTATCTACAAAGCTCAAATTGTCGAAAAATGTTTTCGACAAGTTCAAGGTGTTGACTACGATGAGATTTTCTCACTTGTATTGATGCTTAAAAGTCTGTTCGAATCATGTTAGCAGTTGCCGCATTTTATGAAATCTGGCAAATGGATGTCAAAATTGCATTCCTTAATGGATTTCTCAAAGAAGAGTTGTATATGATGCAACCAGAAGGTTTTGTCGATCCTAAAGGTGCTAACAAAGTGAGCAAGCTCCAGCGATTGATCTATGGACTGGTGCAAGCATCTCGGAGTTGGAATATATGCTTTGATAAAGTGATCAAAGCATATGGTTTTATACAGACTTGCGGTGAAGCCTGTATTTACAAGAAAGTGAGTGGGAGCACTACAACATTTCTGATAAGTATATGTGAATGACATATTTTTGATCGGAAATAATGTAGAATTTTCTGGAAAACATAAAGGAGTGTTTGAAAGGAGTTTTTTCAAATAAATACCTCGGTGAAGCTACTTATTAAGCATCAAGATCTATGGAGATAGATCAAGACACTTGATATATTTTCAATGAGTACATACCTTGACAAGATTTTGAAATAGTTCAAAATGGAACAGTCAAAGAAGGAGTTCTTGCCTGTGTTGCAAGGTGTGAAGTTGAGTAAAGACTCAAAACCCGACCACGACAGAAAATAGAAAAAGAATGAAAAGTCATCCCCTATGCCTCAGTCATAGGTTCTATAAAGTATGCCATGCTGTGTACCAGACCTAGTGTGTACCTCACCATAAGTTTGGCAAGAGGGTACAATAGTGATCCAGGAGTGGATCACTCGACAGCAATCAAAAATATCCTTAGTGGAATAAGGAAATGTTTCTCGGTCATGGAGGTGACAAAGAGTTTGTCGTAAAGAGTTACGTCTATGCAAGCTTTGATACCAATCTGGATGACTCTAAATATCGATCTAGATACATATTGAAAGTGGGAGCAATTAGCTAGAGTAGCTCCGACATAGAAAATTTGCAAAATACACACGGCTCTGAATGTGGCAGACCCGTTGACTAAATTTCTCTCACAAGCAAAACATGATCACTCTTTGGGTGTTAATCACATAGCGATGTGAACTAGATTATTGACTCTAGTAAACCCTTTGGGTGTTAGTTGATACGTCTCCAACGTATCTATAATTTTTGAGTGCTCCATGCTATATTATCTACTGTTTTGGACATTATTGGCTTTATTATCCACTTTTATATTATTTTTGGGACTAACCTATTAACCGGAGGCCCAGCCCAGAATTGCTATTTTTTGCCTATTTTAGGGTTTTGAAGAAAAGGAATATCAAACGGAGTCCAAACGGAATGAAACCTTCGGGAACATGATTTTCTTACTGAACATGATCTAGGAGACTTGGACCCTACGTCAAGAAACAAAGGGGGAGGCCACAAGGTAGGGGGCGCGCCTACCCCCCCCCCCCTAGGCACGCCCTCCACCCTCGTGGGCCCCCTGTTGCTCCACCGACGTACTCCTTCCTCCTATATATACCTACGTACCCCCAAACGATCAGAGACGGAGCCAAAACCCTAATTCCACCACCGCACCTTTCTGTATCCACGAGATCCCATCTTGGGTCCTGTTTTGGAGCTCCGCCGGAGGGGGTATCCATCACGGAGGGCTTCTACATCAACACCATAGCCCCTCTGGTGAAGTGTGAGTAGTTCACCTCAGACCTACGGGTACATATTTATTAGCTAGATGGCTTCTTCTCTCTTTTTGGATCTCAATACAATGTTCTCCCCCTCTCTTGTGGAGATCTATTCGATGTAATCTTCTTTTTGCGGTGTGTTTGTTGAGACCGATGAATTGTGGGTTTATGATCAAGTCTATCTATGAACAATATTTGAATCTTCTCTGAATTCTTTTATGTATGATTGGTTATCTTTGTAAGTCTCTTCGAATTATCAGTTTGGTTTGGCCTACTAGATTGATCTTTCTTGCAATGGGAGAAGTGCTTAGCTTTGGGTTCAATCTTGCGGTGTCCTTTCCCAGTGACAGTAGGGGCAGCAAGGCACGTATTGTATTATTGCCATCGAGGATAACAAGATGGGGTTTTCATAATATTACATGAGTTTATCCCTCTACATCATGTCATCTTGCTTAAGGCGTTACTCTGTTTTCATTAACTTAATACTCTAGATGCATGCTGGATAGCAGTCGATGAGTGGAGTAATAGTAGTAGATGCAGGCAGGAGTCGGTCTACTTGTCTTGGACGTGATGCCTATATACATGATCATACCTAGATATTCTCATAACTATGCTCAATTCTATCAATTGCTCAACAGTAATTCGTTCACTCACCGTAAAATACCTATACTCTTGAGAGAAGCCACTAGTGAAACATATGGCCCACGGGTCTATCTTCATCATATTAATATTCCAACACTTAGTTATTTTCATTGCCTTTTATTTTACTTTGCATCTTCATCATAAAAATACAAAAAATATTATCTTATCATATCTATCAGATCTCACTCTCGTAAGTGGCTGTGTAGGGATTAACAACCCCCTATCACGTTGGTTGCGAGGATTTATTTGTTTTGTGCAGGTACGAGGGACTCGCGCGTAGCCTCCTACTGGATTGATACCTTGGTTCTCAAAAACTGAGGGAAATACTTACGCTACTTTGCTGCATCATCCCTTCCTCTTCGGGGAAAACCAATGCAGTGCTCAAGAGGTAGCATTAGTCACATGGAGATGTGAACTAATCACATAAAGATGTGAACTATTTGTGTTAAATCACATGACGATGTGAACTAGATTATTGACTCTAATGCAAGTGGGAGACTGAAGGAAATATGCCCTAGAGGCAATAATAAAGTTGTTATTTATATTTCCTTATTTCATGATAAATATTTATTATTCATGCTAGAATTGTATTAAACGGAAACATAATACATGTGTGAATACATAGACAAACAGAGTGTCACTAGTGTGCCTCTACTTGACTAGCTCGTTGATCAAAGATGGTTATGTTTCCTAACCATAGACATGAGTTGCCATTTGATAAACAGGATCACATCATTAGGAGAATGATGTGATTGACTTGACCCATTCCGTTAGCTTAGCACTTGATCGTTTTAGTTTACTGCTATTGCTTTCTTCATGACTTATACATGTTCACATGACTATGAGATTATGCAACTCCCGATTACCGGAGGAATACTTTGTGTGCTACCAAATGTCACAACGTAACTGGGTGATTATAAAGGTGCTCTACGGGTGTCTCCGATGGTACTTGTTGAGTTGGCATAGATCGAGATTAGGATTTGTCACTCTGATTGTCAGAGAGGTATCTCTGGGCCCTCTCGGTAATGCACATCACTATAAGCCTTGCAAGCAATGCAACTAATGAGTTAGTTGGGGATGATGTATTACGGAACGAGTAAAGAGACTTGCCGGTAATGAGATTGAACTAGGTATTGAGATACCGACGAGCGAATCTCGGGCAAGTAACATACCGATGATAAAGGGAACTACGTATGTTGTTATGCAGTTTGACCGATAAAGAACTTCATAGAATATATAGGACCCAATATGAACATACAGGTTCCGCTATTGGTTATTGACCGGAGACATGTCTCGGTCATGTCTACATAGTTCTCGAACCCGTAGGGTCCGCACGCTTAACGTTCGGTGATGATCGGTATTATGAATTTATGTGATTTGATGTACCGAAGGTAGTTTGGAGTCCCGGATGAGATTGGGGACATGACGAGGAGTCTCGAAATGGTCGAGACATAAAGATCGATATATTGGACGACTATATTCGAACATCGGAAAGGTTCCGAGTGATTCGGGTATTTTTCGGAGTACCGTAGAGTTACGGGAATACGGGGAAGAAGTAATGGGCCTCATGGGCCAAGTGGTGGAAGAGAGGAGGCAGGGCGCGCGGCCCCCCTAGCCCAAACCGAATTGGACTAGGGGGTCGGCCCCCCTTTCCTCCTTTCCTCCCTCTCCTTCCTTCTCCCCTTCCCCCTTCCTTTCCTCCTCCTAGTAGGAGTAGGAAAGGGGAGTCCTACTCCTACTAGGAGGACTCCTCCTCCTGGCATGCCCTACAGGGGCCGGCCGGCCTCCCCCCTTGCTCCTTTATATACAGAGGCAGGGGGCACCCTAGAACACACAAGTTGATCATTGATCCCTTAGCCGTGTGCGGTGGCCCCCTCCACCATAATCCACCTCGATCATATCGTAGCGGTGCTTAGGCGAAGCCCTGCGTCGGTAGCAGCATCATCGCCGTCATCACGCCGTCGTGCTGATGGAACTCTCCTGTAAAGCTCTGCTGGATCGGAGTTCGTGGGACGTCATCGAGCTGAACATGTGCTGAACTCCGAGGTGCTATGCGTTCGGTACTTGGATCGGTCGGATCGTGAAGATGTTCGACTACATCAACCGCGTTCTCATAACACTTCCGCTTACGGTCTACGAGGGTACATGGACGATACTCTTCCCTCTCATTGCTATGCATCACCATGATCTTGCGTGTGCGTAGGATTTTTTTTGAAATTACTACGTTCCCCAACATCTTCTCCGATATTTTGGTTTTGTTTGGCCAACTTGATCTATTTATCTTGTAATGGAAAGAGGTGCTTTATAGTGGGTTCGATCTTACTGTGCTTGATCCCAGTGACAAAAAGGGAACCGACATGTATGTATCGTTGCTACTAAGGATAAAATGATGGGGTCTATCTCTACATAGATAGATCTTGTCTACATCATGTCATCGTTCTTATTGCATTACTCCATTTCTCCATGAACTTAATACACTAGATGCATGCTGGATAGCAATCAATGTGTGGAGTAATAGTAGTAGATGCAGGAAGGAGTCGGTCTACTAATCTTGGACGTGATGCCTATGTAATGATCATTTCCTGGATATCGTCATGAGTATTTGAAGTTTTATCAATTGCCCAACCGTAATTTGTTCACCCACCACTTTGCTCTTTTCCTCGAGAGAAGCCACTAGTGTAACCTACGGCCCCGGATCTCTTTCTCATATTATTTGCCTTTGTGATCTATTTTCCGTTGCTTTTATTTTCAGATCTATTAATCCAAAAACCCAAAAATAATTTGCTACAATTTATTCTTATTTATTTGTTTGGCGCTCGACCTATCAATCTACTACAAATTTACCTCACGCCCGTTTGCCTATCTTGAGGCGTCGTACCCCGGAAGGGATTGACAACCCCTTTAACACGTGGGGTTGCGAGAAGTTGTTATTTGTGTGCAGGTGATGTTTACGTTGTGTTGCTTGGTTCTCCTACTAGTTCGATAACCTTGGTTTCATATTTGAGGGAAATACCTACTGCCGTTGTGCCGCATCATCCCTTCCTCTTTGGGGAAATACCGACGTAGCTTCAAGCGACATCAAAAGGAATTTCTGGCGCCGTTGCCAGGGAGGATCTTCAACATATACCTGGTTCCTAATCAAAAATATCATATCCTTGCAATTTACATTATTTTCCATTTGCCTCTCGTTTTCCTCTCCCCCACTTCACAAAAAATTGACGTTCTATTTGCCACTCTTTTCCATTCGTTGTTTTCTTCCCGGATCTGTTTTTTAGTGCAATCTTGTTGTGTGGTCATCATGACTCAAGAGAACACCAAATTATGTGACTTCTCAAATACCAACAACAATGATTTTATCGACACTCCGCTTGCTCCCTTGCCACTAGTGCGGAGACTTATGATATTAATACTACTTTGCTGAATCTTGTTATGGCAGACCAATTTTTCGGTACTCCTAATGAGGATGCCGCGCCCCATCTTAATACCTTTGTGGAATTATGCGATGTGCAAAAGAAAAAAGATGTGGACAATGATGTGGTCAAGATGAAATTATTTCTGTTTTCTTTGCGTGATTCTGCAAAATTTTGGTTCTCTTCTTTGCCGCGCAATAGTACCAATTTTTGGAATAAGTGCAAAGATGCTTTTCTCACTAAGTATTTTTCGCCCACAAAAATTAGTTCTCTTAGAACCTAGATCATGAATTACAAGCAACTTGAACATGAGCATGTTGCACAATCTTGGGAAAGGATGAAAATGATGCTAAGGAATTGCCCAACTCATGGGTTAAATCTTTGGATGATCATACAAATTTTTATGCGGGGTTGAATTTTGTTTCTCATAATCTATTAGATTCTGCCGCGGGTGGTACTTTCATGGAAATTGCTTTGGGTGATTCTACCAAATTGCTTGATAACATTATGGCAAATTATTCACAATGGCATACCGAAAGGGCTCCTACTAGTAAAAAAGTTAATTCAGTTGAAGAAATTTCTTCTTTGAGTGAAAAAGTTGATGCTCTTGTGAAATTGGTTGCTAGTAGAAGTGCTCCTATTGATCTTAATGATATGTCTTTGTCTACTTTGACTGAGCAAAATAGTGATGCCATAGATGTGAATTTTATCTCTCGAAATAATTTCAACAACAATGCTTATAGAGGTAATTTTAATCCTAGGCCTTTTCCTAGTAATTCCTCTAATAATTATGGTAATTCCTATGGAAATCAATCTTATAGTAATAATTGGAACACCTCTGATCTTGAGAATAATATTAAAGAATTTATCAATATGCAAAAAGTTTTCAACACTTCCATTGAAGAAAGTAAGATTGATGATTTGTCTAGAAGTGTTGATAGAATTGCTCATGATGTGGAAAATCTCAAGATGAAAATTTTTGTGCCTAAAGTAGATGAATCAATCAAAGCTCTTTATGTTTCTATGGATGAAAGTAAGAAAATAACCGCTATGCTTAGAGCAAAAAGAGAATTTTTAGAAAAAAGCATTTTCTAGTGATTTCTTTCGCAAAAGTGATGAAGATCTTAAAATGATTGGTGTTTCTTCTATTGATTCCTTGTTTAGTAAAGTTCATATTGATGAAAAAGGGACTGGAGAAGATTCAACTTTAGGTAGAAGGCATCCCAATGATTCGGAGGGTGAAAATCTTGTAGAGAAAATTGATAAAATGGGTTTGAAGAGGTCAAAACTTTAGCTAGTGATGTACCCACTCTTTTGGATTACAAAGACTTTAATTATGATAGTTGCTCTTTGATTGATTGTATTTCTTTGTTGCAATCCATGATAAATTCACCCCATGCCTATGAACAAAATAAACCTTTTACTAAACATAGTGTTAATGCTATGATGGAAGCTTTTGAAGAAAAGTTGGAACTAGAAGTTTCAATTCCTAGAAAATTGCATGATGAGTGGGAACCTACTATCAAAGTAAAGATTAAAAATTATGAGTGTTTTACTTTGTGTGACTTGGGTGCTAGTGTTTCTACTATTTCGAAATCTTTATGTGATGTGCTTGGTCTTACCGATCTTGAATCGTGTTCTTTGAATTTGCACTTGGTGGATTCTACTATTAAAAAGCCTATGGGAAGAATTAATGATGTTCTTATTCTTGAAAATAGGAATTATGTGCCCATAGATTTTATTGTTCTTGATATTGATTGCAATCCGTCTTGTCCAATTATTCTTGGTAGACCATTTTTACGCACTACCGGTGTCGTGGTTGATATGAAAGAAGGCAATATTAAGTTCCAATTTCCTTTGAGGAAGGGTATGGAACACTTTCCTAGAACAAGAATTAGGCAACCATATGAATCAATCATGAGGGCATCTTATGGATCTCGAACCAAAGATGACAAAACTTAGATCCTTACTTTATGCCTAGCTAAGGGCGTAAAACTATAGCGCTCGTTGGGAGGCAACAAAATGAATAAAATTTATTTTTGCTTTTTGCTTCTTGTTTTTATGTGTTAGCACAATTATGATACTGTTATGATTGTGTTTTTTATGTTTTAATTAGTGTTTGTGCCAAGTAAAGCCTTTAGGATCTTCTTGGGTGATAGTTGTTTGATCTCGCTGAAAAAAACAGAAACTTTTACGCTCAAGATATTAATTTTAGTTTTTTTACCAGAGAGCGATAAAATACCAATTCCACTTTTAGTAGATCAATATACAAATTACTCAGGCTGTACTAATTTTTCAGAATTTTTGGAGTTACAGAAGTATTTGAAATAGTCAGATTGCTACACACTGTTCTCTTTTGACAGATTTTGTTTTCTTTGTGTTATGTGCTTATTTTGATGTCTCTATGGTTTTCTTTGATGAGTTTTTGCCATAGAAAAATTGGAATACAGTAGATATAATGCAAGAACAAAATATGAATTGGTTGGATACATCACTTTTGGTAGTGATTTATTATTTTTATACTAACGGATCTCACGAAGGTTTTGTTGACTTTTGTGTGATTGAAGTTTTCAAGTTTTGGGCTATCTTACGGTGGATGAAGGAACAAGGAGTAGAAGAGCCTAAGCTTGGGTATGCCCCGACATCCCAAGCTATTATCCAAAAATGAGCAACCAACTAAGCTTGGGGATGCCCCTGAGTGGCATCCCCTCTTTCTTCTAACGACCATTGGTATTTTATTCGAAACTATATTTTTATTCATCACATACTATGTGTTTTGCTTGGAGCATCTTGTATGATATGATTCTTTGCTTGTTTTATTTTGTTCTTTTAGTATTGATCTCTTGCTTGACACACCTATTTGAGAGAGCCAAAATTATATCATGACTTGTTAGAATTGCTCTCTATACTTCACTTAAATTTTTATGAGCAATGGACTTGCTCTAGTGCTTCACTTATATCTTTTTTGAGCATGGTGTGCTTAGTATTTTTGAAGAAATGCTCTCTCGCTTCACTTAGATTTATTTGAGAGTTAGTAAAATTTTCAAGAAATTCTCTCTTGCTTCACTTAAATTAATTTGAGAGAAAGAGAAAATTATGCTCATGATCTTCACTTATATTTGTTTGAGCTTGTCAAAAGCAACATATGAAAATTAGTCCCAAAGTGATAGATCTCCAAGAAGGATATAATTAAAACTTGATTCTTAGTAATAGTTTTGAGATATGATGATGTGATATCTGAGTCATCTTGATGAGTAATTATGCTTTAGTAAGAATATTGGTGTTAAGGTTTGTGATTCCCTATGCAAGCATGAAAGTCAATAGTTATGCAATGAAATTATATCCTGCTCATGGTGCATTATTCGGTGTTAGTTATGCTTAATGCTCGCTTATGAGATTATTCGTTTCTTGGTTGGTCGCTTCCTAATCTTTTGCTAGCGTTCATTTTGCACTAAGTATGATCACTACTTGTGCATCCAAAAATCTTTAAATCTGTTTTGCCACATGAGTCCACTATAGCTACCTATATGCGGTATTCTTTTGCCGTTCTAAGAAAATTTGCATATGCCATCTCTAATGTTCAAAAATAAACTTCTCTTTTGTGTGTTTGTTTCGCTCGCGGAGCGATGAGGGGTGGCTAATATTTTCCATGCGAGATGTGTTATTCTCAAGATGAGTGTTTATTCACTTGTCATTGCACGAGAGTAATGCAAAGCTATTAGGGATGCCCAGTCCCGAAATGCAAAAAATGAATTTACTTTATGTTGTTGTCGAGGAAACTAATCCACGAACACCTAAGGGGCCGGCGGACCGGGCCCCTTTCGGTTCGGCGGGGGGTGGAGATCGCACGAAGAGCAGATCGAGGCGAGGCACACGAGAAGTTTACCCAGCTTCGGAGCTCTCCGGAGAGATAACACTCCTACTGCTGCTTGTCTGGTTGTATTATCTGGTGTTCTTGCTCTCGAGAGAGAGAGCGTGATGTTTTCTGGGCTACAAATGAATGGAAGCGAACTGTCCAAACCCCCTCTATGTTGCGCATGGGCCTCCTTTTATATGCTAAAGGGGTCACCGACAGGTGGCAACGCAGAGGAGGGTACAAACATAAAAAGCGAGGTAGTTGATACAGTTGCTTGTACAGTGCACCCTACCTAACCCTGACGGCAGGGGACAAGGGTATTAAATGCCCGTCTGAGTCGCCCGAACAGTGCAGAAAAGGACCGTTAGGGGCACCACCGTTCGCCATGATGGCGATCTTGTCAGCTTCGCATGCCACTGCGCACCGCTGGCTGCACAGCCTCCCGCCACGCGCGCCCGGAGAGGCCCCGAGAGCGACACGTTGGTGGATGCGCTGGAGCGTGGGCACAGAGTGGCCGCCTGCCGCGGCAAGTGCCTTGCCGCTGTTGTTATCTTGTCGGGTCCATAAGCTCGTCGCTCACCGGGCCTCGGGGTACCTTGTTTAGTCTTCCCGGAAAGCTCCTCTTGCAGGGGCCTTGTTGCCTTGCCGGAGCACGTGGCGCGTCGCGGCAAGTTCCTTGGAGCGCATTGGTTGGCCTTCCCGGCAAGCTCCTCTTGCCGGGGCCTTGTCTCCTTAGCTTAAATAATTTGTTCTTGGATGGCTCCAAGGGAACCTTGGGGGATCTTGGCGTTCGCCCGGCAAGCCTTGCCGCGGGGTGCTACAACTGCCCGTGCACAAGTTCGGGGTACTAGGGTACCCCTATTCTAGTACACCGACAGGAGCCCCCGGGACTGGGCCAGACACGGTGCCGAGCGCTGTTGGGCCAGGCCCAAGTCGGGGCACGGGCACACGCGGACTGGGCCACACCGAATCTTGCTCCGTATCCACCGCGCTCTCCCATAACGGCACGCGTTGAATGCGGCATCGTGGGAGAGATCATGGGTGGTTGTTTATTTGGAAGGCCGAAACGTCCGCCCCGTCCCTCTTTATAAGCAGAGGAAACAGGGGCAGTTCGTTCCCCCTCGCTGGTTGCTGCTACTTCATCTTCAAGAAACTCCGTCGCTCCCCCCTTCTTCTCGAAGCCGAGAGAGCAGCGCTCCGCCCCCCATTGCCACCAGCATCACCAACGCCGTCGACCTTCTCCACCACCTCCGCCATGGCCCCGAACGCCGACAAGGGAAAGGGCGTGAAGTCGGCCGAGGCGCAGCGGCTCGCGGCGCTGCGGAAGGAGCGGGTGATCTTCACCCCCCAGCTCGGCGTGCAGGAGCTGAGGGAGTACTTCTACCTCTTTTGGGAGACGGAGACGCGTGCGCATCCGCGCACGAGGGTACTCCCGGCCGCTGCTTCGGAGTTGGCTCCAAACGGGTACCCATTCTTCGCGCTATTCTTCTATTGCGGGCTCTGCCCGCCCTTCTCGGAGTTCTTCTGTGATATCATGAACACATATGGCTTCCGCCTCCTTGACTTCACCCCCAACACTGTCCTGACCATGGCAGTTTTCGCACATTTGTGCGAAAACTTTGTCGGAGTCCACCCTAGTGTTGCCCTTTTCCGCCACTTCTTCATACCTCGGGTAGAGAGAGGAGAGCCGCTTGCCGAAGGGATTGCCTGGATCTCGAGAGTCGGCAAGAAAGAGGCGTACTTGGAGGGTGAGCTCCACAGCAAGTGGGAGGAGTGGAGAGCGGAGTGGTGCTAGATCGTTGAGGAGAATCCGCAGCCCTTCACCGCCGTGCGCCAAACTCCAATAGTGCGCGGCAATGATTGGAGCAACGTGGCCCCGGAAGACGAGAGGCTGAAGATCGCCATCACTAGGATTCTTCACCTTAGGCTTGCCGGGCTCACCGTAGGTGCTGTCGGGGCAGATTTCCTCCGCCGCCGCATTGCCCCCCTGCAGGAGAGGGGGAGGCCCGCTTGGGAATTCAAGAATTCGGCGGACATCATGAGGCTGCGGCCGGGCCTCAACTACAACTTCACCGTCTTGGAGCTGGACGCAATGCTCTTGGAGTTATTCAAACGCGACCCCCAGCACCCATTCACACTGCCGAGGGGCGTAGTTACTTTGTGCAATAACTCTTCGCTTGACCGGATCCGCGCCATGATGTCGTTGTGCGATTCACACGGAATCGTCCCAACTTGGCAAGAGCCTGTGGATGATGTTGTGCGAGCGTTCTTCGACACCTTGGAGGAAGTGCCGGTCCACGCTGACGAGCAGAAGAGCCTCACCCGTGACACCACCGACGAGGAGCTGCAGCGCATCGCCACTAGGGCGGAAGAGGTTGCGGCCGCAGCTGCCGCGGGCACGTTTGGGTTCACTGTGGAGGAGGCGGAGGCTACGGAGGCGGCAAACCTTGCCGAGCGCGCGGAGTTCATGGGCGAGGAGGAGCCTGCCGGTTCCGAAGCCGAGCCGAGCGAGGCCGGCGAGGAGGAGCCCGAGCCTTCAGAAAACTTGCCGCAAGCGGAGCCCCCGGCCCCGCCAAGAAGGCGCCTTCGCAGGGCCGGGGACGCAGCGGGGCGGCAGCCGGGTCAATAGCCGCCGAGTCGTGCGACGCGCTCTACCGCGGCAAGCAATGTTGCCGCGGGAGCGCCTCACGCAACAGCGGCAACTGGAGCGGGATCTTCCCGGGCCACCGCCACCGCCCCCGCCAAGCGGGGAAGGGATCCTACTCCTCCACCTCGCCGCACCGGAGGAGGGCCGGACTTCGATCTTTCCGCGCTCAGCTCCGACAAGGAGGAAGAAGAGTAAGTTTCTTTGGTGCTCTTGTAGTTCTTCAATCTTGTTGTTTATATCTTGTATCTGACTTCCTCCAATCTGGACTCCTTTCTTTTCAGGACACTGGCCCAGAGAGCAGCGAAGAGGGCCAAGGCCGCGGTGATCGTCATCGAGGATGACCCCATCGTGTCAGCAGGAGGTGGGTCCGAGACCACCTTGACGGACCCGGCAATCACTCCTCAAAGCAGCCCCCAGCGCAGCCCCCAGTGTAAGTTCATAGTTTAGCCTTCTGCTGCCGGGCGCGCTTGAGTGCTTTTTCCTTTGTTGATATCTTGTTTGTTGACTTGTGCAGGAGCAGAGCAGTCTCATCAGGAGCGCCCGGAAGCTGGTCCCGAAGTGCCACCTTCTTCGACTGTGCCGCCAAGGGAGGAGTCCCCGGCAAGGGAGCGCTCTCCGACAAGGGGGAACTCTCCGGCAAGGGACGGCACTGCTGATCCTGCGGCGACCGAGGCCGCAACTGCAGATCTTGGCACAAGTAATCCACTTGCCCAGAAACTTTCCCTTGGGTTCTGCTTCTTCCGTTTTTCCTCTCTTGGATTTTTGATTGATTTTCCTCCCTTCTTCGTTCTTCAGACCCATCTGCGGCTGAGCCAATGGAGATAGAGGGCGCCGGTGAGGAAGGGGCCGGTGCTGGCGAGGCCGCCGGCGAGGAGGCCGCCAGGGCTGCCACCGCAGAAGTCGGCGAGGGGTCGGGCGATCGCACTGACGACCCTGAGGCCGCAGGAGCACCAGGCGCTGCACCGACCGCTGATCCCTCTACTGCTTCTGCGGAGCCAGCTCCGAGGAGCCCCAGCCCGGCGCTTACTTGAAGGCCGGCGACGGTATCTTCATCAAGCTACCCTGGGCGTCGAGCTCCAGAGCGCCGGTCGAGGGGGAAACTTTCGACGGGGAGGTGCTCGCCTCTGCTGGACTGTTGTTGGTTGACGCGCCCAGCAGCAGCAGCGGTGAGCCTGAGGAGGAGGAGCTGCTGCGGAAGCTGCTGTCACTCTACCGCGCCCGACAAGCCAAACTAGCTTCCCGGGAAGCGCTTGTCGCGAAGGCGGGAGTTGACATGGAGAAGCGTGCGGAGGAGCTCCGGGGCCAAAATCAAGAAGCTCTCCGGTCCCTGGCCCAGGAGCGGGAGCGACTCGAAGAGGAGCGCACGGCCTTCCTTCTCGAGAAGGCCGAGGCTGAGGAGGAGCAAAGGCTGGCCGCCGAGAAGCAGTCCGCGCGGGAAGGTGAACTAGTGCAACGGAAGGCCAACCTCGATAGCTACGAGGAAGAGCTCGCCGAGCGCGAGCAAGCACTTGGCGGGGCGCTCAAGGAGGCACTGCGGCAATTGCAGAGGCCGCCAAGAAAGACCTGGAGGAGAAGGTGGCACATCTGGAGGCCAACATTGGGAAGAGCGGCGAGGAGCTTGCCGCGCTCAAGCGTGAGCGTGAGAAGGATGTTGTCGCCCACGGTGAGCTGCAAGGTCTTCTCGCTGAGAGGGGCAAGGAGCTCAGCGCCGCCAAGGATTCCAAAGCAGACCTGGAGCTGAAGCTGGCCACGCTGACGCAGACGCTGGAGGCCGCCAAGGAGCGGGAGAAGACCTTGTCGGAGAAGGTCAAGGCTGACGCGGCGCTGCTGGAGAGCATTGCAGTTACCCAGAACTCGTCCAGAGACACTATGGAGCACTGGACCGAGGGTCTGGTGAACATTGCCGCAATCATCAACGAGGAGCTGGCGCAGCTGGGGATGGAGGACTTTGGGTATCCTTCCGACGAGAGTCTTCAACCCAGCGCCAAGCTCAGCCTGTTCTTCAAGGGCGTGGCAACGGCACTCCAGCGGCTCTGGGAGAGGATCCCAAAGCAGCTGGCCGACGAGTCGCGTAAAATCTGCACCGGGGTTCTCCAGAAGGTGCTGATGAAGGTAGCCTTCCGCAATCCAGGCCTCAGCTTCACCAACGTCCTCAGGTCCTTGCCGCCTGACGCCGATCTGGATGCACTCAAGGCCCTTGTCGCACCCATTGTGGACAAGGTGAGCGAGATCAAGAGGGTCGAGGGCGGACGCGTAGACTAGGCCGCCCATTTCTTCTTTTCCCTTGTCGCTGCTAATCATGTTATGAAAACAGTTTGTTAGAGCTGCGACAAGTTATCTTGTAATATAACTTTATTTCTGTTATCAATTGCTATGTTATTTCCTCTACTAGATTCCTTCCTTTGTATGTTTTTACCCTACGCTTCTAGGGAACTTGTCGGCGCAGGCGCCCGAGCCGCGAGCGCTGAGTGCGGAACTTCAGTAGCCTGCTGGAGGCGCTGCTTCCGACAAGAAACCTTGTCGCGACTACATGCAGCACGCTTAAGCTGTTGAGCGGACTCGAAACAAAGTAAGGGTGCAACTAGCCACGAGTTGGTTCCTCCGCGCACAGGTTTTCCATACAAAGCAGGGTCGTTCGAGGAAGATAACTCAAAAATTTTAAAAGTGATTGCTCAAACTTTGGCAACTTAGCTTTTCTATCATCTGCTTCCCGGTAAGGCAAGTCTTTGCTTGAACGACGCCTGGCCCATACCACGATCTTCTCCTTCCCCCCGGCAAACTTGTGTGCGAGAGAACCTTCTTTTCCTTTAAAAAAGGAGAAAGAAGAGAAAATAATAATATGGAGCTCTTCGGCTCGTTACTGCTTACCGGATGTAGGTGCTGCACAAAGTGTCAGATAATCGCATGCAAAAAAGGAACTAATGCATGAAATGGACAAGTTGTGCGGAGCATATGGGGTTCTTTTTATGCACGGGATCTGCGCCCGGCTTTGTACAAAGGATTACATGCAACAGCGGCAAGACTTGTACAAAAGGTGGTTGCCAGAACGGGGTTCCGGCAATCGCGCCCTATTGGAAAAACTTACGAAGATGTTCTATGTTCCAGGAGTTGCTCACCAGAATGCCATCTTCGGTCTCAAGGCAGAAAGCGCCAGGCCTTGTGACTCGTCTCACCCGATAAGGGCCTTCCCACTTCGGCGTCAACTTGTTGGAATTCTTGGCGGACTGAACGCGCCGAAGAACAAGGTCGCCTTCCTCGAAGCTTCTAGCTTTAACTTTGCGGCTATGATAGCGGCGCAAAGCTTGCTGGTATCGAGCAGCTCGTACAGCAGCCTGAAGACGATCTTCCTCAAGGAGCAGCATGTCGTCTTGTCGCAGCTGTTCTTGCTCAACCTCATCATAAGCGAGCACTCGGGGTGATCCGTATACGAGTTCCGTGGGGAGAACTGCCTCTGCTCCATAGACTAGAGCGAAAGGTGTCTGGCCAGTGGCTCGATTTGGCGTCGTTCTGATCGACCAAAGAACCACCGGCAGCTCCTTGATCCAGTTCCTTCCGCACCTGTGCAGCCTGTCGAAAGTTCTGGTCTTGAGCCCGCGCAGCACTTCAGCATTTGCCCTCTCTGCTTGACCGTTGCTTCTCGGATGAGCAACAGAAGCGAAGCAGACCTTGGCGCCAAGGTCTTGGACGTACTGCATGAAGGTGCGGCTCGTGAATTGCGTGCCGTTGTCGGTGATGATCATGTTAGGGATCCCGAAACGGCAAACAATTGACCTGAAGAACTTGACTGCTGACTGTGCTGTCACCTTCCTCACTGGCTGCACTTCCGGCCACTTTGTGAACTTGTCGATTGCGACGTACAAGTACTCAAAGCCCCCGACAGCTCGGGGGAAGGGGCCGAGGATATCGAGCCCCCAGACCGAAAATGGCCAGGATAAAGGGATCGTCTGGAGAGCTTGAGCTGGCTAGTGTATCTGTTTGGAGTGGAACTGGCACGCTTCACACTTGGTTACTTGTGCAGTTGCATCCTGGAGGGCTGTCGGCCAAAAGAAACCTTGCCGGAAAGCTTTGCCGGCAAGTGCTCTTGCGCCAATGTGGTGGCCACATATGCCTCCATGTATCTCTGCCAACAGCTTTTGTCCATCTTCCCGGCGAATACACTTCAATTTCACACCGTTGAGTCTTCTTCTGTACAGTATGCTATCGACAAACCGGTACATACTTGACTGCCGGGCTACTCTTTCCGCTTCTTCTTGTTCTTCGGGAAGTTCTCCTGTCTGAAGGAAGTGGACAATCTGTTGTGCCCATGCTGGAGCTTGTGGCTCGACAACAAGGACTAAAGGAGCATCTGCTGCTGCGGCAACATCCGCTTCCACGGCAAGGACTTGTGGTCCTGCCGGAGCTTGATGTTCCCCGGCAAGCTTGCCAGAGCAAAACTTGTCGGGAGCGTCTGCTTCAACGGAACAAACCATAAGGCTTGCCGGAGCAGACTGCCCCTCAGCCTCCTTGGTGTTAATCTTGGGGACTTTCTTGGCGGCGGCTTCGGGGAGCTCTGCCGGAAAGTAGTCACCAGAAACCAACTTCCTCTTCTTGCTTTGTCCAGTTGATGGTGTTACGGATGGTTGAGTCAACTTAAGCACAAAGATCCCTGGTTCCACAGGTAACTTTAGTGCGGCGTACTTTGACAGGCCATCAGCAATATCATTCTGACCTCTTGGGATATGCTCCATTTGTAGGCCGTCAAAGTGCTCTTCTAGCCTCCTCACTTCATCAACATACGCTTCCATCAACGGACTCTGGTAGTTCTTGTTCACTTGTCGGATGACAAGCTGTGAGTCACCCCTGACAATGAGCTTCTTGATCCCAAGGTCTGCTGCGATTCTTAGACCGACAAGCAATCCTTCATACTCTGCAGTATTGTTGGTTGCTTGCTCTTTGGGAAAGTGCATCTGGACTACGTACTTGAGATGCTCTCCGGTGGGTGCGACAAGCAGCATGCCTGCACCGGCGCCTTGCAGCGAGAAGGCACCATCAAAGTACACCAACCACTCTTTGCTTGCCTCTTTGACGGGGATGCTTGTTTCTGGAATTTCTTCATCTGGGGTTGGCGTCCACTCTGCTATGAACTCTGCCAATGCTCTGCTTTGGATAGTTGAAGTGCTCTCAAACTTGAGGCCAAAACTTGACAGTTCCAGCGCCCACTCGACAATCCTGCCAGTTGCTTCTGGATTTTGCAGTATCCTCTTCAGCGGAAAGCGAGTGACGACTGTGATCTCATGTGCTTGGAAGTAATGGCGCAGCTTTCTCGAGGCCATGAGGAGGCCGAAAAGCAACTTCTGCACACCAGAGTACCTTGATCTAGCCCCCTGCAGAAGAGAACTGACAAAGTAAACTGGGCGCTGCACCATTCTCTTTGGCATCTTATCATGCTCCTGCGCAAACCCATGTCTGTCGGGACCAGAGCTTGTCGGCGAAGCCCCCTGCTTGTCGCTGGATGGATCTGCCGTGGTTGCTGGCTCATCATCCGCCTCCCTCTCCGCCACTAACGCAGCACTAACCACTTGATTGATTGCCGCTATATACAGCAGCAACTTCTCTTGCGGCTTAGGTGCGACAAGCGTTGGAGTGGAGGACAGGTATCTCTTCAAGTCCTGCAGTGCAGCTTCCGCTTCCGGAGTCCATTTCATTGGACCTGCCTTTTTCAAAATTTTGAAAAATGGCAGGGCACGCTCAGCAGATCTAGAGATAAACCTGCTAAGAGCAGCCACGCAACCGGCAAGCCTTCGTACATCCTTGACGCGCTTTGGTGCTTCGATCTGCTCAATGGCTTTGATCTTGTCGGGATTGGCTTCAATTCCCCGCTGAGACACGAAGAACCCGAGAAGCTTGCCGGAAGGGACTCCAAACACGCACTTCTCGGGGTTAAGCTTGAGGTTGATCTTGCGCAGATTTGCAAATGTCTCGTCTAAATCTTGAATCAGGGTCGCCTTGTTCTTGCTCTTGAGCACTATGTCATCCATGTAAGCTTCCACATTTCTGTGCATTTGCGGCTCAAAAGCATGGTGGACTACCCTTGCGAATGTTGAACCAGCATTCTTCAAACCGAAAGGCATCCGTACAAAGCAGTACGTGCCACACGGTGTGATAAATGTGGTTTTCTCTTCATCTTCTTCTGCCATGAAGATTTGATGGTATCCTGAGTATGCATCAAGAAATGAAAGCAAATCACATCCGGCTATGGAGTCAACAATCTGGTCAATACGCGGCAAGGGAAATGGGTCTTTGGGACAAGCTTTATTAACATCAGTGAAGTCCATACAAAGTCTCCATTTCCCGTTAGCCTTGCGCACAACAACAGGATTGGCCAACCACGTGGGATGGAGCACTCCTCTGACAAGGCCTGCTGCTTCCAACTTCTTGATTTCTTCTGCGATAAATTCTTGGCGCTCTACTGCCTGCTTCCTGACTCTCTGCTTGACGGGCCGCGCATGAGGACAGACGGCAAGGTGGTGCTCAATTACTTTCCTGGGAACACCGGGGATATCAGACGGTTGCCACACAAACACGTCGACATTCGCCCGCAGGAAAGCAACGAGCGCGCTTTCCTATTTGGGGTCAAGAGTGGCGCTGATGGTGAAGGTACCACCAGTGCCGCCCTCCTTGGCAGACACCTTCTTGGTCTCAGGTGGAGCTGCCACTGCCTTCTTACGCTTGCCGGTGGAGCTCGATGGTGCGTCCTCGACGGTAGCGCAGCACTCCGAAGAGGTGCGCTTGCCGGAGTGGGCATCAGAGCTCTTGCCGGACTTGGTCTTCTTCTTCCCCCTGGGAGCTTCAGCGACAAGTGTCCTGCGTTCTGCTGGGGCTGCTGCGGCTGCTGCTTCCCGGTAGATCTTGTCGGCACAGATAAGAGCATCCTTCTGGTCGCCAGGGACAGAGATGACACTTATCGGGCCTGGCATTTTCAGTACGTTGTACGCATAGTGAGAGGCTGCCATGAACTTGGCGAGTGCCGGTCGGCCAAGGATTCCATTGTAAGGTAATGGAAAGTCAGCAACGTCAAACGTGACCCTCTCAGTCCTGAAGTTCAGCTCGCTGCCAAATGTTACCAGCAACGTGATCTTTCCCTTCGGCTTGCTCCTTCCCGGGTTGATTCCTTGAAATGTAACGGTCTCTTCGAGCTCGCTGCCAGGGATCTGGAGTTTGTGAATCACCGCGGAGGAGATCAGGTTCAAGCCGGCCCCACCGTCAACTAGCATCTTAGTGACCTTGAGGTTGCATATTGTTGGTGAAACCAGCATCGGCAAGCACCCGACCGCAGTTATGCGATCCGGGTGGTCCTCAATATCAAAGATGATAGGCGTGCCGGACCATTTCAGAGGCTTGCGTGACTCGACGGGTGGTTCTGCTGCATTAACTTCCCACACCCACTGCTTGAGCTGGCGGTGCGAGGCATGCAGAGAAGCACCACCGTCAATGCACAGGACCTCTGTGCCTTTCTGGAACTCCTGCTCATCAGTCTCCTCATCATCCATGTCCTCATCGTCGTCGTCATCTTCATCCTTGTCGCGGCCGCGAGGAGGTCTGTCTCCTTGCCGCTGCTTGGCCTTGCCGCGGTGTCCTCCTCGGCCGGGACGTTTCTTGCCGGATCCACTAGCTCCTTCCTGGGCCTTCTCCTTGTCGCGCCGCTCGTATTTAGCTTTCTGTTGCTCAACAAGCTGTTCGACTTTCTTACAGTTCTGGAGATCATGGCCCTTGGTGCGGTGGATCTTGCAATATTGCTTGTTGGTGCCGTCCTGCTTGTCGGCGACCGCCACCTCCGCGGCAACCTCCTTGCCGGAGTCACCAGCTTTGGCTTCCTTGGCGCCACCACCGTTGCCGGACTGCTCAACAACTAGCACCTCTTTGCCTTTCCTCCTTCTGTTGTTCCGCCACCGGTTTTTCATTGGCGGGGTAGCATCCTCACTGTCAGATCCTCCTGCTCCTACATTCTCTCCGGGGAGTCTCCTCCCTTCCTCAGCACGTGCACACTTGTCGGCCAGTGCATATAACTCGCTGACGTCCCTGATCTTGCACATCGTCATTTCCTCCCGCATCCTGCGGTTCCGCACGTTCTGATGGAACGCGCTGATCACCACGGCAGGGTGGACGTCTGGGATGTTGTGCTGCACAGTACTGAATCTCTGAATGTACTTGCGCAGGGGCTCTCCTTCCTTCTGGGCGAGCAGATGAAGATCACTCTCCTGGCCATGAGGCTTGTGTCCGCCTGTAAAGGCACCGACAAACTGATGGCACAGATCAGCCCAAGAGGATATGGAGTTGTCCGGCAAGTGCATGAGCCAGGATCTGACGTTGGGCTTGAGCACCAGCGGGAAGTAGTTGGCAAGGATCTTGTCATCTCGTCCCCCGGCAGCCTGTACCGCAATGGTGTAGATGCTGAGGAACTCCGACGGATGCGTCTTGCCGTCGTACTTCTCCGGTACGTCTGGCTTGAAGTTCTTTGTGCTGGGCCACTGGACTTGCCGCAGCTCACGAGTGAACGCAGGACAACCTACCGCGTACGGCAGATCGCCTGGTTCCCCTGGCGCATGCATGTCAACAGAGGGCCCAGCGCGCTTGTCGGATTGACGTCGCGCTTCTCTTTGGCGCTCGATGCGGGTTCGAGCGTCTTCTTGTTGTCGATCATGAAGAACTTGGCGCTGATCGCGACGAGCTCGTGGATCCGACGATGCAGTGGAGTCGCTGTCGAGGTGGATCCGGCGAGTCGGTGATCTTGGCCTTCGGGGCGGTGATTGCATGGTAGTTGCACCTCCGCCCGTTTCGTCGCCACCGGCTCGCATCCGACAACCCTGCCGCGGCGGCGACGCGCTCGGACGCCATGGAGTGTCGCCGTTGGCGTAGCCGATGAGACTCTGAATGGTGGCCCTCCATTCGTCGATCTTGTCCGACGTCGGAGGGTAATCTAGGAGAAGTTGAGCTTGTGCCAAAGCTTCTGCTGGAGTGGTGGGTAGCAGTGGCGGACGGCGAGAGGAGCGGGACATGCTCGAACTTCTAACTATGTTAGAAGGAGCAGTATCCCGTCCAGGCGACCGTGCCCCGCTCGTGCCAGCACGCTGGCGTGCATGCTGGTCTTGAGCGCCTCGAGATCCACCAGCTTGGTCTTGGCCTATCATGCGAATGGCACTGCTAGTGCCATGACGCTGTTGATCTTGCGCCTCCTGAGAGTGGCGTGGAACATGTACAGTCGCCGAGGTTTGTGCAGCCTTGTTCTTGGACCTGGTGGCATCATGAGCTTCCTCGTCGACGTCCTTTCTTCCGCCGGCGTCCATTCCACCACCCGTTTGCTCCAACGGTGGCGGAAGTGACGTGGACGGAGCGGCTGCCGCCGAAGTCTTCTTCTTCGGTGGCATGTTGATGAAGGGAATAAAGATCTATCTCATGTGAACGCCGGATCAGGTTCACACAATCTCGACACCCCTACCTGGCGCGCCAAAGATGTCGAGGAAACTGATCCACGAACACCTATGGGGCCGGCGGACCGGGCCCCTCTCGGTTCGGCGGGGGGCGGAGATCGCACGAAGAGCAGATCGAGGCGAGGCACACGAGCAGTTTACCCAGCTTCGGAGCTCTCTGGAGAGATAACACTCCTACTGCTGCTTGTCTGGTTGTGTTATCTGGTGTTCTTGCTCTCGAGAGAGAGAGCGTGATGTTTTCTGGGCTACGAATGAATGGAAGCGAACTGTCCGAACCCCCTCTACGTTGCGCATGGGCCTCCTTTTATACGCTAAAGGGGTCACCGACAGGTGGCAACGCAGAGGAGGGTACAAACGTAAACAGCGAGGTAGTTGATACAGTTACTTGTTGGTGGATGCGCTGGAGCGTGGGCACAGAGTGGCCGCCTGCCGCGGCAAGCGCCTTGCCGCTGTTGTTATCTTGTCGGGTCCAGAAGCTCGTCGCTCACCGGGCCTCGGGGTACCTTGTTTAGTCTTCCCGGCAAGCTCCTCTTGCCGGGGCCTTGTTGCCTTGCCGGAGCGCATGGCGCGTCGCGGCAAGTTCCTTGGAGCGCATTGGTTGGCCTTCCCGGCAAGCTCCTCTTGCCGGGGCCTTGTCTCCTTAGCTTAAATACTTTGTTCTTGGATGGCTCCAAGGGAACCTTGGGGGATCTTGGCGTTCGCCCGGCAAGCCTTGCCGCGGGGTGCTACAACTGCCCGTGCACAAGTTCGGGGTACTAGGGTACCCCTATTCTAGTACACCGACGGTTGTCAAATAATAAATTCCTTGGAAAGTGTTGGTATGGAGGGCACCTGTGGATACGGTTAGCCATGGAAAGTGAAAGTATGGTGGAAAAAGGAATAAAGTTTATTTTCTGTTTGGGAACCGCCTATGACATAACACCAACATTCTTACTAAAGCATAATTACTCATCAACATGGCTCACATATCACATCATCATATCTCAAAACTATGATATATCTAGGGTTTATATGTTGGAGTCGTTTTCGTTTTGACTCAAAAATTATAGATACGTGGGAGACATATCAGAGGGAGGTTGGGATTTGTAGAGGTGCCAGAGCACAAAGCAAAATTGAGAGCTAAAAACATTTCGAGAGGCATACTTTTCCCACCAACGAAAACGGTTTAGAGTTTCCAACACTTACCATGCTACATATATCATAGGCGGTTCCCAAATAGAAATTAAAGTTTATTTCTTTTTCCACTATACTTTCACTTTCCATGGCTAGCCGTATCCACGGGTGCCTTGCATACCAACACTTTCCAAGGAATTTATTATTTGAAAACATAAAGTAAATTCATTTTTCATTTCGGGATTGGGCATCCCTAATAGCTTTGCCTTACTCTCGTGCAATGACAAGTGAATAAACACTCATCGTGAGAATAACACGTTTAGCATGGAAAATATCGGCCACGCCTCACTGCCTCGTGAGCGGTACGAGCACACAAAAGAGAAATTTATTTTGAAAATTAGAGATGGAACATACAAATTTGATTCGAACGGCAAAATAATACAACATATAGGTAGATATAGTGGACTCATATGGCAAAACTGGTTTAAAGGATTTTGGATGCACAAGTAGTGATTATACTTAGTGCAAAATGAAGGCTAGCAAAAGATTAAGAAGAGACCAACCAAGAAACGAATAATCTCATAAGCGAGCATTAAGCATAATTAACACCGAATAATGCACCACAAGTAGGATGTAATTTCATTGCACAACTATTGACTTTCGTGCTTGCATAGGGAATCACAAACCTTAACATCAATATTCTTACTAAAGCATAATTACTCATCAACATGGGTCACATATCACATCATCATATCTCAAAACTATTACAAGGAATCAAGTTTATTTTGTCCAATGATCTTCATGAAAGTTCTTATTATATCCTTCTTGGATATATATCACTTTGGAACTAATTTTCATGTGTTTCTTTTGATAAGCTCAAACAAATATAAGTGAAGATCATGAGCATAATATTTCTTTCTCTCAAATTAATTTAAGTGAAGCAAGAGAGAATTTCTTAATTTTTTTACTAACTCTCAAATAAATCTAAGTGAAGCAAGAGAGCATTTCTTCAAAAATACTAAAGCACACTGTGCTCAAAAAGATATAAGTGAAGCACCAGAGCAATTCCATAGCTCATAAAGATTTAAATGAAGCACACAGAGCAATTCTAACAAGTCATGGCATAATTTTGGCTCTCTCAAATAGGTGTGTCCAGCAAGGATTCAGGACTTAAAACACAAAGCAAAACAAGCAAAGACTCAAATCATACAAGACGCTCCAGGCAAAACTCATACTATGTGGTGAATAAAAATATAGCTTCGAGTAAAATACCGATGGTCGTTAGAAGAAAGAGGGGATGCCACTCGGGGCATTCCCAAGCTTAGTTGCTTGCTTCTCTTTGGATAATAGCTTGGGATGCCATGGGCATCCCCAAGCTTAGGCTCTTCTTACTCCTTATTCCTTCATCCATCGTAAGATAACCCAAAACTTGAAAACTTCAATCATACAAAACTCAACAAAACCTTCATGAGATCCGTTAGTATAAGAAAACAAATCACTACTATAAGTACCGTTGCAAACCAATTCATATTTTATTCTTGCATTATATCTATTGTATTCCAACTTCTCTATGGCAAAAACTCTTCAAAGAAAACCATAGAGAAATTTGTATATTAATCTTCTGCAAAAAGAATTAGTATTTTATCACGCTCTGGTTAGAAATGAAAATTATTTTCGTGAGCGCAAAAGTTTCTGTTTTTCAACAAGATCAAACAACTATCACCCAAAAAGATACTAAAGGCTTTACTTGGCACATACACTAATTAAAACACAAAAAACACAATCATAACAGTAGAATAATTGTGCTAACACTCAAGAACCGGAAGCAAAAAGGCAAAAATAAATTTTATTCATTGGGTTGCCTCCCAACAAGCGTTATTGTTTCACGCCCCTAGCTAGGCATAAAGCAAGGATCTAAGTTTTGTCATCTTTGTGCTTAATTTCCTTAGAGGTGTTTTTGTCATGCGGTTTTGTAAAAACAACATAAAACATATTGCCCATAGAAACCTTAGCACTATTAAGTTGCTCATTATCATAACCTCGTTGATTTCCGGCAACAATCCAAGAGTAAATGTTGATTAACATTATTGAAAAATTGCTGGATCACATCTAGAATGGGGACTTCCTTTTTAAGATTTTCATCAAAAAACCATTATCCCCAAGAAAATGCCTTAACACATAATCACTATTGTAAAGAATTTCATCTATCATGGGTTTTTCATGATTCATACCATAAAAAACAAAGATTTCCCTAGCTTCCCTTATTATGTAGTCAAATTCATTCATAAGAACGAGAGTGGCCAACTTTTTAGCCTTAGGATTCTTTATAACGGGAAGCTTAAAAAACAATCTTTGCAAAGTAGGATGAGTATGGATAAATTTACTTTCAAGTTTCAGAACTAGTGGTGAAATAGCATCCACGTAAGATCTAGTATTTCTAAGTATAGGAGCATCATCAAAACTTAGATTTCCAACACAATTGAAAAAATCTTGGATACGTTCTTTTTCCATAACATTCCCTTGCCCCAAGATAAAAGTTTTAGCATCCAGATTTCCCGTACATCCAATCTCAGGAGTTAGGGCATCATCTGTTCCTGTCATACCGAAATCACTCATGACTGCAAGCAAATGATAAATCTGACGAGAAAATGGCGAACGAAAAAGGGGGCGAATAAAACGACAAATTTTTGTGAAGTGTGGGAGAGGAAAACAAGAGGCAAATGGCAAATAATGTAAATTGCGAGGAGATGATAATTCTGATTTGGAACCTGGTAGATGTTGATGATGTCTCCCCGGCAACGGCGCCAGAAATTCCTTTTGATGTCTGCTAGACTACGTCGGTATTTCCCCAAAGAGGAAGGGATGATGCAACATAGCGACGGTAGGTACTTCCGTCAGTGATGAGACCAAAGTTATCGAACCATTAGGAGAACCAAGCAACACTACGTAAATATCAGCTGCACACAAATAACAAATACTCGCAACCCGACGTGTAAAATGGGTTGGCAGTCCCTTTCGGGTAACGGCGCCAAAGATTGGCAAACGGACGTGATAAAAATATGATAGATAGGATAAATAGATCTTGGATAAAATAAATTGCAGCAAGGTGTTTTTGTATTTTTGGTTTAATAGATCTAAAACTAAAAGCAAAGGAACATAGATCGCAAAGGCAAATATAATAAAGAAGAGACCCGGGGGCGTAGGTTTCACTAGTGGCTTCTCTCAAGAAAAATAGCAAACGGTGGGTGAACAAATTACTGTTGGGCAATTGATAGAACTTCAAATAATCATGACGATATCCAGGCAATGATCATTATATAGGCATCACATCCAAGATTAGTAGACCGACTCCTACCTGCATCTACTTCTATTACTCCACACATCGACCGCTATCCAGCATGCATCTAGTGTATTAAATTCATGGAGAAACGGAGTAATGCAATAAGAACGATGACATGATGTAGACAAGATCTATTTATGTAGAAATAGACGCCATCTTATTATCCTTAATGTCAACGATACATACGTGTCGGTTCCCCTTCTGTCACTGGGATCAAGCACCGTAAGATCGAATCCATCACAAAGCACCTCTTCCCATTGCCAGATAAATAGATCAAGTTGGCCAAACAAAACCCAAATATCAGAGAAGAAATACGAGGCTATAAACAATCATGCATATAAGAGATCAAAGAAGACTCAAATAACTTTCATGGATAAAAAGAGATTGATCTGATCATAAACTCAAAGTTCATCGGATCCCAACAAACACACCACAAAAGAATTACATCATATGGATCTCCAAGAGACCATTGTATTGAGAAATAAACGAGAGAGAGGAAGTCATCTAGCTACTAACTACGAACCCGAAGGTCTACAAAAGACTACTCACGCATCATCGGAGAGGCACCAATGGACATGATGAACCCCTCCGAGATGGTGTCTAGATTGGATCTGGTGTTTCTGGAACATGCGGCGGTTAGAATTGATTTTCGTCGACTCCCCTATGGTTTATGGAATATTGGAGTATTTATAGAGCAAAGAGGCGGTCCGGGAGGCACCCTCCAGGCGCTTCTCCAGCCCATTGGATGTCTTCTGGTCCAAAAAAATCTACAAAAAGTTTTGCTGCGTTTGGACTTCGTTTGATATTGATTTCATGCGATGTAAAAAACATGCAAAAAAGGGCAAGCGGCACTTGGCACTATGTCAATAGATTAGTACCAAAAAAGATATAAAATGATTATAAAACATCCAAGAATGGTAATATAACAACATGGAACAATTAAAAAACTATAGATACGTTGGAGACGTATCAGCGTAGCGGCCTTGTCCCGTTCACAACCACCTCCTCGTGGATTGGGTGGGGCGGTAGGAGAGTGAGCATGGCCATGCGGGGCAGCGACGGCCGGGAGGAGTGGGGCGGACGCATGTCCTCATCTCCGCCTCCCACCAGCAGGAGATGGTTAGCGCCAGCACCAGCCGGATCAACTTGGGACGCGCTGCTCAGCGAGGCGGCGGCGGCGTCTCGGCAAACCACGAGCGCATCAGATGTGGTGGGTGGCCTCTGGCCCATCGTCGGTGCAAGTGACCGGCGAGAAGCAGTGGCAGAGTATGTGCTGGCAGCGAGCAGCATCGGCGGAAATCCATGACGGCCGGTGTGTGCGGGAAGGAGAAGTGTGGCGGTGAGGAAAGAAGGTGGACGAGGGGTGGATGGGACCCACGTGTGGGCCCTCCTTTAATTTAACAATCAATGTCATTTATGTTGACCATATGACCTGACCAGCGGGCCTGGTATGTTAGAAATTGGATTAATTTACCTCAAATCGATCATAATTGTTTATAGAGAATATTAGTAAGAAAATATGTTTACTTTTTAGGCGCCTAAGGACTAAGGTAGTAAATTTGGAATTAAACTTAGAATGTGATGGTTTTTTGCAATTCACTCCACCTTATTAGCTTAATGTTCTCTTAATGCATTATCGTCACGGCCTGCAGGATGAGCCATCTCCATGTTACTTCTGCCTGCAGGATCAGGACGACACGGACCACATCTTGTCCATTTGTACGTATGCAAGAGAGGTCTGGTGCACTCTCTGGGACACACTCCACATTTCTTTGGTGGCTTAGAGTGAGGGGTTGTTTTCATAGAGCGGACAAGAGGGGTTTCGACACTCTGTTCATTGGGACTATCTGGACCTTGTGGAAGCAACGGAACGCAAGGGTTTTCAACAGAGTTGACCAGCAGCTGAGACTCAGGGACGCGGCGAGGTGGATCCTAGACGAGTTGGCCGACTGGAAGCTTGCGGCTGGTGGTGTAGGAGGTCTACAACGTTTGGTGAGAATAGCCTAGTTTCTTTCCTTGTTGGTGTTGGTGTGGGTGTGTGTTTGCCCGAATGTTCGCATTTGGGACATACTTCTTGTAAATGACTTTGCTCTCCTTCTATAAAAATAAAACACATCATTGACGTACTCTCGAAAAAAAATGCATTATCGTCATGTAATATCCTCTTAGCTTAAAGGTATCAATCTCACCCACCTCTGTCCAGGCGTTTGTTATCATTGATGCAATGGCCCGAAATGACAACTGAAGAGATAAATGTACACCCAATCTTTCAACTTGCCGGCTTAATGGTGCAAACATGTGCGGCAAACGGCGATGACACCAGAAGATGAACCCAAAGCGTCATGTCAGGCACCGATGTATAAACGTTCGGAGGATCCAACGAATTAATAGAGTACAGTAATTAGACAGGGATACAGTGCAGTACGTGGGCACGCAAATGGCACAATGCCAACACTGGCGAACTGGAAATGTCGATCGATCATTCCTTGGGCTTGGGCTGCTTGACTATCATGACGGAGCAGTGCGCGTGGTGGGCGCAGTAGTCGCTCACGCTCCCAAGAAATGCCCTGCAAGAATTGCCCAGGTTCAGACACAATCCATGACCACTAGCTCTGCAGCACGGGGGACTGGAGAATGGAGATAAATAAATCAGTTACCTCTTGATGGCGCCGTAGCCATGGCTGCCGACGACGAGCAAGTCGGCGTGGTGCTTCTCGACGGCGTTGCAGAGCACGTACCTCGGCTCCCCGTCGATCACCTTCACCACTCCCTGCACCTGCGATCGATTCCAGATGTGGCTGTTAAGCAGAGCATGCAGCAATCGGCGTGATCTTGTTACTCGTTTCTGGAATTGGTAGTGGATGTTACCGAGTTGGCGGCGCAGAGGCGGCGAGCCCTGTCGACGACCTCCTCGGCCCTCCTGCGCAGGTCCGCGTCCACGTACCTCACCACGTCCCCGGCGGCGGCTGAAAGTGAAATCGACCGATCCCCAGAAATCAGCGCTCCGGCCGGTTCAGATAAGCAAGAATTAGTTAGGGAGGGGGTCGCGGACGGCACGTACCGGGGCCGCCGAGCGTGACGACGGAGGACACGGCCGGCTTGGCGTGGACGACGACGAGCTCCACCGGCGCCCCGGGGCCGGCCGTCTCCGCCACGTAACGCACGGCCCACTCGAGCGCGCGGTAGCTGTGGTCGCTGTCGTCCACGCCGACCAGCACCACCGTCTTGTTGGTCGTCCCCTCCTCCACCGGACTGGCCTCCGCCGCCGCCGCCGCAGACGCTGCCTCGATCCCCGCCATCATGAACAAGAGTCAACTATGGGACGATTAGAAATGATGAGAGAAGGTTTCTTGGCTCGATCTGATGTGGTTTGCTTGCCGTCCTAGCTTGCAGGCCGCGGGCTATTTATGCGAGCTGGAGATGTGAGAAGTAGGCGCACCGATGAAACCGCGGAGGCCAAGTTGCGTGTGGCCGCTGACTGACCGGAGATAATGGATACTGGCGGCACGCTGCCCCGGTTTCCGTTTGGTTTTCTGGCTTTCCACTTCTCGACCGTGATCTTCCCGCTGAACTGGATGGCGACGGCGCGGGGGCACGGTGACTGTTTCTTTTCCTTCGGTAGCTCAGTGCGTGCCGATTTCTGACGCACTCGAGATGCGTGTTGAGGTAGAACAGAATGAGTTTTGAAAGCAGGGCACTTTCTTTTCGCCAATAAGAGCAACTCCAACGGGCTAACCCAAATGGACGGCGCTTTTGTCCGTTTTTTATTCGTCTGGGTTGGCCGTCCGCCCGCCGTCCGTCCTTTTTTAGTTTTGAGGTGGCAGTGCGTCCAACGGGCTGATCCATTTCATGACCGCGCGCGTTTTAGATCATGTTGTCGCCCTGGTTTTGGCGCACCAGCGCGCGGGGGAAAGCGGCCTAGCACGCGCTGGTTTTGGCGCTCCAGCGCGCGGGAAAGGTTCGCGCTCGCGCCGCGGTCGGCGCTCGTTATAAAAAAGGCGCTCCCTCCACACTCTGTCTGCCGCCCACTCTCGCCGCCTCTGCGCCACCATGTCAATCCGCCGCCTGGGTGCTTCGGATTTTCGCAGAGTCCGCGAGCGCCGCTCCGGCGCCTTCTCCTCCGAGATCTGGTTTCGCGAGAAATGTCTCATCCTCGGCACCTTCGACACCGCAGAGGAGGCGGACCGCACGCACGACGCGGCAGCGTGCGCCTCCTGAGGCCTCGTTGGGATATGAATTTTCCCAACGTGTCGAGTCAGCGGGCGCAGGATCTGGCGCCTCTCCCGCGGCTTTTCACCGACGAGGATCGTCGTGTCCATCGGAGACGGAAGCGTCGCCTCGCCATCGCGGAGAAGAACGTGGAAGCCTTGGTGGTGTGGCGTGGAGGCTTCCCGCGGGACAGCGTCGACGAGCGCCAGTTCTACAAGCAAAGGAGGTTGGAGAGGGACGTGAGGAGGAGGGAGCGAGCCGCCTATCGGGAGGACAAGCGTTCGCGGAAGCAGGCAGCTCAATTGAAACTGAAGCTACGAGAAACGGCTGGTTGGGACTTTGAAGACGAGGCGTATGCTGACGCCTACATTCAGACGTCGGAGGACATTACCGAGTCGAAGTCAGAAATCGACGAGTAGTGGTCTTTTCTTTTTATCTGCGTACGCTAGAATAATCTAAGTATCCATTTTTATCTGAAAAAATGGCCGGCGGCGTAGCAGGCGGGTGAGAGTGTGAATTCAATGTGCCACCGACCAGCGGGCCCGGTAAGAAAAGAGGGCGAGCGCGCGCGTCCGTCTTGTGCCCGCGCCAACGTAAATCAGACTTAAAAATAGGCCATGAATGGGTCGATAGACGGACGAAAGCAGACGCGCGTCCGTTTGGACCAGCGTGTTGGGCCGGTTTTTTTGTCCATGCCAATTTAAACGGACAACTACGAACAAAATGAGTCGCCTCATTTGAGTTGCTCTAACGCGACGTTCCTTGCTGAGGCCACCAAGCGAACGAATGAACTTTCTATGTAGGAGGTTTGTTTAAGGGCATCTCCTACCCCTAAAACAGATATGGTGTCTGTCCGCGGACGGATCCGCGGAGAGTGATACATAAGTCGGCCGTTCAACTATGTCTGCATAAATTTGAAACCATATCTAAATAGACCAGACGAATTATATACAAACCAGATTATTTTCATCTAAATCGAAACACACTCATTACATTTTTAATATATTTCATTAAACAAAAGTGACCAGACATAAAGCTGATTTAATTCTACGGTGACCGTCCTCCAAATCCTTGTCGTTCCTCTTTGTGCCCATGCGAGACGGTCGTGTCCACGTCCGATGAAGATGAAACCCGCGAAGTGATGGTGATATTTCCAGCATGAAAGAGTAGGACATAGGACATAGACCGGATTACTTGGGACTCGAGGCCTCGCCGCCTTCCATGCACTACTCCTTGTCGGAGTCCGCGATGTGTCTGCCGCGGACTACTATTATTTAGGAAACTACTCCCTCCGTTCCATAATATAAGATCGTTTTGCAAGTTGTTTTAGCTCGCAAAATGATCTTATATTATGAGACGCAGGGAGTACTACTTACAATTTGTTTTTTAGAATCACCAGGGAGAGTTTCCGCACCTGAATATATTGCTCAAAGTGGCCAAAAAGCCTGAGTAGTGATCTAGTTTATAAAAAAAACCGGATCGAAAACCTTAACAAATTGACCATGTTTATAAGGGAAACCGAGCCGAAAAACAGAACAAGGCACGACCTAGCTAGCAGACATAAGACATCACCACGAGAGACACAAGTAGATGTGGGGTGTCGTCGAGAGATCACAATACCAGGACTTTGCAAACAGCCGAACGCATCGTCGGGCATACCGGCCCCCATGGCACAACTCAGGAGCAACCACAATCAACGAGTGTCATCCCAGACACGAACCTTGACTGAGCCTCCGCCACAGAAGAACGGCACGATTAGCAAGTTTGAGAGGCATCTTGCGCCATCCTTGAGCAAAGATGAGTCGAGACAACACCAAGAGCACGAAGCTCGCCGCAACACAACGGTAACCATGAGAGAGTCTTGAGCAATCATCACCAACCTGAGCCGCACGAGAACACCACCACCGTAGACGAAGAGCTCCAATCAACTGAGACCATCCATGATGCCTCAAGGCTATTGGTGCTGTTGGGGAACGTAGCAGAAATTCAAAATTTTCTACGCATCACCAAGATCAATCTATGGAGTAATCTAGCAACGAGGGGAAGGAGAGTGCATCTACATACCCTTGTAGATCACTAAGCGGAAGCGTTCAAGTGAACGGGGTTGATGGAGTCGTACTCGTCGTGATCCAAATCACCGATGATCCTAGTGCCGGACGGACGGCACCTCCGTGTTCAACACACGTACAGTCCGGTGACGTCTCCTACGCCTTGATCCAGCAAGGGAAGAAGGAGAGGTTGGGGGAAGACTCCATCCAGCAGCAGCACGACGGCGTGGTGGTGCTGGAGGAGCGCGGGACTCCAGCAAGGCTTCGCCAAGCACTACGAGAGACGAGGAGGGAGAGGGGTAGGGCTGCGCCAACAGGGAGAGCAAATCACATGTGTTGGGCAGCCCCAAACCTCAAGTATATATAGGGGGAGGGGAGGGGCTGCGCCCCCACCTAGGGTTCCCTCCCTAGGGGTGGCGGCAGCCCCCAGATCCCATCTGGGAGGCGGCCAAGGGGGAGAGAGAGGGGGGCGCACCTAGGGTGGGCCTTAGGGCCCATCTGCGCCTAGGGTTTGCCCCCTCTCCTCTTGAGGACGCCTTGGGCCTTGGTGGGAGGCGCCCAGCCCACATAGGGGCTGGTCCCTTCCCACTTATGGC
The DNA here is from genome assembly GCF_018294505.1 of Triticum aestivum. Classification (NCBI taxonomy): domain Eukaryota; kingdom Viridiplantae; phylum Streptophyta; class Magnoliopsida; order Poales; family Poaceae; genus Triticum; species Triticum aestivum. Next base: position 68,345,561 of record NC_057797.1, read on the forward strand.
CCACGCAAGCCTCCGGGGCTGGTGGCCCCTCCTGGTGGACCCTCGGACCCCTCCGGTGGTCCCGGTACACTACCGGTGATGCCCGGAACACTTCCGGTGGCCAAAACCATACTTCCTATATATCAATCTTTACCTCCGGATCATTCCGGAACTCCTCGTGACGTCCGGGATCTCATCCGGGACTCCGAACAACATTCGGTAACCGCGTACATACTTTCCTTATAACCCTAGCGTCATCGAACCTTAAGTGTGTAGACCCTACGGGTTCGGGAGTCATGCAGACATGGCCGAGACAACTCTCCGGTCAATAACCAACAACGGGATCTGGATAGCCATGCTGGCTCCCACATGCTCCACGATGATCTCATCGGATGAACCACGATGTCAAGGACTTAATCAATCCCGTATACAATTCCCTTTGTCTAGCGGTACGGTACTTGCCCGAGATTCGATCGTCGGTATCCCGATACCTTGTTCAATCTCGTTACCGGCAAGTCTCTTTACTCGTTCCGTAACACATCATCCCGTGATCAACTCCTTGATCACATTGTGCACATTATGATGATGTCCTACCGAGTGGGCCCAGAGATACCTCTCCGTTTACACGGAGTGACAAATCCCAGTCTCGATTCGTGCTAACCCAACAGACACTTTCGGAGATACCTGTAGTGTACCTTTATAGCCACCCAGTTACGTTGTGACGTTTGGCACACCCAAAGCACTCCTACGGTATACGGGAGTTGCACAATGTCATGGTCTAAGGAAATGATACTTGACATTAGAAAAGCTTTAGCATACGAACTACATGATCTTGTGCTAGGCTTAGGATTGGGTCTTGTCCATCACATCATTCTCCTAATGATGTGATCCCGTTATCAACGACATCCAATGTCCATGGTCAGGAAACCGTAACCATCTATTGATCAACGAGCTAGTCAACTAGAGGCTTACTAGGGACATGGTGTTGTCTATGTATCCACACATGTATCTGAGTTTCCTAACAATACAATTCTAGCATGGATAATAAACGATTATCATGAACAAGGAAATATAATAATAACCAATTTATTATTGCCTCTAGGGCATATTTCCAACAGTCTCCCACTTGCACTAGAGTCAATAATCCAGTTCACATCGATATGTGATTAACACTCAAGGTCACATCCCCATGTGACTAACACCCAAAGAGTTCTGTGTTTGATCATGTTATGCTTGTGAGAGAGGTTTCAGTCAACGGGTCTGCAACATTCAGATCCGTATGTACTTTGCAAATTTATATGTCATCTTGTAGATGCAACTACTACGCTACATTTGGAGCCATTTCAAATAACTGTTCTACTTGGAGCTATTCTAAATTGTTGCTCCATTATACGTATCCGGTATCTCTACTCAGAGCTATCTGGATAGGTGTTAAGCTTGCATCGACGTAACTCTTTACGTCGAACTCTTTATCACCTCCATAACCGAGAAACATATCCTTATTCCTCTAAGGATAATTTAGACCGCTATCTGGTGATCTACTCCTAGATCACCTTTGTACCCTCTTGCCAGATATGTGGCAAGGCACACATCAGGTGCGGTACTCAGCATGGCATACCGTATAGAGCCTATGACAAAAGCATAGGGGACGACCTTCGTCCTTCCTCTTTCTTCTGCCGTGGTCGAGCTTTAAGTCTTAACTTCATACCTTACAACTCAGGCAAGAACTCCTTCTTTGACTGATCCATCTTGAACACCTTCAAGATCATGTCAAGGTATGTGCTCATTTGAAAGTACCATTAAGCGTTTTGATCTATCCTTGTAGATCTTGATGCTCAATGTTCAAGTAGCTTAATCCAGGTATGTGCTCATTTGAAAGTACCATTTAGCGTTTTGATCTATCCTTGTAGATCTTGATGCTCAATGTTCAAGTAGCTTAATCCAGGCTTTCCATTAAAAAACACTTCCCAAATAACCCTATATGCTTTCCAGAAATTCTACGTCATTTCTGATCAACAATATGTCAACAACATATATTCATCAGAAATTCTATAGTGCTCCCACTCACTTCTTTGGAAATACAAGTTTCTCATATGTTGGGGAACGTTGCAGAAAACAAAAATTTTCCTACTCGTTTCACCAAGATCATCTAGGAGTTCATCTAGCAACGAGTGATTAGATGCATCTACATACCTTTGTAGATCGCGAGCGGAAGCGTTCAAAAGAACGGTGATGATGTAGTCGTACTCGACGTGATCCAAATCACCGATGACCAGCGCCGAACGGACGGCACCTCCGCGTTCAACACACGTACGGAACAGCCACGTCTCCTCCTTCTTGATCCAGCAAGGGAGGGAGGAGAGGTTGAGGGAGATGGCACCAGCAGCAGCACGACGGCGTGGTGTTGATGGAGCTGCAGTACTCCGGCAGAGCTTCGCTAAGCACTATGGAGGTGGAGGAGGTGTTGGGGAGGGAGAAGGAGGCAACCAAAGGCCAAGGCGTTCAGGTATGAAGTCCCTCCTCTCCCCCACTATATATAGGAGGGCCAAGGGGGGGTGGCCGGCCCTAGGAGATCCAATCTCCTAGGGGTGCGGCGGCCAAGGGGGCTTTCCCTCCCCCCCAAGGCACCTAGGAGGTGCCTTCCCCTCCTAGGACTCTTCCCCCCTTTAAACCCTAGGCGCATGGGCCTATGTGGGGCTGGTGCCCTTGGCCCATTAGGCCAAGGCGCACCCCCTACAGCCCATGTGGCCCCCCCGGGACAGGTGGACCCACCCGGTGGACCCCCGGGACCCTTCCGGTGGTCCCGGTACAATACCGATAACCCCGAAACTTGTCCCGATGCCCGAAACAGGACTTCCCATATATAAATCTTTACCTCCGGACCATTCCGGAACTCCTCGTGACGTCCGGGATCTCATCCGGGACTCCGAACAACATTCGGGTTACTGCATATACATATCCCTACAACCCTAGCGTAACTGAACCTTAAGTGTGTAGACCCTACGGGTTCGGGAGGCAAGCAGACATGACCGAGACGACTCTCCGGTCAATAACCAACAGCGGGATCTGGATACCCATGTTGGCTCCCACATGCTCCACGATGATCTCATCGGATGAACCACGATGTCGAGGATTCTATCAACCCCGTACGCTATTCCCTTTGTCTATCGATATGTTACTTGCCCGAGATTCGATCGTCGGTATCCCAATACCTCGTTCAATCTCGTTACCGGCAAGTCACTTTACTCGTACCGTAACGCATGATCCCGTGACCAGACACTTGGTCACTCTGAGCTCATTATGATGATGCATTACCGAGTGGGCCCAGTGATACCTCTCCGTCATACGGAGTGACAAATCCCAGTCTTGATCCATGTCACCCAACAGACACTTTCGGAGATACCCGTAGTCTACCTTTATAGTCACCCAGTTACGTTGTGACGTTTGGCATACCCAAAGCACTCCTATGGTATCCGGGAGTTACACGATCTCATGGTCTAAGGAAAAGATACTTGACATTGGAAAACTCTAGCAAACGAACTATACGATCTTGTGCTATGTTTAGGATTGGGTCTTGTCCATCACATCATTCTCCCAATGATGTGATCTCGTTATCAATGACATCCAGTGTCCATAGTCAGGAAATCATGACTATCTGTTGATCAACGAGCTAGTCAACTAGAGGCTCACTAGGGACATGTCGGTGTCTGTTATTCACACATGTATTACGATTTCCGGATAACACAATTATAGCATGAATAAAGACAATTATCATGAACAAGGAAATGTAATAATAATGCTTTTATTATTGCCTCTAGGGCATATTTCCAACATCATAAACTTTGTATACACCCAAAATCTTTGATCATCTCATCAAAGCATACATTCCAACTCCGAGATGCTTACTCCAGTCCTTAGAAGGATTGCTGGAGCTTTGCATACTTGTTAGCATCTTTCAGGATTGACAAAACCTTTCGGTTGTATCACATACAACCTTTCCTCAAGAAAATCGTCGATAAAACAATGTTTTGACATCCTATCTGCAAGATTTCATAAATAATGCAGTAATCGCTAATATAATTCCAACAGACTCTTAGCATCGCTACGAGTGAGAAAGTCTCATCGTAGTCAACTCCTTGAACTTGTCGGAAAACATCTTAACGACAAGTCGAGCTTTCTTAATGGTGATACTTACCATCATTGTCCGTATTCCTTTTAAAATTCATATGTACCTAACAACCTTACGACCATCAAGTAGTTCTTCCAAAGTCTACACTTTGTTTTCATATATGGATCCTCTCTCGGATTATATGGCCTCGAGCCATTTTGGAATCCAGGCCCACCATCATTTCTCCATAGCTCGTAGGTTCATTGTTGTCTAGCAACATGACTTCCAAGACAGGATTACGTACCACTCTGAAGTAGTACGCATCCTTGTCATCCCACGAGGTTTGGTAGTGACTTGATCTGAAGTTTCATGATCACTATCATAAGCTTCCACTTCAATTGGTGTAGGTGCCACAGGAACAACTCCCTGTGCCCTGCCACACACTAGTTGAAGAGACGGTTCAATAACCTCATCAAGTCTTCACCATCCTCCCACTCAATTCTTTCGAGAGAAACTTTTCCTCGAGAAAGGACCCGATTCTAGAAACAATCCCTTATTGCTTTCGGATCTGAGACAGGAGGTATACCCAACTGTTTTGGGTGTCCTATGAAGATGCACTTATCCGCTTTGGGTTCGAGCTTATCAGCCTGAAACTTTTTCACATAAGCCTCGCAGCCCCAAACTTTTAAGAAATGACAGCTTAGGTTTCTCTAAACCATAGTTCACACGGTGTCATCTCATCGGAATTATGTGGTGCCCTATTTAAAGTGAATGTGGTTGTCTCTAATGCCTAACCCATAAACTATCGTGGTAATTCGATAAGAGACATCATGGTATGCATCATATCCAATAGGGTGCCATTATGATGTTCGGACACACCATCACACTATGGTGTTCCAGGCTGTATTAGTTGTGAAACAATTTCCACAATGTCTTAATTCTGTGCCAAACTCGCAATTCAGATATTCATCTCTATGATCATATCATAGATATTTTATCCTCTTGTCACGACGATCTTTCAACTTCACCCTGAAATTACTTGAACCTTTCAATAATTCAGACTCGTGATTCATCAAGTAAATATACTCAACATCTACTCAAATCATCTGTGAAGTAAGAACATAACGATATCCACTACACGCCTCAGCACTCATTGGACTGCACACATCAAAATGTATTACTTCCAACAAGTTGCTTTCTAGTTCCATTTTACTGAAAACGAGGCTTTCAGTCATCTTGCCCATGTGGTATGATTTGCATGTCTCAAGTGATTCAAAATCAAGTGAGTCCAAAAGGTCCATTTGCATGGAGTTTCTTGATGCATATACACCAATAGACATGATTCACATGTCTCAAACTTTTCAAAAACGAGTGAGCCCAAAGATCCATCAACATGGAGCTTCTTCATGCGTTTTATACCGATATGACTTACGTGGAAGTGCCACAAGTAGGTGGTACTATCATTACTATCTTATATCTTTTGGCATGAACATGTGTATCACTACGATCGAGATTCAATAAACCATTCATTTTAAGTGCAAGACCATTGAAGGTATTATTTAAATAAACAGAGTAACCATTATTCTCCTTAAATGAATAACCGTACTGCGATAGACATAATCCAATCATGTCTATGCTCAACGCAAACACCGACCTCGATGGTAGAGGGAGCGTGCGATGCTTGATCACATCAAGCTTGGAAAAACTTCCAACACATATCGCCAGCTCACCTTTAGCTAGTCTCCGTTTACTCCGCAGCCTTTTATTTCGAGTTTACTAACACTTAGCAACCGAACCGGTATCTAATACCATGGTGCTACTAGGAGTACTAGTAAAGTACATATTAACACAATGTATATCCAATATACTTCTATCGACCTTGCCAGCCTTCTCATCTACCAAGTATCTAGGGTAAATCTGCTCCAGTGGTTGTTCCTCTTATTACAGAAGCACTTAGTCTCGGGTTTGGGTTCAACCTTGGGTTTCTTCACTAGAGCAGCAGCTGAATTGTCGTTTCATGAAGTATCCCTTCTTGCCCTTGCCCTTGCCCTTCTTGAAACTAGTGGTTTCACCAACCATCAACAATTGATGCTCCTTCTTGATTTCTACTTTTGTGGTGTCAAACATCGCGAATATCTCAAGGATCATCATATATGTCCCTGATATATTATAGTTCATCATGAAGCTCTAGCAGCTTGGTAGTAATGACTTCGGAGAAACATCACTATCTCATCTGGAAGATCAACTCCCACTCGATTCAAATGATTGTTGTACTCAGACAATCTAAGCATAAGCTCAACAATTGAGCTTTTCTTCCTTAGTTTGCAGGCTAAGAAAATCGTCGGAGGTCTTATACCTCTTGACGTGGGCACGAGCCTGAGATCCCAATTTCAGCCCTCAAAACATCTCATATGTTTCGCGATGTTTCAAAACGTCTTCGGTACCTCAACTCTAAACCGTTTAACTGAACTATCACGTAGTTATCAAAATGTGTATGTCAGATGTTCGCAACATCCACAGACGACATTCGAGGTTCAGCACACTGAGCGGTGCATTAAGGACATAAGCCTTCTATGAAGTAATGAGGACAATCCTCAGTTTACGGACCTAGTCCGCATAATTGCTACTATCATCTTTCAACTAAATTTTCTCTAGGAACATATCTAAACAGTAGAACTGAAGCGCGAGCTACGACATAATTTGCGAAGACCTTTTGACTATGTTCAGGATAATTAAGTTCATCATATGAACTCCCACTCAGATAGACATCCCTCTAGTCATCTAAGTGATTACATGATCCGAGTCAACTAGGCCATGTCCGATCATCACGTGAGATGGACTAGTCATCATCGGTGAACATCTTCATGTTGATCGTATCTTCTATACGACTCATGTTCGACCTTTCGGTCTTCCGTGTTCCGAGGCCATGTCTGTACATGCTAGGCTCGTCAAGTCAACCTAAGTGTTTCGCATGTGTCCCGAGGCCATGTCTGTACATGCTAGGCTCGTCAACACCCGTTGTATTTGAACGTTAGAATCTATCACACCCGATCATCACGTGGTGCTTCGAAACAACGAACCTTCGCAACGGTGCACAGTTAGGGGGAACACCTTTCTTGAAATTTTAGTGAGGGATCATCTTATTTAAGCTACCCTCGTTCTAAGCAAATAAGATGTAAAACATGATAAACATCACATGCAATCAAATAGTGACATGATATGGCCAATATCATTTTGCTCCTCTTGATCTCCATCTTCGGGGCTCCATGATCATGGTTGTCACCGGCATGACACCATGATCTCCATCATCGTGTCTTCTTGAAGTTGTCTCGTCATCTATTACTTCTACTACTATGGCTAATGCTTTAGCAATAAAGTAAAGTAATTACATGACGTTTATGTTGACACACAGGTCATAATAAATTAAGACAACTCCTATGGCTCCTGCCGGTTGTCATACTCATCGACATGCAAGTCGTGATTCCTATTACAAGAACATGATCAATCTCATACATCACATATATCATTCATCACATCCTTTTGGCCATATCACATCACAAGGCATATGCTGCAAAAACAAGTTAGACGTCCCCTAATTGTTGTTGCAAGTTTTTACGTGGCTGCTATAGGTTGCTAGCAAGAACGTTTCTTACCTACGCCAAAACCACAACGTGAATTGCCAATTTCTATTTACCCTTCATAAGGACCCTGTTCATCGAATCCGATCCGACTAAAGTGGGAGAGACAGACACCCGCCAACCACCTTATGCAACTAGTGCATGTCAGTCGGTGGAACCGGTCTCACGTAAGCGTACGTGTAAGGTTGGTCCGGGCCGCTTCATCCCACAATGCCGCCGAATCAAGATAAGACTAGTAACGGCAAGTAAATTGACAAAATCGACACCCACAACTATTTTGTGTTCTACTCGTGCATAGAAACTATGCATAAACCTGGCTCTGATACCACTATTGGGGAACGTAGCAGAAATTCAAAATTTTCTATGCATCACCAAGATCAATCTATGGAGTAATCTAGCAACGAGGGGAAGGAGAGTGCATCTACATACCCTTGTATATCGCTAAGCGGAAGCGTTCAAGTGAACGGGGTTGATGGAGTCGTACTCGTCGTGATCCAAATCACCGATGATCCTAGTGCCGGACGGATGGCACCTCCGTGTTCAACACACGTACAGCCCGGTGATGTCTCCTACGCCTTGATCCAGCAAGGGGAGAAGGAGAGGTTGGGGAAGACTCCATCCAGCAGCAGTACGATGGCGTGGTGGTGGTGGAGGAGCGCGGGACTCCAGCAGGGCTTCGGCAAGCACTACGAGAGACGAGGAGGGAGAGGGGTAGGGCTGCGCCAACAGGGAGAGCAAATCACATGTGTTGAGCAGCCCCAAGCCTCAAGTATATGTAGGGGGAGGGGAGGGGCTGCGCCCCCACCTAGGGTTCCCTCCCTAGGGGTGGCGGCAGCCCCCAGATCCCATCTGGGAGGCGGCCAAGGGGGAGAGAGAGGGGGCGCACCTAGGGTGGGCCTTAGGGCCCATCTGTGCCTAGGGTTTGCCCCCTCTCCTCTTGAGGACGCCTTGGGCCTTGGTGGGAGGCACCCTAGCCCACATAGGGGCTGGTCCCTTCCCACTTATGGCCCACGCAAGCCTCCGGGGCTGGTGGCCCCTCCCGGTGGACCCCCGGACCCCTCCGGTGGTCCCGGTACACTACTGGTGATGCCCGGAACACTTCCGGTGGCCAAAACCATACTTCATATATATATATATATATATCAATCTTTACCTCTGGACCATTCTGGAACTCCTCGTAACGTCCGGGATCTCATCCGGGACTCCGAACAACATTCGGTAACCGCGTACATACTTTCCCTATAACCCTAGCGTCATCGAACCTTAAGTGTGTAGACCCTACGGGTTCGGGAGTCATGCAGACATGGCCGAGACAACTCTCCGGTCAATAACCAACAGCGGGATCTGGATACCCATGCTGGCTCCCACATGCTCCACGATGATCTCATCGGATGAACCACGATGTCAAGGACTTAATCAATCCCGTATACAATTCCCTTTGTCTAGCGGTACGATACTTGCCCGAGATTCGACCGTCGGTATCCCGATACCTTGTTCAATCTCGTTACCGGAAAGTCTCTTTACTCATTCCGTAACACATCATCCCGTGATCAACTCCTTGATCACATTGTGCACATTATGATGATGCCTACCGAGTGGGCCCAGAGATACCTCTCCGTTTACACGGAGTGACAAATCCGAGTCTCGATTCGTGCTAACCCAACAGACACTTTTGGAGATACCTGTAGTGTACCTTTATAGCCACCCAGTTACGTTCTGACGTTTGGTACACCTAAGGCACTCCTACGGTATCCGGGAGTTGCACAATCTCATGGTCTAAGGAAATGATACTTGATATTAGAAAAGCTTTAGCATACGAACTACATGATCTTGTGCTAGGCTTAGGATTGGGTCTTGTCCATCACATCATTCTCCTAATGATGTGATCCCGTTATCAACGACATCCAATGTCCATGGTCAGGAAACCGTAACCATCTATTGATCAATGAGCTAGCCAACTAGAGGCTTACTAGGGACATGGTGTTGTCTATGTATCCACACATGTATCTGAGTTTCCTAACAATACAATTCTAGCATGGATAATAAACGATTATCATGAACAAGGAAATATAATAATAACCAATTTATTATTACCTCTAGGGCATATTTCCAACAGGTGCAGCCGAAGGGCAACGAGCGACCGAGTCCACACCCGGACGAAGAGTCACACGCAGCCGAGTCTACATCACAACAGCGGCACCGCCGGCGAAGCCGAAGGGCATCAAGGAGCCGAGTCTACACCTAGATCGCTTCACCGTGCACACCAGCGCAGGTCAGCCGCGCCACCACCACCACAACACACACCACCATCGACCCCAGTCGGCCACACAACCACACCACCAGTCGCACCACCACCACCAACCACCGACCGCAAGCCAGCCAAACACCACCCAAACCTCAGGTAAGCAAAATGGAGCAACTTCTCCGAAGACAGGCACCACCAAGGTGGTAACGACGTCGTGGATGCCGCTGCCATCCGATCCAGGAGCTAGATCTAAGGCTTTCACCCGGGGAATGAACAGAGTAGGCGAAGGAACCAATGCATCACACAACGGTACCTCCAGGAAGGGATCCGACGCTGCAGAGCGCCGCTACCGTCGATGCCGACCGAAGCCGACATAGGGCTTTCGCCCGTAGCATCACCCTCGTCACCATTTTGCTGAGCCACGTCGCTGCTGAGACCGGAGCCACCACCGCAAGGAGGGGAAAATCTCCTGCTACGGCGACCGAGCGCCTGTCGGACTAACACCAGACCGCCGAAGCAGCCAACAGGGGTGGAACCGAGCAAGGCGCGTCAAGGAGTGCGAGATCCGCGAGAGGATGGGAGCAGAGGACGCACCTAGCCGCCCCTGACTTGGATCTAGCAGGGAAGAGAGAAGTGGCTGGACCACCGGCCTGGCCATGCCACCCGAGCAGCGGCAGACGGCGCGACCATCATGCGTGACGCCAAGGAACGCAACCCTGACGCCCACAGCCGGCCGCAGGTCCAGCGCGCCGGCCAGATCCGCCCCAGAAAGGGAACGCCCGTGCGCGCCACGCCCCGGCGCCGGCGAGCAGGCCTCGCGGCACCACACCGCCACCCTGCCCCCCAGCGCTCCGCACCCCTCGCCTTCGAGCACGGAAGAAGTCGCCACCGGGACGACCCGACCACCCAGCGCTACGCGTCCGCCGCGGGATCTCCCCGAGCCACCTTCGGAGGGCAGGTGCCGCCGCCACCGCGGCGAGACCAGCGGCAGCGGCGGAGAGGGGCGCACGGGAGGTGGCCGCCGGCGACGGGCGAAGTTTCCCTCGAGTCGCCCGAGCGAAGCGACCCGGGGTCGGTTTCAAAACTCCCTACTTACAATTTTATGGACAAGCGCATAATGATAATCATTAGAAAGGCAATTTCTTCACATTATATACTACTCCCTCCGTTCTTAAATATTTGTCTTTTTAGATATCTTAAATGGTTACCACATATGGATGTATATAGACATATTTTAGATTATAGATTTACTCATTTTGCTCCGTATGTAGTCATTTGTTCAAATCTCTAGAAAGATAAATATTTAGAAACGGAGAGAGTAATCATTAATTAATGGCGAGACATGTGAATCCCAGTCCCTTGAATTGCAGAGAGGGAAAGGGAACAGGGAGCGCAAGGGGAGGAGGATGCAGTAGAAATAATTGTAGCTCTAGACAACAACACGCACCCAAATGGGCAATGAAGAAGGCCACGAACTAGACACGCCCGTCATTGTCTAGCACCACGGCTTGCACCGCCACGCATCCCGGTTGCTGCATGGCGTCATCCATGCAAAAGAAAAATAAGTAAAGCTACTCCTTCTCTTAATTTTTCTAAGGCCTTAAAGACATTTCAGACAATATACAAAATAACTTATTTTCAGTTGTCTGAAATGATTTATAAAAGTGAACTGAGGGAGTAGTAGAAGATGGTTCAAGTGCTTAGAAAAGTCACCACCACCACTACTACTACTAGATTGGTTTCAGCAAGATTCCTCGGAATTAACCTTTTTCTTGGTTGCGTTTTGCATTAGTATCCATTGTAATTTTACACTAGCACGGACTGGAAACAAACTAACCAATATATACATATTTTCTGGAATCAACTACACTAAGAAAAACACTTAGAAAAACAGGAAGCAGTTATTTGACAAAATTTAGCCTAAGTTTTTTCTCAACAACAAAAATTAGTTGTCTTATTCAAGTAAACACTATACAAGATATTTCATTTTTGAACTGATGCTCCTGTATTTTTCGACAAAATGTATGACAGAATCTTACGTGTTATTTTTTTTAAGTATAAATAGTGATGTAAAACATCTTATAATAGTTTACAGAGGAGTCAATTGCAAAAAACCATCACATTTGTGGCTAGATTTGCGGAAAACCACCAACTCGTTAGTTCATTGCAAAAAACACTACAAAATCGCTTAAGTCGTTGCAAAAAGCACTGATCAGGTGATTTGGCCCGTTTAATCACTTTTTTACAAGTGGGCCCAGATTGTAAGGAATTGACTTAGCAAAAAAATTACACACACACCCCTAGATCTAAAAAAACAAAAGCAATCAGACCCCCCTCCCCCCGCGCGTGTATGAGTTCTGCGTCGCCGGCGGCGTGGTCACGGCTGACCTCTACCGCCTGCATGTCCAGCAGGTCGCCGACCATCTTCCTGCCGCCGCTCATCTCATCATGTTCGTCGAAGGAGGCGCGGTGCTCGTCGATGACTCGCCGCGTCGCCGCCCTTCTGGGAAGCCGCACTGGCCGCCGCTTGGCGCCGCCGATGTCCAGCACACCGAGCACTGGCGGTCGGAGGCGGACCTCGTCCACGCGGACGGCCGCGGAGCGGAGGAGGAGGCCCGTGGACATTCAATGGGGAGGTGGCGTGCGGAGGGGAGCTCGGGCCAGTTGGGGGAAACGATGTCGTCGGCCGTCAGGCACTCCTCGGCGGCGGCCGGATCGGCGATGTGGATCACCTGGCGAGAGACGAAGTAGAGGAGCAGCGCCGGCCCGTGCGCCGCCGCGCGGCGTCCGCCATGGAGGTCCACCGGCACGCTCTCGCCGGCGAGCACCAGAAAGAATGGCGACAGCGACCCCAGGCCGCGAGCGCCAAGGATATGTGCTGGAGGAGAAGAATCCCAGCGGACGGCGAGCAGAGCACTGTCGTGCCTACCAGATGGCATGGCCGGGGGCGCCGCGGCTGCGCTTTGAGGCAGGGAAGACCCGGTCAAAAATTGCTCTGGGCTGGCTGTTGCGTATATTAGGGAGTTGATTGCATTTATTTATTTATTTATTTTAGGGGTGTGTATGTCAACTTTTTGCCATCTAAGCTCCTTACGATCTGGGCCCACTTGTAAGAAAGATATTAAACGGCCCAGAACACTCAATCAGTGCTTTTTGCAACGACTTAAGTGATTTTACGATGTTTTTTGCAATGGATTAACGAGTTGGTGGTTTTCTGTAAACCTAGCCGCAAATATGGTAGTTTTGTGCAATTGACTCGTTTACATAAAGAGTGGGAGATATAACGAACAGACATCAAAGCAATTATTTAGTGTAGTGCCCACGCGCGAATGCCCTAGCTGACAACGTATTTGAAGCACAAAGCAGATCCACTAGAAACTTAAAAATTTCATAAACATGCAACAAAGGAGATGGATCATTGAATGGCCAGTCTCTCGAAGAAGGGCAAGTTGATGATGACATTTAGAAGATGAACACCCAAGCATCATGTGTGGCACTGATAGTATTTTTTCCCGTTTTCATTTACTTTGCACATTAGCTCTGTCATAAGTCAAAATGTATGAAGCTTGGCCAAGTTTATAGAAAGCAATACAAACGTTTACATAAACAAGCATATATATAATGTGAAATGATATTTCAATGATGAATTTAACGTACTGGTTTAGTATTGCGGGTACAGTATTGCGTATGTTAATAAGTTTTTCTATAAATTTGATCAAATGTTTACATAGCTTGACTGCCAATATGCAAAGTAGATAAGAAAGGGGGTACAAACTTTGGAGTAGAAACAACTCAGTGGGGATACATAGTGTAGGCACGCAAATCGCACAATCCCGGCACTGGAACTGGGCACGATCGATCGATCTAACGCCGGAAATGGCGGTCGATCAGTTCTTGGACTTGGGCTGCTTGACTATCATCACAGAGCAGTGCGCATGGTGGGCACAGTAGTCGCTCACGCTTCCAAGCAATGCCCTGCAAGAAAGAGGAGTTCAGACAAAAAGCCCGTCACCATTCTCGCGGCGAAAGCGTACACTGCAGGAGAAAATGCGAACCTCTTGATGGCGCCGTAGCCATGGCTGCCGACGACGAGCAGATCGGCGTGGTGCTTCTCGACGGCGTTGCACAGGACGTGCCTCGGCTCCCCGTCGACCACCTCCACCACGCCCTGCACCTGCGGTTTCGGACAAGCAGCAACAGGTTACAGACATGCAATGTGTGATCGTCTCCCTTACTGATATCTTTTCCATGGAGCAATGCGACGAGCCGTGAGCGGAGTTGGTAGCGGATGTTACCGAGTTGGCGACGCAGAGGCGGCGCGCCCTGTCGACGACGCCCTCGGCCTTCTTGCGCAGGTCCGCCTCCACTAACCTCACCACGTCGCCGGACACGCCTGAAACGGATCCACAGAGAATTCAGTCAGAGCTCGCTCCGACTCCGGACGACAAAACGATGAAGTATTAAAGAAGAGGAGGTTAACTAACAACGCACCGGGGCCGCCCATGGTGACCACGGGGGAAGGGGACGGCTTGGCGTGGACGACGACGAGCTCCACCGCCCGGGCGCCGGGCACGCCGGCCGTCGCCGCCACGTGGCGCACGGCCCACTCGAGAGCGCGGTAGCTGTGGTCGCTGTCGTCCACGGCGACCAGCACCACCGTCTTGCTCCCTCCCTCCTCCGCCGGACCCGCCGCAGACGCCACCGCCTTGGTCTCCGCCATCATGTAACAATCGAAGGACGCGAGGATTGAAACTGAGTAGAGAAGTTTTCTTGGTTGAAGTGGTTATAGCTCAAGGCCGCGGGCTAGGCCTATATATAGCTAGCTTGCTCGTCTGTCAGTCGGCATTGGGGGTGTGAAAGACTGAGAGTGGTGGGCACGTACGGTGGCGAAACCGGAGGCGCGGTTGCGTGTGGCCGGTTACCGGCGGGAGGTGATGACGGCAGGGCTCCCACGGTTTCAGTTCAGTTCTGTTGCTTTTCACTTCGCATGCATCATCTGCCCGCTTGGATGGGGACGGCGACGGCAGCGACGGTTCGGGGGCATGGCATGGGTGCGGTCGTTTATTTTTCCGTCGATGCGTGCTGATTTCAGATGCACTCGAGATGCGTGTTGCGATTTGGGATAGAAGAGAATTTGAGAGCGGCACCTTCGTCTTGTGAGAAGAAGAGGAGTATTTTGTTTTGGCGGGTTGAGAAGATATTTGGTTTTGTTAAATCCCAAGTAATCCAAGAATTGTTTTATGTCTAAGTTTCCCGCTGAAAAGTGTAATTTTAGTGTACTCTTATTTTGCAGGGAATTTATTAGTGTACTCTTTTACAATCGTAGAAAATAACAACTTCATCGAAAATGCAATTGTAATTTTCTAAATTGCGTAGATATAAGCTTCATCAAGAGAAATCAATCTTCCAGGGAATGAGCCCGTCTGGTTTGTCCTTCGTAATTCTCCTTCATAGACGGAGCTCCGTTGTCTGGTTGCAAATGACTGAGTTCTGGTGCGCATCTTCATACCACTTCAGATGGCCTCTACAGTGCGGGTTGAGTTGACTATCGCCTATGGCGAAGATGGAGTCGTTTGCTCAGGATTTAAGGATGCCGATGATGCTTTATAAGGGAGGAGTGATGACGATGATGCCTGCATGCTGTCGCAATGACGCCTAGTGTGCGTGGGGTATCTTGTGTGTGTTGCTTAGCGGTTGTGATGGTTTAGCCTGGTTTTTCATAATAAACTGGACATTTTGGTTTTCGCTCGGGTTTTCCTAATTAACCGAGCAACTCTTTTCTTCTTAATGAATGAAGGAATCTTGTCACTTCAGGAAAAATAATTGTTGGCGTTGACAATATTGAAAGCCAATTTCTCCCTGCTCTTCAACCCGGTAGTTAATGTTCGCTCTGAAATGGTTATTAAGGCTTCCAAACTATTGGTGCAATCAAGTGCTCCGAGAGTTTTGAAGACTGTTGGACGGAAACAGCGAGGGGATAATGTGTTTGTTAGTGCACACAACCAGTCCCTAGAGTTCAAAGGAGCTTTCTATAAACTTATAAGACTATTATCTATGAAGCAAATAAGAACGCTAAGGCAATCGAGGAGATTGCCATCGAAGTGATTGCGTGTCGGAGATGACTCCCAGAAAATGTTGCTGAATCGAAGCAATTGGTACGCGAGGCATCCGAGAGAAAATGACTACAACAAAGAAGAATGAAGACGAAGTGAAGATGTGCATTTTCTTCATAGTCTCATTTTCTTCCATTGAGTCATAGGACCACTGTACTTTTAAGAGGGGATCGATGTTTCAAGCCTTTGGTCTTTATTATGATGCTTAACCTAAAAATATCCAAGTGAGTTGAGAGAAATCTCTTCATGCGAAAAGTAATTACTTGCCAGCCAGAGATGATATTCTTCTCGGTTGCGAGAGAATTGCTCTAGTAGAGGAGTTAACTTTACTTGCTCCTCAAGTAAAGTTGAAAGGTGCGTTTGAAATCTGACCGTTGGAAACATGTCGGTTTGACCATTGACTGGCCTCGAGGCCCCAAATAGTCGTTTCACCCTCGGGACTGCTCTAGCTATAAATAGCCATCCCCCACCTACCGTTATAGTCCGCTAGTCGGTTTGATTTGTCAAGAAGATTATTTGGGCACCCCTATTAGAAACATTTGAGTAAATCCATCAAGAGAAAAGCCCAGAGCCCGAAACCTAGATAGTGGTTTAGCTCATGTGTTCACGTTGTGTTGGTTTCAGCAAGATTCCTCTGAAATAACATTTTTCTTGATTGCATTTTGCATTAATATCTATTGTATTTTTACACTAATGTTGATTTTAAAAAAACTACACCAATGTGTACAATTTTTCTGGAATCAACAACATTTTCATATGGGGTTTATGGTATTTTTGTCCGCTCTCTTGCATTGTTGGAATGTGTCTATTCCATTTTTGAACTGATACTATTGTATTTTCCCGACAAAGTGTAGTAGATTTTTAGGCTAAGTGAATACCATTTTTGTTAAGTCTACAACAATCATTTTTTAGTTGTCTTATGCAAGTAAACACTAATAAAAGCATGAAGCAGTTATTTAACAAGATTTTTAGCCTAAGTTTATTTTCAACATAAATATAGTTGTCTTATTATGCAAGTAAACACTAATATGAAATATTTCATTTTTGAACGGATAGTACTGTTTTTCAACAGAATGGGTGACGGAACTTTACGTGTTATTTATTTAAGTATAAATAGTAGGAGATATAACGAACAGACGTCGATGCAATTATTCAATGTAGTGCCGACGAGCGACTGCGCTAGCTGACAACACGTTAGACGCAAAAAGCAGATCCACTAGAAACTAAAAGATTGCATAAAATGGAACAAAGGAGAGGGATCATTGAATAGCAAGTCTCTGGAAGAAGGGCAAATTGATGATGATATCGGATCGGAGGATGAACACTGAAAGCATCATCTATGGCTTTCGGTTTTATTTACTTAGCATTTTTTGGCGAGTAATTTACTTTGCATATTATCTCTGTCGTAAGTCAAACAATATAAAGCGTGACTAAGTTTGTAGAAAGCAATACAGATGTTTACAAAAGCAAGTCTATTTAATGTGAAAATGTATTTCAATGAAGAATTTAATGTGCTGATTGGGTATTGTAGATGTTAATTTATTTAATATAAATTGAATTAAAGTTTACAAAGCTTGACTGCTAATATTATGCAGAGTGAATAAAAGAGAGTACAAACTCGTTGGAGCAGAAATAATTAAGCAGGGATACATTGTGTAGGCACGCAAATAGCACAATTCCCAACACTGGAACTGGGCAGGATCGATCCAACACCGGAAATGGCGGTCAGTTCTTGGACCCGGGCTGCTTGACAATCACCACAGAGCAGTCGGCGTGGTGTGCGCAGTAGTCGCTCACGCTCCCAAGCAATGCCCTGCAAGAAAAGAGGAGTTGAGACAAGAGACAGTCACCATTAGTTTCAGTCACGCGGTGAACGCGTACCTCCTGATGGCGCCGTAGCCCTGGCTGCCGACGACGAGCAGATCGGCGCGGTGCTTCTCGACGGCGTCGCACAGGACGTGCTTCGGCTCCCCGTCGACCACGTCCACCACAGCCTCCACCTGCGGTTTCGAATAAGCAAGCGGCACGAGTTACGTACAGCCATGCAATGTGTGATCGTCTCTGTTACTGACTCTTATATCTGTCCATGGAGCAATGTTATGTTACCGAGTTGGCGGCGCAGAGGCTGCGCGCCTTGCCGACGACGCCCTCGGCCTTCTTGCGCAGGTCCTCCTCCACTAACCCCACCACGTCGCCGGGCACGCCTGAAACGAATCCCCAGAATTCAGTCGACAGAGCTTTGCTCCAGTCCGGGTCCAGACCAGAGGACGAAACGATGAAGCATTAAAGAGGAGGCTAACGCACCGGGGCCGCCCATGTTGACGGCGAGGGAAGTGGGCGGCTTGGCGTGGAGGACAACGAGCTCCACCGCTCCGGCGCCGGCCATGCCGGCCGTCGCCGCCACGTGCCGCACGGCCCACTCGAGCGCGCGGTAGCTTGCGTCGCTGTCGTCCACGGCAACCAGCACCACCGTCTTGCTCCTCCCCTCCCCCACCTCCACCGCAGCGGCCACCGTCTTGCTCCTCCCCTCCACCGGACTCGTCTCGACCGCAGCAGCCACCGTATTGCCCCTCCCCACCTCCACCTCCACCGTGCTCGCCTCCACCGGCACCGCAGCAGCCACCGTCCTGCTCCTCCCCACCTCCACCGGACTCGCCTCCACCGGCACCGCAGCAGCCACCGCCTTGGTCTCCGCCATCATATGACAATCGAACGTTGCGAGGATTAAAACTGACTAGAGGAGGTTTCTTGGTTTGAAGTGGTTTGCAGATGTAGCTCAAGGCCGCGGGCAGGCCTATATATAGCTTACTCGTCAGTCGGCATTGTGGGTGTGCGAGTGGCACGTACGACGGTGAAGCCGGAGGCGCGGCTGCGTGTGGCCGGTTACCGGCGAGAGCTGCCAGGGCTGCCCGTTCAGCTTTGTTGCTTTTCAATTCTCATTATTGCCCGCTGGATGTCGACGGCGACCGCAGCGACGGATCGGGGCATGGTGGTCGTTTCTTTTCCGTTGGTGCGTGTTGATTTGTGATGCACTCGAGATGCATGTTGAGGTGGAAGATAATCTGAGAGCGGCGCTTTCGTCTTTTGAGAAGAAGATAATCTAGGACCGCAATATCTTTCCTGGGAACGTTTTCTCAGCAAACGCTCGAATCGTCATGGCAACTTTTATGAGATTTGCCACATGTAACGTAGAAAAATGCCAGTAACTTTTTTTAATGTCGTCCGCGTGATCCAGATCCAATGGTTATGGGGACGTTCCCTGGGACCTCAAGGTTCCCTGTTATCATTTTCTAAAAATTGTTTTATGTTTAAAGCATCTTCGATAGATGATGCAAATTTGAAGATGTAAAACAGCATATGTAAAATATAGCTCCAAAAATGCATTTTACTCTTTCTGTTCTTAAATATTTATCTTTCTAGAGATTTCAAATAGATTACCACATACGGATGTATATGGACATATTTTAGAGTGTAGATTCACTCATTTTATTCCATATGTAGTCACCTGTTGAAATCTCTAAAAAGACAAATATTTAGGAACGGAGAAAGTACATCTCAAAAAAAATGGCAACTCCAACTGATGATGTAAATTGGTGATGTAAAAGTGCAACTCTAATAGATGATGCAAATGGAGATGTAAAACGAGTCGGCATGAGCGCTGGCGGCCGAGCGCCGAGAGCCGGGAGCAGCGCAGGTGGAGCAAGCGGTGGCAACTGGTGTGTCGGCGGCCGAGCGCCGAGAGCCAGGAGCAGCGCAGGTGGAGCAAGCGGTGGCAACTGGTGTGTCGGCGGCCAAGCGCCGAGAGCCGGGAGCAGCGCACGTGGAGCAAGCGGTGGCAACTGGTGTGTCGGCGGCCGAGCGCCGAGAGCCGGGAGCAGCGCACGTGGAGCAAGCGGTGGCAACTGGTGTGTCGGCGGCTGAGCGCCGAGAGCCGGGAGCAGTGCAGGTGGAGCAAGCAGTGGCAACTGGTGTGCCGGCGGCCGAGCGCTGAGAGCCGGGAGGTCGAATGCGGCGACGGGAGCTCGAATGGTCGCTGGCGAATTAATCACGACGGGACGGCGTGGCGACGGCCGTGCGACGCGAGAAGGTCGAGTCTGGCGGCGGAAAAGCTGTAGCGGCGTTGCGGCGGGTGTGCGGCTCGAATCTGGTGACGGCGGGGCGGCGGGGGGAGCTCAAATCATACGGCAGCGCAGCGGCGATTCGGCAGTGGAGAAGCGACCAATTCAGACGATTTGGAGGCGGGCATCGGGGGAGCGGCGGCGGAACTGGAGGCGGAGGCGGTGGAGCGACCGAATCTGGCAGTGGGGCGGCAGCCGCGACGGCGACCAACCGGGACAGGGCAAAACCAGGGCGGCGGCATGGCAGAGGCGGTATGGTGGCGGAGGCGGGATTGGGGACAGTGGTCGCGCCGACGAAGGCCCGGGCGGGGTGGGCGGTTGCGACGGAGGAGGCGGCAGGGTCAGCCATAGCCACATTTCCTTGAGGTGGAGATGCAAATTTGTATCTTTGAGGTGTTGTATTTTACATCTTCATAACGCGGAGATGTTTTTTTTCTTTTTGCATTTGCATCATCAGTTGGAGAGGGAGTTTTGGGCATCGGAGATGTAAAAGTTGGTTATTTTTGCATCTATATCATCTACTGGAGATTCTCTTAAGTCTTTTGCACAAAAGTGTAATTTTATTGTACTCTTTAGCGTATTTTAAGGAAAAAAAACTACTTTGTTAGGTATCCCAAAGGACATGTATATTAGCAGACCAAATAGCCTCACCCGTTTCTCGAGCCATGTTTCACAAATTTGTTGACGCCGACGAGATTGAAAGCCAATTTCTCCCATGCTCTTCAACCTGGTGGTTGATGTTCTCTCTAAAATGGTTATTAACGCTTCCCAACATAATTTGTTTAGAGGGTTGTGCTCTAGTTTAATTTCTTGAGTTGTCTGCATTCTAAAATGGTCATTAACGCTTCCCAACATAATTTGTTTAGAGGGTTGTGCTCTAGTTTAATTTCTTGAGTTGTCATCTGCATTCAGTACGCAGAATTACTGTCCGTTTTTGTAGAAGATGATCTAGACACAGCCAAGAATATGAAGACTACCGGGGAAATGTCAGGTGCTCCATTCTTAGGGTACTTCCTATGCTCCAAATCTAAAACATCAATTTTATAGGTCTCAAAAATTCTGAAAAGAAAATTGTGAATGTTAGAAAGAAATGTGACTGCACCTCCTAAAAATTTCAGGTCCAAACTCGAAATGTACATTGAGAAACAAAAAAGACAAATTCAGATATAAATAGTGTCAAATGTTGCTTTTGTCTTTTTATGACACTATTCATGCTAGATTTCACTTTTTTGTTTCTCAAATGTGCATTTAGAGTTTGGACCTGAAATTTTTAGGAGTTATAGTCACATTCCTTGTAAACATGCATATTTTTCCAGAATTTATTGAAATATTTAAAATTTATTTATTTGAAGTTGGAGCATAGGGAGCACCCCAAGGATGGGAGTACTAGATATTTCCCCGAAGACTACCCTAGTTTGTTTTGAGAATGTTTCTGGTATGATGAGCTCATTACTCTGGGTACTAGTGAAGAGAGAATAGCTCTCCACACCAAGATTTTTGGGTGCTCTCTAAATGTGCTTCCCATTAAATATTTAGTAGGTCCCATACACTTTGATAAGCTTGGAAGGGAGGATATTCAACCCATTATATATAGATAAGATTCTTAAAGCATGGCTGGTTAAAGAGGGAAGCTCATGTCTTATTCAACTAGGCTTACCTTCACTAAATCTTGTCTTGTTAGTATACCTGTTTATCTTCTATCTTTCTTTAAGTTCCCTATAAATGGGCATTAGACATGATCTATACCCAACTAGCTCATTGTCTCTGGAGTGACCATGAGGGTAATAGAAAATTGTGTTTAGCACCCGGTCTGTATGGCTAAGAGAGACATGGTGGACTAGAGATTCCTAATCTCAGGGATGTCAATTTATGCTTGTTAGGCGACTGAGTCAAAAGATACATGCATTGCTGATGAGGGCTAGATTTGGAAGAGAATCGTAGATGAAAAATACCTTAAATCTATCCCAAATATCTTTGCCAGTAGATGCTCAAACCCGTCAAAATTCTGGCATGGTGTCTTATGGGTCGATAAAGCTCTCAAACTTGGGTATAGATGGGTAGTTGGTAATGGGAAAAAAGATAGATTTTTGGAGGATACCTGGCTTCGTACCTCTCCCCCGTTTGTTCGATTCTGGACCCTCTGCTCTATATGCCATCATCGTTGTGCTATTGTAGCTGAGTTCTAGGATAGCAGTAGCAGTAAGCTTACTTTTTGGAGATTTCTCAAGGGAGGACCCTTTTGGCTCTCGGGTGCATATGCTTCCTGATGAACAGTAAATTCAAAGTAAATAATAAATAAATTTAAAGATTCGGATATATTTTTTTTGTAGATGTTCTTATTGATGTAACAAACATGACAATTTTCTTGCGAAGCAGGATAGGAATGCTTCGGCGATGACAAATTTCTTAATGAATTGATTAGCTTTTTTAAAATCTCACAAGGCTTTATTATGGCGACTGGATGTATTACATCCAATGGCCGATAAAGCCTTGCGAGATTCTAAAAAAGAGGTAATCAATTAATTGATTAGCTAAAAAAAGTAAAACATATTAAAGAAAAAACTAGCCCATATCCATGGGCCATGGCATGGCTGCTCCACCCATGGGCCGATAGGGGCATAGATGTGGCGGCATCGTAGTAACGCTCAAAGCCTAAGACAGAAAAATATCACTTTTGAGAAAGCAAACATAATTTGCATGGCTATCATGGATAATTGGGAAAAGAATCACGAACAGAGGCTGCAGTATGTGTATAGTTATTTTCACTATTTCCCTCACTTTCGATGGTTTGCTACAATGTATCGGTGGAAACATACCTAAAGCATGCAAGTGGGCAAGAAAGGCCTGTGGAGATGTCACTAGCCGGCCTCTGCCTTCTGTGAGAGCAACAAGCGAGCAAAGGCCCGAGCGAGCGTAAAAAAGCTTCAACGAGTGCACGTGGTGGCTCCGACAGTGGGGATGGACATGAGGGTTTGCACATATTTTTGTTTTGCTTACCTTCATTAATCTATTTCACTTAATCTATTCCAATCTATACAATGATACTTCGATTTAAGATAAGATCTGCTCTACAAAAAAGGATGCACATCGATATTGTGATCTCATTTTGGCGATTGGCTCCTAGTTTCATTGACTTTTAATATTTAAATCTTTAATTCCATTTATGTTTAAAGCTTTTTAGACGCATTTTGTCAAATTCATAGCGCACGGTCCACCATTTAAAATTTCTTCGGCCACCAGCTTCGTCTTGTTATTCCACACAACACTATGTTTTAAGTTTTCTATTTCGACGTTCATAGACGAATACATCTACATATATCTACTGTATTGTGGATTATTGTAACATGTACACCGTGTGATTGTTAACAAAATCGGACCAAAATTGTGCAATCAAACATAGCAACGGCCAACTTAAATCCAGAAACACAGGGAGCGACTAGTTGAGGTTAACCCCCGGCTGGGTGTCCCAGCAAACACTTTCTTAGGCGTAGAAGCACTCCAAATGCTCCACGTGGTGCACCCTAGCGCGTCACCACGTGTTGTGCGTTGGATGCTTTCCGCATCACGACAAGTTTTCAATTTTCTTTTTTTTCATTTTTTTTTACTTTTCCCCTCTATTTATTTGATTTTTGAAAGTGTGAAGCACTAGTGTGCTTCCGCGTGAAGCACAATACGCCTGCAAGTGGCACCAGCGCATTGGTGCTTCATCCCCCGCTATAAGCATAGTTGCGCTTCCCCGGGAAGCACAATTTAGTGCACCCTAGAAACACATATTTGCTCGAAATAAAAAGTTGGTCAAAACATATCAACATGTAATAAACTTTTGAAGATCTCAACGTGAAAAGTTGGTCGAATGATTTGTGATTTGAACGCACGGTTCAGGGGGTAAATCATTTAAAAATAATAATCTAGAAAAAAACCACAAATAATCAACCTCTCATCCTCACGCGTGGATGAGAAAACCATCAAAAGTCTTTGGTTGCGACATGTGATGCACATACACTACACCACTTGCCACCATCAAAGGAGATGTCATAACCTTTACAAGGGGTGTCCATTAACTATTGGTTTCACGAAACAGAGGCAACCAAGCACTACTCGCACATTGATGCCCATGTTGTTGGGGAACGTAGTATTTCAAAAAAATTCCTACGACCACACAAGATCTATCTAGGAGAAGCATAGCAACGAGCGAGGAGAGTGTGTCCACGTACCCTTGTAGATCGAAAGCGGAAGCGTTTAGTAACGCGGTTGATGTAGTCGAACGTCTTCGCGATCCAACCGATCAAGTACCGAACGCACGACACCTCCGCGATCTGCACACGTTCAGCTTGGTGACGTCCCTCGAACTCTAGATCTAGCTGAGGCCGAGGGAGAGTTTCGCCAGCACGACGGCGTGGTGACGGTGATGATGAAGTTACCGACGCAGGGCTTCGCCTAAGCACTACGACAATATGATCGAGATGGAAAATTGTGGAGGGGGGCACCGCACACGGCTGAAGATCAACTTGCGTGTCTATGGGGTGCCCCCTCCCCCGTATATAAAGGAGGGGAGGAGGAGGCCGGCCGGCCACAAGGGGCGCGCCCAAGGGGGGATCCTACTCCAAGTAGGAATATGTTCCCCCCTTTCCTAGTCCAACTAGGAGAAGAAGGAAGGAGAGGGAGAGGGAGAGGGAAAGAGGGGCCGCGCCCCCCTCCCCTTGTCCTTTTTGGACTCCCCTTGGGGGGGGGGCACCACCTCTTGGTTGCGGCCCTCTCTCTCCCCTAAGGCCCACTAAAGCCCATAACTTCCCGGGGGGGTTGATACGTCTCTAACGTATCTATAATTTTTTATTGTTCCATGCTATTATATTATCTGTTTTGGATGTTTACGTGCTTTATTAAATACTTTTATATTATTTTTAAGACTAATCTATTAACCCAGAGCCCAATGCCAGTTTATGTTTGTCCCTTGTTTCAGTGTTTCGCAAAAAAGGAATATCAAACAGAGTCCAAACGGAATGAAACCTTCGGGAGCGTGATTTTTGAAACGAACGTGATCTAGGAGACTTGGAGTTGAAGTCAAGGAAGCTTCGAGGTGGCCACGAGGCAGGGAGGCGCGCCCCCCACCCTCGTGGGCCCCTCGTGGCTCTCCTGACTGACTTCTTTTGCCTATATATGTCCATATACCCTAAAAACATCGAGGAGCACAATAGATCGGGAGTTCCACCGCCAGAAGCCTTCGTAGCCACCGAAAACCAATCTAGACCCGTTCCGGCACCCTGCCAGAGGGGGGAATCCCTCTCCGGTGGCCATCTTCATCATCCCGGTGCTCTCCATGACGAGGAGGGAGTAGTTCTCCCTCGGGGCTAAGGGTATGTACCAGTAGCTATGTGTTTGATCTCTCTCTCTCTCTCTCGTGTTCTTGAGGTGGTACGATCTTGATGTATCGCGAGCTTTGCTATTATAGTTGGACCTTATGATGTTTCTCCTCCTCTACTCTCTTGTGATGAATTGAGTTTTCCCTTTGAAGTTATCTTATCGGATTGAGTCTTTAAGGATTTGAGAACACTTGATGTATGTGATGGAGAACATAGTAATTTCAAAAAATTTCCTACGCTCACGCAAGATCATGGTGATGCATAGCAACAAGAGGGGAGAGTATGATCTACGTACCCTTGTAGATCGACAACGGAAGCGTTTGGTTGATGTAGTCGTACGTCTCCACGGCCCAACCGATCAAGCACCGAAACTACGGCACCTCCGAGTTCTAGCACACGTTCAGCTCGATGACGATCCCCGGACTCCGATCCAGCAAAGTGTCGGGGAAGAGTTCCGTCAGCACGACGGCGTGGTGACGATCTTGATGTACTACTGCAGCAGGGCTTCGCCTAAGCACCGCTACAATATTATCGAGGACTATGGTGGAAGGGGGCACCGCACACGGCTAAGAATATGATCACGTGGATCAACTTGTGTTTCTCTGGGGTGCCCCTGCCTCCGTATATAAAGGCTCAAGGGGGGTGCGGCCGGCCTAGGAGAGGCGCGCCAGGAGGAGTCCTACTCCCTCTGGGAGTAGGATTCCCCCCCCCCCCAATCCTAGTTGGAATAGGATTCGCGGAGGGGGGAAAAGAGAGAGGGGGGCCGACCCCCTCTCCTTGTCCTATTCGGACCAAGGGGGGAGGGGCGCGCGGCCCATCTTGGGCTGCCCCTTCTCTTTTTCCACTAAGGCCCACATAGGCCCATATAGCTCCCGGGGGGTTCCGGTAACCTCCCGGTACTCCGGTAAAATCCCGATTTCACCCGGAACACTTCCAATATCCAACATAGGCTTCCAATATATCAATCTTTATGTCTCGACCATTTCGAGACTCCTCGTCATGTCCGTGATCACATCCGGGACTCCGAACAACCTTCGGTACATCAAAATGTATAAACTCATAATATAACTGTCATCGTAACCTTAAGCGTGCGGACCCTACGGGTTCGAGAACAATGTAGACATGACCGAGACACGTCTCCGGTCAATAACCAATAGCGGAACCTGGATGCTCATATCGGCTCCTACATATTCTACGAAGATCTTTTATCGGTCAGACCGCATAACAACATACGTTGTTCCCTTTGTCATCGGTATGTTACTTGCCCGAGATTCGATCATGGGTATCCCATACCTAGTTCAATCTCGTTACTGGCAAGTCTCTTTACTCGTTCTGTAATACATCATCCTAGAACTAACTCATTAGTTGCAATTCTTGCAAGGCTTAAGTGATGTGCATTACCGAGAGGGCCCAGAGATACCTCTCCGACAATCGGAGTGACAAATCCTAATCTCGAAATACGCCAACCCAACATGTACCTTTGGAGACACCTGTAGAGCTCCTTTGTAATCACCCAGTTACGTTGTGACGTTTGGTAGCACACAAAGTGTTCCTCTAGCAAACGGGAGTTGCATAATCTCATAGTCATAGGAACATGTATAAGTCATGAAGAAAGCAATAGCAACATACTAAACGATCGGGTGCTAAGCTAATGGAATGGGTCATGTCAATCAGATCATTCAACTAATGATGTGATCCCGTTAATCAAATAACAACTCTTTGTCCATGGTTAGGAAACATAACCATCTTTGATTAACAAGCTAGTCAAGTAGAGGCATACTAGTGACACTCTGTTTGTCTATGTATTCACACATGTATTATGTTTCCGGTTAATACAATTCTAGCATGAATAATAAACATTTATCATGATATAAGGAAATAAATAATAACTTTATTATTGCCTCTAGGGCATATTTCCTTCAGTCTCCCACTTGCACTAGAGTCAATAATCTAGATCACATCGCCATGTGATTTAACATCAATAGTTCACATCTTTATGTGATTGGTTCACATCTCCATGTGACTAACACCCAAAGGGTTTACTAGATTCAATAATCTAGTTCACATCGCTATGTGATTAAGACCCAAAAAGTGATCATGTTTTGCTTGTGAGAGAAGTTTAGTCAACGGGTCTGCCACATTCAGATCCGCATGTATTTTGCAAATTTCTATGTCAACAATGCTCTGCATGGAGCTACTCTAGCTAATTGCTCCCACTTTCAATATGTATCAGATTGAGACTTAGAGTCATCTGGATCAGTGTCAAAGCTTGCATCGACGTAACCCTTTACGACGAACCTTTTGTCACCTCCGTAATCGAGAAACATATCCTTATTCCAGTAAGGATAATTTTGACCGCTGTCCATTGATCTACTCTTAGATCACTATTGTACTCCCTCTCTTAACACAGTGTATGGTATACAATAGATCTGGTACACAGCATGGCATACTTTATAGAACCTATGACTGAGGCATAGGGAATGACTTTCATTCTCTTTCTATCTTCTGCCGTGGTCGGGCTTTGAGTCTTACTCAACTTCACACCTTGTAACACAGGCAAGAAACTTTTTCTTTGACTGTTCCATTTTGAACTACTTCAAAATCTTGTCAAGGTATGTACTCATTGAAAAAACTTATCAAGCGTCTTGATCTATCTCTATAGATCTTGATACTCAATATGTAAGCAGCTTTACCGAGGTCTTTCTTTGAAAAACTCCTTTCAAACACTCCTTTATGCTTTGCAGAATAATTCTACATTATTTCCGATCAACAATATGTCATACACATATACTTATCAGAAATGATGTAGTGCTCCCACTCACTTTCTTGTAAATACAGGCTTCACCGCAAGTCTGTATAAAACTATATGCTTTGATCAACTTATCAAAGCGTATATTCCAACTCCGAGATTCTTGCACCAGTCCATAGATGGATCGC
Source organism: Triticum aestivum (assembly GCF_018294505.1). Lineage (NCBI taxonomy): Eukaryota > Viridiplantae > Streptophyta > Magnoliopsida > Poales > Poaceae > Triticum > Triticum aestivum. Next base: position 68,374,059 of record NC_057797.1, read on the forward strand.
TGGAGCTTGCATATTTAGTTAACACCTTTAGGATCGACAAAACCTTCTAGTTGCATCGTATACAACTCTTCTTTAGTAAATCCATTAAGGAATGCAGTTTTGTTTATCCATTTGCCAGATTTCATAAAATGCGGCAATTGCTAACATGATTCGGACAGACTTAAGCATAGATACGAGTGAGAAAATCTCATCGTAGTCAACACCTTGAACTTGTCGAAAACCTTTTGCGACAATTCTAGCTTTGTAGATAGTAACACTACTATCAGCGTCCGTCTTCCTCTTGAAGATCCATTTATTTTCTATGGCTTGCCGATCATCGGGCAAATCCATCAAAGTCCATACTTTGTTCTCATACATGGATCATATCTCAGATTTCATGGCCTCAAACCATTTCGCGGAATCTGGGCTCATCATCGCTTCCTCATAGTTCGCAAGTTCGTCATGGTCTAGTAACATGACTTCCAGAACAGGATTACCGTACCACTCTGGTGCGGATCTCACTCTGGTTTACCTACGAGATTTGGTAGTAACTTGATCTGAAGTTACATGATCATCATCATTAGCTTCCTCACTAATTGGTGTAGTAGTCACAGGAACAGATTTCTGTGATGAACTACTTTCCAATAAGGGAGCAGGTACAGTTACCTCATCAAGTTCTACTTTCCTCCCACTCACTTCTTTCGAGAGAAACTCCTTCTCTAGAAAAACTCCGAATTTAGCAACAAAAGTCTTGCCTTCGGATTTGTGATAGAAGGTGTACCCAACAGTCTCCTTTGGGTATCCTATGAAGACATATTTCTCCGATTTGGGTTTGAGCTTATTAGGATGAAACTTTTTCATATAAGCATCACAACCCCAAACTTTAAGAAACGACAACTTTGGTTTCTTGCCAAACCACAGTTCAGATTGTGTCGTCTCAACGGACTTAGATGGTGCCCTATTTAACGTGAATGCAGCTGTCTCTAATGCATAACCCCAAAACGATAGTGGTAGATCGGTAAGAGACATCATAGATCGCACCATATCTAATAAAGTACGGTTATGACATTCGGACACACCATTATGCTGTGGTGTTCCAGGTGGCATGAGTTTGTGAAACTATTCCACATTGTTTTAATTGAAGACCAAACTCGTAACTCAAATATTTTACTTCTGCGATCATATCGTAGAAACTTTCATTTTTGTTACGATGATTCTCCACTTCACTCTGAAATTCTTTGAACTTTTCAAATGTTTCAGACCTTTGTTTCATCAAGTAGATATACTCATATCTGCTCAAATCATCTGTGAAGATCAGAAAATAATGATACCTATCGCGAGCCTCAATATTCATCGGACCACATACATCAGTATGTATGATTTCCAACAAATCTGTTGCTCGCTCCATTGTTCCGAAGAACAGAGTCTTAGTCATCTTGCCCATGAGGCATGGTTCGCAAGCATCAACTGATTCATAATCAAGTGATTCCAAAAGCCCATCAGCATGGAGTTTCTTCATGCGCTTTACACCAATATGACCTAAACGGCAGTGCTACAAATAAGTTGCACTATCATTATTAACTTTGCATCTTTTGGTTTCAATATTATGATTATGTGTATCACTACGATCGAGATCCAACGAACTATTTTCATTGGGTGTGTAACCATATAAGGTTTTATTCATGTAAACAGAACAACAATTTATTCTCTTACTTAAATGAATAACCGTATTACAATAAACATGATCAAATCATATTCATGCTCAACGTAAACACCAAATAACACTTATTTAGGTTCAACACTAATCCCGAATTTATAGGGAGTGTGCGATGATGATCATATCAATCTTGGAACCACTTCCAACACACATCGTCACTTCACCCTTAACTAGTCTCTGTTTATTCTGCAACTCCCGTTTCGAGTTACTAATCTTAGCAACTGAACTAGTATCAAATACTGAGGGGTTGCTATAAACACTAGTAAAGTACACATCAATAACATGTATATCAAATATACTTATGTTCACTTTGCCATCCTTCTTATCTGCCAATCACTTGGGGTAGTTCCGCTTCCAGTGACCAGTCCCTTTGCAGTAGAAGCACTTAGTCTCAGGCTTAGGATCAGACTTGGGCTTCTTCACTTGAGCAGCAACTTGCTTGCTGTTCTTTTTGAAGTTCCCCTTCTTCCCTCTGCCCTTTTCTTGAAACTAGTGGTCTTGTCTACCATCAACACTTGATGTTTTTCTCGATTTCTACCTTCATCAATTTCCGCATTACGAAGAGCTTGGGAATCGTTTCCGTTATCCCTTGCATATCATAGTTCATCACGAAGTTCTACTAACTTGGTGATGGTGACTAGAGAATTCTGTCAATCACTATCTTATCTGGAAGATTAACTCCCACTTGATTCAAGCGATTGTAGTACTCAGACAATCTGGGCACATGCTCACTAGTTGAGCGATTCTCCTCCATCTTTTAGCTATAGAACTTGTTGGAGACTTCATATTTCTCAACTCGGGTATTTGCTTGAAATATTAACTTCAACTCCTGGAACATCTCATATGGTCCATGACGTTCAAAACGTCTTTGAAGTCCCGATTCTAAGCCATTAAGCATGGTGCACTAAACTATCAAGTAGTCATCATATTGAGCTAGCCAAACGTTCATAATATCTGCATCTGCTCCTGCAATAGGTCTGTCACCTAGCGGTGCATCAAGGACATAATTCTTCTGTGCAGCAATGAGGATAAACCTCAGATCACGGATCCAATCCGCATCTTTGCTACTAACATCTTTCAACACAATTTTCTCTAGGAACATATCAAAATAAACACAGGGAAGCAACAACGCGAGCTATTGATCTACAACATGATTTGCAAAATACTACCAGGACTAAGTTCATGATAAATTTAAGTTCAATTAATCATATTACTTAAGAACTCCCACTTAGATAGACATCCCTCTAATCCTCTAAGTGATCACGTGATCCAAATCAACTAAACCATGTCCGATCATCACGTGAGATGGAGTAGTTTCATTGGTGAACATCACTATGTTGATCATATCTACTATATGATTCACGCTCGACCTTTCGGTCTCCGTGTTCCGAGGCCATATCTGTATATGCTTGGCTCGTCAAGTATAACCTGAGTATTCCGCGTGTGCAACTGTTTTGCACTCGTTGTATTTGAACGTAGAGCCTATCACACCCGATCATCACGTGGTGTCTCAGCACGAAGAACTTTCGCAATGGTGCATACTCAGGGAGAACACTTCTTGATAATTAGTGAGAGATCATCTTAAAATGCTACCGTCAAACTAAGCAAAATAAGATGTATAAAAGATAAACATCATATGCAATCAAAATATGTGACATGATATGGCCATCATCATCTTGCGCCTTTGATCTCCATCTCCAAAGTACTGTCATGATCTCTATCGTCACCGGCATGACACCATGATCTCCATCATCTTGATATATATCAATGTGTCGTCACACGGTCGTCTCGCCAATCTTATGCTTCCACGACTATCGCTACCGCTTAGTGATAAAGTAAAGCATTACAGCGCGATTGCATTGCATACAATAAAGCGACAACCATATGGCTCCTGCCAGTTGCCGATAACTCGGTTACAAAACATGATCATCTCATACAATAAAATTTAGCATCATGTCTTGACCATATCACATCACAACATGCCCTGCAAAAACAAGTTAGACGTCCTCTACTTTGTTGTTGCATGTTTTACGTGGCTGCTACGGGCTTAAGCAAGAACCAAACTTACCTACGCATCAAAAACCACAACGATAGTTTGTCAAGTTGGTGCTGTTTTAACCTTCGCAAGGACCGGGCGTAGCCACACTCAGTTCAACTAAAGTTGGAGAAACTGTCACCCGCAAGCCACCTATGTGCAAAGCACGTCGGGAGAACCGGTCTCGCATAAGCGTACGCGTAGTGTCAGTCCGGGCCGCTTCGTCCAACAATACCGCCGAACCAAAGTATGACATGCTGGTAAGCAGTATGACTTATATCGCCCACAACTCACTTGTGTTCTACTCGTGCATATAACATCAACATATAAAACCTAGGCTCGGATGCCGCTGATGGAGAACGTAGTAATTTCAAAAAAATTCCTACGCTCACGCAAGATCATGGTGATGCATAGCAACGAGAGGGGAGAGTATGATCTATGTACCCTTGTAGATCGACAACGGAAGCGTTTGGTTGATGTAGTCGTACGTCTCCACGGCCCAACCGATCAAGCACCGAAACTACGGCACCTCCGATCCAACAAAGTGTCGGGGAAGAGTTCCGTCAGCACGACGGCGTGGTGATGATCTTGATGTACTACTGCAGCAGGGCTTCGCCTAAGCACCGCTACAATATTATCGAGGACTATGGTGGAAGGGGGCACCGCACACGGCTAAGAATATGATCACGTGGATCAACTTGTGTTTCTCTGGGGTGCCCCTGCCTCCGTATATAAAGGCTCAAGGGGGGGTGCGGCTGGCCTAGGAGAGGCGCGCCAGGAGGAGTCCTACTCCCTCTGGGAGTAGGATTCCCCCCCAATCCTACTTGGAATAGGATTCGCGGAGGGGGGAAAAGAGAGAGGGGGGCCGGCCCCCTCTCCTTGTCCTATTCGGACCAAGGGAGGGCAGGGGCGCGCGGCCCATCTTGGGCTGCCCCTTCTCTTTTTCCACTAAGGCCCACATAGGCCCATATAGCTCCCGGGGGGTTCCGGTAACCTCCCGGTACTCCGGTAAAATCCCGATTTCACCCGGAACACTTCCGATATCCAAACATAGGCTTCCAATATATCAATCTTTATGTCTCGACCATTTCGAGACTCCTCGTCATGTCTGTGATCACATCCGGGACTCCGAACAACCTTCGGTACATCAAAATGTATAAACTCATAATATAACTGTCATCGTAACCTTAAGCGTGCGGACCCTACGGGTTCGAGAACAATGTAGACATGACCGAGACACGTCTCCGGTTAATAACCAATAGCGGAACCTGGATGCTCGTATTGGCTCCTACATATTCTACGAAGATCTTTTATCGGTCAGACCGCATAACAACATACATTGTTCCCTTTGTCATCGGTATGTTACTTGCCCGAGATTCGATCGTCGGTATCCCATACCTAGTTCAATCTCGTTACTGGCAAGTCTCTTTACTCGTTCTGTAATACATCATCCTAGAACTAACTCATTAGTTGCAATGCTTGCAAGGCTTAAGTGATGTGCATTACCGAGAGGGCCCAGAGATACCTCTCCGACAATCGGAGTGACAAATCCTAATCTCGAAATACGCCAACCCAACATGTACCTTTGGAGACACCTGTAGAGCTCCTTTGTAATCACCCAGTTACGTTGTGACGTTTGGTAGCACACAAAGTGTTCCTCTGGCAAACGGGAGTTGCATAATCTCATAGTCATAGGAACATGTATAAGTCATGAAGAAAGCAATAGCAACATACTAAACGATCGGGTGCTAAGCTAATGGAATGGGTCATGTCAATCAGATCATTCAACTAATGATGTGATCCTGTTAATCAAATGACAACTCTTTGTCCATGGTTAGGAAACATAACCATCTTTGATTAACAAGCTAGTCTAGTAGAGGCATACTAGTGACACTCTGTTTGTCTATGTATTCACACATGTATTATGTTTCCGGTTAATACAATTCTAGCATGAATAATAAACTTTTATCATGATATAAGGAAATAAATAATAACTTTATTATTGCCTCTAGGGCATATTTCCTTCAGTATGTCTTGCACGTGCTTATCTGTGGTGACAATGGGATATCATGTGATTGATACGTCTCCAACGTATCTATAATTTCTGATTGATCCATGCTATTATATTATCAACCTTGGATGTTTTATATGCATTTATATGCTATTTTATATTATTTTTGGGACTAGCCTATTAACCCAGAGCCCAGTGCCAGTTTCTGTTTTTACCTTGTTTTAGGGTTTCGAAGAAAAGGAAAATCAAACGGAGTCCAATTGACCTGAAACTTCACGGAACTCATTTTTTGAAGGAAAGAAGCCCAGAAGACTTGAAGTGCACGTAAGGGAAGCTTCGAGGAGGCCACGAGGTAGGGGGGCGCGCCCTCCACCCTTGTGTGCCCCTCGTGAAGGAAATATGCGCTAGAGGCAATAATAAAGTTATTATTTATTTCCTTATATCATGATAAATGTTTATTATTCATGCTAGAATTGTATTAACCGGAAACATAATACATGTGTGAATACATAGACAAACAGAGTGTCACTAGTATGCCTCTACCTGACTAGCTCGTTGATCGAAGATGGCTATGTTTCCTAACCATAGACATGAGTTGTCATTTGATTAACAGGATCACATCATTAGGAGAATAATGTGATTGACTTGACCCATTCCGTTAGCTTAGCACTTGATCGTTTAGTTTGTTGAACTAGGTATTGAGATACCGACGATCGAATCTCGGGCAAGTAACATACCGATGGCAAAGGGAACAATGTATGTTGTTATGCGGTCTGACCGATAAATACCTTCGTAGAATATGTGGGAGCCAATATGAGCATCTAGGTTCCGCTATTGGTTATTGACCAGAGACATGTCTCAGTCATGTCTACATAGTTCTCGAACCCGTTGGGTCCGCACGCTTAACGTTTCGATGCCGGTTATATTATGAGTTTATGAGTTTTGATGTACTGAAGGTTGTTCAGAGTCCTGGATGTGATCACGGACATGACGAGGAGTCTCGAAATGGTCGAGACATGAAGATTGATATATTGGACGACTATATTCGAACACCGGAATGGTTCCGGGGGTTATCGGATATATACCGGAGTACTGGGGGGTTACCGAACCCCCCCCCCCCCGGGGGGGGGGGGTTATTGGGCCTCATGGGCCCAAAGTAGTGGAAGAGGAGAGGCAGCAGAAGGTGGCGCGCAGCCCTCCTTGCCCCAATCCGAATTGGGAAAGGGAAGGGGGGCGACCCCCCTTCTCCTTCCTTCTCTCCACCTCCTCCTTCCCCCTTCTCCTAGTTGGAATAGGAAAGGGGGGAAAACCTACTTGGAGTAGGATTGCCCCCCCTTGGGCGCGCCTCCTCCTCTTGGTCGGCCCCCTCCTCCTCCACTCCGTTATATACGTGGCCAGGGGCACCCCATAGACACAACAATTGATCTCTTGATCTCTTACCCGTGTGCGGTGCCCCCTTCCACCATAATCCACCTCGATCATATTGTAGCGGTGCTTAGGCGAAGCCCTGCGATGGTAGAACATCATCATCGTCACCACGCCGTCGTGCTGATGGAACTCTCCCATGAAGCTCTACTCGATTGGAGTTCGCGGGACGTCATCGAGTTGAACGTGTGCTAAAACTCGGAGGTGCCGTAGTTTCGGTGCTTGATCGGTCGGGCCATGAAGACGTACGACTACATCAACCGCGTTGTGCTAACGCTTCCGCTATCGGTCTACAAGGGTACGTAGATCGCACTCTCCCCTCTCGTTGCTATGCATCACCATGATCTTGCGTGTGCGTAGGAATTTTTTTGAAATTACTACGTTCCCCAACAGTGATATCAGAGCCTAGGTTTTTATGTGTTGATGTTATATGCACGAGTAGAACACAAGTGAGTTGTGGGCGATATAAGTCATACTGCTTACCAGCATGTCATACTTTGGTTCGGCGGTATTGTCGGATGAAGCGGCCCGGACCGACATTACGCGTACGCTTACGCGAGACTGGTTCTACCGACGTGCTTTGCACACAGGTGGCTCGCGGGTGTCAGTTTCTCCAACTTTAGTTGAACCAAGTGTGGCTACGCCCGGTCCTTGCGAAGGTTAAAACAGCATCAACTTGACAAACTATCGTTGTGGTTTTGATGCGTAGGTAAGAACGGTTCTTGCTAAGCCCGTAGCAGCCACGTAAAACTTGCAACAACAAAGTAGAGGACTTCTAAGTTGTTTTTGCAGGGCATGTTATGATGTGATATGGTCAAGACATGATGCTAAATTTTATTGTATGAGATGATCATGTTTTGTAACTGAGTTATCGGCAACTGGCAGGAGCCATATGGTTGTCGCTTTATTGTATGCAATGCAATCGCCCTGTAATGCTTTGCTTTATCACTAAGCGGTAGCGATAGTCGTGGACGCATAAGATTGGCGAGACAACAACGATGCTACGATGAAGATCAAGGTGTCGCACCGGTGACGATGGTGATCATGAAGGTGCTTCGGAGATGGAGATCACAAGCACAAGATGATGATGACCATATCATATCACTTATATTGATTGCATGTGATGTTTATCTTTTATGCATCTTATCTTGCTTTGATTGACGGTAGCATTATAAGATGATCTCTCACTAAATTTCAAGATAAAAGTGTTCTCCCTGAGTATGCACCGTTGCCAAAGTTCGTCGTGCCCAGACACCACGTGATGATCGAGTGTGATAAGCTCTACGTCCATCTACAATGGGTGCAAGCTAGTTTTTGCACACGCAGAATACTCAGGTTAAACTTGACGAGCCTAGCATATGCAGATATGGCCTCAGAACACTGAGACCGAAAGGTCGAGCATGAATCATATAGTAGATATGATCAACATATTAATGTTCACCATTGAAAGCTACTCCATTTCACGTGATGATCGGTTATGGTTTAGTTGATTTGGATCACGTGATCACTTAGAAGATTAGAGGGATGTCTTTCTAAGTGGGAGTTCTTAAGTAATATGATTAATTGAACTTAAATTTATCGTGAACTTAGTACCTGATAGTATTTTGCTTGTCTATGTTTGATTGTAGATAGATGGCCCGTGCTATTGTTCCGTTGAATTTTAATGCGTTCCTTGAGAAAGCAAAGTTGAAAGATGATGGTAGCAATTACACGGACTGGGTCCGTAACTTGAGGATCATCCTCATTGCTGCACAGAAGAATTACGTCCTGGAAGCACCGCTGGGTGCCAGGCCTGCTGCAGGAGCAACACCAGATGTTATGAACATCTGGCAAAGCAAAGCTGGTGACTACTCAATAGTTCAGTGTGCCATGCTTTACGGCTTAGAAACGGGACTTCAACGACATTTTGAACGTCATGGAGCATATGAGATGTTCCAGGAGTTGAAGTTAATATTTCAAGCAAATGCCCGAATTGATAGATATGAAGTCTCCAATAAGTTTTATAGCTGCAAGATGGAGGAGAATAGTTCTGTCAGTGAACATATACTCAAATGTCTGGGTATCATAATCACTTGACTCAACTGGGAGTTAATCTTCCTGTTGATAGTGTCATTGACAGAGTTCTTCAATCACTTCCACCAAGCTACAAGAGCTTCGTGATGAACTATAACATGCAAGGGATGGATAAGACGATTCCTGAGCTCTTCGCAATGCTAAAGGCTGCGGAGGTAGAAATAGCATCAAGTGTTGATGGTCAATAAGACCGCTAGTTTCAAGAAAAAGGTCAAAGGGAAGAAGAAGGGGAACTTCAAGAAGAACAGCAAGCAAGTTGCTGCTCAGGAGAAAAAACCCAAGTCTGGACCTAAGCCTGAAACTGAGTGCTTCTACTGCAAGCAGACTGGTCACTGGAAGCGGAACTGCCCCAAGTATTTGGCGGATAAGAAGGATGGCAAGGTGAACAAAGGTATATGTGATATACATGTTATTGATGTGTACCTTACTAGAGCTCGCAGTAGCACCTGGGTATTTGATACTGGTTCCGTTGCTAATATTCGCAACTCGAAACAGGGACTACGGATTAAGCAAACACTGGCCAAGGACGAGGTGACGATGCGCGTGGGAAATGGTTCCAAAGTCGATGTGATCGCGGTCAGCACGCTACCTCTACATCTACCTTCGGGATTAGTTTTAGACCTAAATAATTGTTATTTGGTGCCAGCGAGCATGAACATTATATCTGGATCTTGTTTGATGCGAGACGGTTATTCATTTAAATCAGAGAATAATGGTTGTTCTATTTATATGAGTAATATCTTTTATGGTCATGCACCCTTGAAGAGTGGTCTATTTTTGATGAATCTCGATAGTAGTGATACACATATTCATAATGTTGAAGCCAGAAGATGCAGAGTTGATAATGATAGTGCAACTCATTTGTGGCACTACCGTTTAGGTCATATCGGTGTAAAGCGCATGAAGAAACTCCATACTGATGGACTTTTGGAACCACTTGATTATGAATCACTTGGTACTTGCGAACCGTGCCTCATGGGCAAGATGACTAAAATGCCGTTCTTCGGTACTATGGAGAGAGCAATAGATTTTTTGGAAATCATACATACAGATGTATGTGGTCCGATGAATGTTGAGGCTCATGGCAGATATCGTTATTTTCTCACCTTCACAGATGATTTAAGCAGATATGGGTATATCTATGATACGTCTCCAACGTATCTATAATTTTTGATTGCTCCATGCTATATTATCTACTGTTTTGGACTATATTGGGCTTTATTTTCCACTTTTATATTATTTTTTAGACTAACCTATTAACCGGAGGCCCAGCCCAGAATTGTTGTTTTTTGCCTATTTCAGTGTTTCGAAGAAACGGAATATCAAACGGAGTCCAAACGGAATAAACCTTTCTGGAACGTGATTTTCTTCCCGAATATGACCTAGGAGACTTGGACCCTACGCCAAGGAAGCTTCGAGGTGGGCACGAGGTAGGGGGGCGCGCCCCCCCACCCTCGTGGGTCCACCGAAGCTCCACCGACGTACTTCTTCCTCCTATATATATCTACGTACCCCCAAATGAACAGATACGGAGCCAAAAACCTAATTCTACCACTGCAACTTTCTGTATCCACAAGATCCCATCTTGGGGCCTGTTCCGGAGCTTCGCCGGAGAGAGCCGTCATCACGGAGGGCTTCTACATCACCATAGCCTCTCCGATGAAGTGTGAGTAGTTTACCTCAGACCTTTGGGTCCATAGTTATTAGCTATATGGCTTCTTCTCTCTTTTTGGATCTCAATACAAAGTTCCCCCCCTCTCTTGTGGAGATCTATTCGATGTAATCTTTTTCTTTTTATGGTGTGTTTGTTGAGACCGATGAATTGTGGGTTTATGATCAAGTCTATCTATGAATAATATTTGAATCTTCTCTGAATTCTTTTATGTATGATTGGTTATCTTTGCAAGTCTCTTCGAATTATCTGTTTGGTTTGGCCAACTAGATTGGTAGTTCTTGCCATGGGAGAAGTGCTTAGCTTTGGGTTCGATCTTACGGTGTCCTTTCCCAGTGACAGAAGGGGCAGCAAGGCACATATTGCGTCGTTTCCATCGAGGATAACAAGATGGGGTTTATTTCATATTGCATGAATTTATCTCTCTACATCATGTCATCTTGCTTAAAGCGTTACTCTGTTTTTAACTTAATACTCTAGATGCATGCTGGATAGCGGTCGATGAGTGGAGTAATAGTAGTAGATGCAGAATCGTTTCGGTCTACTTGTCACGGACGTGATGCCTATATACATGATCATGTCTAGATATTCTCATAACTATGCTCAATTCTGTCAATTGCTCAACAGTAATTTGTTCACCCACCGTAGAATACTTATGCTCTTGAGAGAAGCCACTAGTGAAACCTATGGCCCCTGGGTCTATTCTCATCATATCAATCTCCATCACTTTAGTCTTGCTTTGCTTTTTTACTTTGCCTTTTACTTTTCACTTTGCATCTCTATACCAAAAATACCAAAAATATTATATCTATCAGATCTCACTCTCGTAAGTGACCGTGAAGGGATTTACAACCCCTAATTGCTTTGGTTGCGAGTAGCTATCATTTTGTGCAGGTACGAGGGACTTGAGTGTGGCCTCCTACTGGATTGATACCTTGGTTCTCAAAAACTAAGGGAAATACTTATGCTACTCTGCTGCATCATCCTTTCCTCTTCGTGGAAATCCAACGCGGCTCAATAGGTAGCAATCTACTTGATGAAACATAAGTCTGAAACATTTGAAAAGTTCAAAGAATTTCAGAGTGAAGTTGAAAATCATCGTAACAAGAAAATAAAGTTTCTACGATCTGATCGTGGAGGAGAATATTTGAGTTACGAGTTTGGTCTACATTTGAAACAAAGCGGAATAGTTTCGCAACTCACGCCACCCAGAACACCACAGCGTAATGGTGTGTCCGAACGTCGTAATCATACTTTACTAGATATGGTGCAATCCATGATGTCTCTTACTGATTTACCGCTATTGTTTTGGGGTTATGCTTTAGAGACGGCCGCATTCACATTAAATAGGGCACCATCAAAATCCGTTGAGACGACACCTTATGAACTGTGGTTTGGCAAGAAACCAAAGTTGTCGTTTCTTAAAGTTTGGGGCTGCGATGCTTATGTGAAAAAGCTTCAACCTGATAAGCTTGAACCCAAATCGGAGAAATGTGTCTTCATAGGATACCCAAAGGAGACTGTTGGGTACACCTTCTACCATAGATCCGAAGGCAAGACATTCGTTGCTAAGAATGCATCCTTTCTAGAGAAGGAGTTTCTCTCAAAAGAAGTGAGTGGGAGGAAAGTGTAACTTGATGAGGTAACCGTACCTGCTCCCTTATTGGAAAGTAGCTCATCACAGAAACCGGTTCCTGTGGCAACTATACCAATTAGTGAGGAAGTTAATGATGCTGATCATGAAACTTCAGATCAAGTTATCACTGAACCTCGTAGATCAACCAGAGTAAGATCCGCGCCAGAGTGGTACGGTAATCCTGTTCTGGAAGTCATGCTACTGGATCATGATGAACCTACGAACTATGAAGAAGCGATGGTGAGCCTAGATTCCGCAAAATGGCTTGAAGCCATGAAATCTGAGATGGGATCCATGTATGAGAACAAAGTGTGGAACCCATGAAATCTGAGATGGTGAGCCTAGATTCCGCAAAATTGCTTGCCCATTGATCGGCAAGCAATTGAGAATAATGGATCTTCAAGAAGAAGACTGACGCTGACGGCAATGTTACTGTCTACAAAGCTTGACTTGTTGCGAACGGGTTTCGACAAGTTCAAGGGATTGACTACGATGAGACCTTCTCACCCGTAGCGATGCTTAAGTCTGTCCGAATCATGTTAGCGATTGCCGCATTTTATGATTATGAAATTTGGCAGATGCATGTCAAAACTGCATTCCTCAATGGATTTCTGGAAGAAGAGTTGTATATGATGCAACCGGAAGGTTTTGTCGATCCAAAGGGAGCTAACAAAGTGTGCAAGCTCCAGCGATCCATTTATGGACTGGTGCAAGCCTATCGGAGTTGGAATAAATGCTTTGATAGTGTGATCAAAGCATTTGGTTTTGTACAGACTTTTGGAGAAACCTATATTTACAAGAAAGTGAGTGGGAGAGCTCTGTAGCATTTCTGATATTATATGTGGATGACATATTGCTGATTGGAAATGATATAGAATTTCTGGATAGCATAAATGGATACTTGAATAAGAGTTTTTCAATGAAAGACCTCGGTGAAGCTGCTTACATATTGGGCATTAAGATCTATAGAGATAGATCAAGACGCTTAATTGGACTTTCACAAAGCACATACCTTGACAAAGTTTTGAAGAAGTTCAAAATGGATCAAGCAAAGAAAGGGTTCTTGCCTGTGTTACAAGGTGTGAAGTTGAGTAAGACTCAATGTCCGACCACTGCAGAAGATAGAGAGAAAATGAAAGATGTTCCCTATGCTTCAGCCATAGGCTCTATCATGTATGCAATGTTGTGTACCAGACCTGATGTGTGCCTTGATATAAGTCTAGCAGGGAGGTACCAAAGTAATCCAGGAGTGGATCACTGGACAGCGGTCAAGAACATCCTGAAGTACCTGAAAAGGACTAAGGATATGTTTCTCGTTTATGGAGGTGACAAAGAGCTCATCGTAAATGGTTACGTTGATGCAAGCTTTGACACTGATCCGGACGATTCTAAATCGCAAACCGGATACGTGTTTACATTGAACGGTGGAGCTATCAGTTGGTGCAGTTCTAAACAAAGCGTCGTGGCAGGATCTACATGTGAAGCGGAGTACATAGATGCTTCGGAAACAGCAAATGAAGGAGTCTGGATGAAGGAGTTCATATCCGATCTAGGTGTCATGCCTAGTGCATCGGGTCCAATGAAAATCTTTTGTGACAATACTGGAGCAATTGCCTTAGCGAAGGAATCCAGATTTCACAAGAGAACCAAGCACATCAAGAGACGCTTAAATTCCATTCGGGATTTAGTCCAGGTGGGAGACATAGAAATTTGCAAGATACATACGGATCTAAATGTTACAGACCCGTTGACTAAGCCTCTTCCACGAGCAAAACATGATCAGCACCAAGGCTCCATGGGTGTTAGGATCATCATAGTGTGATCTAGATTATTGACTCTAATGCAAGTTGGAGACTGAAGGAAATATGCCCTAGAGGCAATAATAAAGTTATTATTTATTTCCTTATATCATGATAAATGTTTATTATTCATGCTAGAATTGTATTAACCGGAAACATAATACATGTGTGAATACATAGACAAACAGAGTGTCACTAGTATGCCTCTACTTGACTAGCTCGTTGATCGAAGATGGTTATGTTTCCTAACCATAGACATGAGTTGTCATTTGATTAATAGGATCACATCATTAGGAGAATGATGTGATTGACTTGATGAAGGAAATATGCCCTAGAGGCAATAATAAAGTTATTATTTATTTCCTTATTTCATGATAAATGTTTATTATCCATGCTAGAATTGTATTAACCGGAAACATAATACATGTGTGAATACATAGACAAACAGAGTGTCACTAGTATGCCTCTACTTGACTAGCTCGTTAATCAAAGATGGTTATGTTTCCTAACCATAGACAAAGAGTTGTTATTTGATTAACGGGATCACATCATGAGGAGAATGATGTGATTGACTTGACCCATTCCGTTACCTTAGCACTCGATCGTTTAGTATGTTGTTATTGCTTTCTTCATGACTTATACATGTTCCTATGACTATGAGATTATGCAACTCCCGTTTACCGGAGGAACACTTTGTGTGCTAACAAACGTCACAACGTAACTTGGTGATTATAAAGGAGCTCTACAGGTGTCTCCAAAGGTACATGTTGGGTTGGCGTATTTCGAGATTAGGATTTGTCACTCCAATTGTCAGAGAGGTATCTCTGGGCCCTCTCGGTAATGTACATCACATAAGCCTTGCAAGCATTGCAACTAATGAGTTAGTTGTGAGATGATGTATTACGGAACGAGTAAAGAGACTTGTCGGTAACGAGATTGAACTAGGTATTGTGATACCGACGATCGAATCTCGGGCAAGTAACATACCGATGACAAAGGGAACAACGTATGTTGTTATGCGGTCTGACCGATAACGATCTTCGTAGAATATGTAGGAGCCAATATGAGCATCCAGGTTCCGCTATTGGTTATTGACCGGAGACGTGTCTCGGTCATGTCTACATTGTTCTCGAACCCGTAGGGTCCGCACGCTTAAGGTTTCGATGACAGTTATATTATGAGTTTATGAGTTTTGATGTACCGAAGGAGTTCGGAGTCCCGGATGAGATCGGGGACATGACAAGGAGTCTCGAAATGGTCGAGACGTAAAGATCGATATATTGGACGACTGTATTCGGACATCAGAAAGGTTCCGAGTGGTTCGTGTATTTTTCGGAGTACCGGGGAGTTACGGGAATACGGGAGAAGAAGTATATGGGCCTTATTGGGCTTTAGGGGAGAGGGAGAGGCAGGCCGCGCGCCCCCCAAGGCCTAGTCCGAATTGGACTAGGGGGAGGGGCTGCGCCCCCTCCTTCCTTCTCTTCCCTCTTCCCCTTCCTTGTCTCCTACTCCTACTACATGGAAGGACTCCTAGTTGGACTAGGAAAGGGGGAATTGGGAGTAGGACTCCCCTAGGGCGCGCCATAGAGAGGGCCGGCCCTCCCCTCCTCCACTCCTTTATATACGGGGGCAGGGGGCACCCCATAGATACACAAGTTGATCCACGTGATCATATTCTTAGCCATATGCGGTGTCCCCTTCCGTCATAATCCTTGATAATATTGTAGCGGTGCTTAGGTGAAGCCCTGCGACGGTAGTACGTCAAGATCGTCACCACGCCGTCGTGCTAACAGAACTCTTCCCCGACACTTTGCTGGATCGGAGTCCGGGGATTGTCATCGAGCTGAACATGTGCTAAAACTCGGAGGTGCCGTAGTTTCGGTGCTTGATCGGTCGGGCCATGAAGACGTACGACTACATCAACCGCGTTGTGCTAATGCTTCCGCTGTCGGTCTACAAGGGTACGTAGATCGCACTCTCCCCTCTCGTTGCTATGCATCACCATGATCTTGCGTGTGCGTAGGAATTTTTTTGAAATTACTACGTTCCCCAACAGTGGTATCAGAGCCTAGGTTTTTATGTGTTGATGTTATATGCACTAGTAGAACACAAGTGAGTTGTGGGCGATATAAGTCATACTGCTTACCAGCATGTCATACTTTGGTTCGGTGGTATTGTCGGATGAAGCGGCCCGGACCGACATTACGCGTACGCTTACGCGAGACTGGTTCTACCGACGTGCTTTGCACACAGGTGGCTCACGGGTGTCAGTTTCTCCAACTTTAGTTGAACCAAGTGTGGCTACGCCCGGTCCTTGCGAAGGTTAAAACAGCATCAACTTGACAAACTATCTTGTGGTTTTGATGCGTAGGTAAGAACGGTTCTTGCTAAGCCCGTAGCAGCGACGTAAAACTTGCAACAACAAAGTAGAGGACGTCTAAGTTGTTTTTGCAGGGCATGTTGTGATGTGATATGGTCAAGACATGATGCTAAATTTTATTGTATGAGATGATCATGTTTTGTAACCGAGTTATCGGCAACTAGCAGGAGCCATATGGTTGTCGCTTTATTGTATGCAATGCAATCGCCCTGTAATGCTTTGCTTTATCACTAAGCGGTAGCGATAGTCGTGGACGCATAAGATTGGCGATACAACAATGATGCTACGATGAAGATCAAGGTGTCGCACCGGTGACGATGGTGATCATGAAGGTGCTTCGGAGATGGAGATCACAAGCACAAGATGATGATGACCATATCATATCACTTATATTGATTGCATGTGATGTTTATCTTTTATGCATCTTATCTTGCTTTGATTGACGGTAGCATTATAAGATGATCTCTCACTAAATTTCAAGATAAAAGTGTTCTCCCTGAGTATGCACCGTTGCCAAAGTTCGTCGTGCCTAGACACCACGTGATGATCGAGTGTGATAAGCTCTACGTCCATCTACAACGGGTGCAAGCTAGTTTTTGCACACGCAGAATACTCAGGTTAAACTTGACGAGCCTAGCATATGCAGATATGGCCTCAGAACACTGAGACCGAAAGGTCGAGCGTGAATCATATAGTAGATATGATCAACATATTAATGTCACCATTGAAAGCTACTCCATTTCACGTGATGATCGGTTATGGTTTAGTTGATTTGGATCACGTGATCACTTAGAAGATTAGAGGGATGTTTTTCTAAGTGGGAGTTCTTAAGTAATATGATTAATTGAACTTTTATTTATCATGAACTTAGTCCTGGTAGTATTAGCATATCTATGTTGTAGATCAATAGCTTGCGTTGTTGCTTTCATATGTTTATTTTGATATGTTCCTAGAGAAAATTGTGTTGAAAAATGTTAGTAGCAAAGATGCGGATTGGATCCGTGATCTGAGGTTTATCCTCATTGTTGCACAGAAGAATTATGTCCTTGATGCACCGCTAGGTGATGGACCTATTGCAGGAGCAGATGCAGACGTTATGAACGTTTGGCTAGCTCAATATGATGACTACTTGATAGTTTAGTGCACCATGCTTAACGGCTTAGAATCGGGACTTCAAAGACGTTTTTTGAATGTCATGGACCATATGAGATGTTCTAGGAGTTGAAGTTAATATTTCAAGCAAATACATGAGTTGAGAGATATGAAGTCTCCAACAAGTTCTATAGCTAAAAGATGGAGGAGAATCGCTCAACTAGTGAGCATGTGCTCAGATTGTCTGGGTACTACAATCGCTTGAATCAAGTGGGAGTTAATCTTCCAGATAAAATAGTGATTGATAGAATTCTGTAGTCACCATCACCGAGTTAGTAGAACTTCATGATGAACTAGATTATGCAAGGGATGACGAAAACGACTCCCGAGCTTTTCATGATGATGAAATCAATGAAGGTAGAAATCAAGAAAGAGCATCAAGTGTTGATGGTTGACAAGACCACTAGTTTCAAGAAAAAGGGCAAAGGGAAGAAGGGGAATTTCAAGAAGAACGGGAAGCAAGTTGCTACTCAAGTGAAGAAGCCCAAGTCTGATCCTAAGCCTGAGACTAAGTGCTTCTACTGCAAAGGAACTGGTCACTGGAAGCGGAACTACCCCAAGTGATTGGTGTATAAGAAGGATGGCAAAGTGAACATAAGTATATTTGATATACATGTTATTGATGTGTACTTTACTAGTGTTTATAGCAACCCCTCAGTATTTGATACTAGTTCAGTTACTAAGATTAGTAACTCGAAACAGGAGTTGCAGAATAAACAGAGACTAGTTAAGGGTGAAGTGACGATGTGTGTTGGAAGTGGTTCCAAGATTGATATGATCATCATCGCACACTCCCTATACTTTTGGGATTAGTGTTGAACCTAAATAAGTGTTATTTGGTGTTTGCGTTGAGCATGAATATGATTTGATCATGTTTATTGTAATATGGTTATTCATTTAAGTAAGAGAATAAATTGTTGTTTTGTTTACATGAATAAAACCTTATATGGTTACACACCCAATGAAAATGGTTCATTGGATCTCGATCGTAGTGATACACATATTCATAATATTGAAACCAAAAAATGCAAAGTTAATAATGATAGTGCAACTTATTTGTGGCACTGCCGTTTAGGTCATATTGGTGTAAAGCGCATGAAGAAAATCCATGCTGATGGGCTTTTGGAATCACTTGATTATGAATCACTTGATGCTTGCGAACCATGCCTCATAGGCAAGATGACTAAGACTCCGTTCTCCGGAACAATGGAACGAGCAACAGATTTGTTGGAAATCATACATACTGATGTATGTGGTCCGATGAATATTGAGGCTCATGGCAGGTATCATTATTTTCTGATCTTCACAGATGATTTGAGCAGATATGAGTATATCTACTTGATGAAACACAAGTCTGAAACATTTGAAAAGTTCAAAGAATTTCAGAGTGAAGTGGAGAATCATCGTAACAAAAATAAAAGTTTCTACGATATGATCGCAGAAGATGAATATTTGAGTTACGAGTTTGGTCTTCAATTAAAACAATGTGGAATAGTTTCACAAATTGATGCCACCTGGAACACCACAATGTAATGGTGTGTCCGAACGTCATAACCGTACTTTATTGGATATAGTGCAATCTATGATGTTTCTTACCAATTTACCACTAAAGTTTTGGGGTTATGCATTAGAGACAGCTGCATTCACGTTAAAAAAAGGGGCACCATCTAAATCCGTTGAGACGACACCGTATGAACTGTGGTTTGGCAAGAAACCAAAGTTGTCATTTCTTAAAGTTTGAGGTTGCGATGCTTATATGAAAAAGTTTCATCCTGATTAGCTCAAACCCAAATCGGAGAAGTGCGTCTTCATAGGATACCCAAAAGAAAATGTTGGGTACACCTTCTATCACAAATCCGAAGGCAAGATATTTGTTGCTGAGAATGGATCCTTTCCAGAGAAGGAGTTTCTTTCGAAAGAAGTGAGTGGGAGGAAAGTAGAACTTAATGAGGTAACTGTACCTGCTCCCTTATTGGAAAGTAGTTCATCATAGAAATCTATTCATGTGACTACTACACCAATTAGTGAGGAAGCTAATGATGATGATCATGTAACTTCAGATCAAGTTACTACCAAAACTCGTAGGTAAACCAGAGTGAGATCCGCACCAGAGTGGTACGGTAATCCTGTTCTAGAGGTCATGTTACTTGACCATGACGAACCTACGAACTATGAGGAAGCGATGATGAGCCCAAATTCCGCGAAATGGTTTGAGGCCATGAAATCTGAGATATGATCCATGTATGAGAACAAAGTATGGACTTTGATGGATTTGCCCGATGATCGGCAAGCCATAAAAAATAAATGGATCTTCAAGAGGAAGACGGACGATGATAGTAGTATTACTATCTACAAAGCTAGACTTGTCAAAAAAAGGTTTCTGACAAAGTTCAAGGTGTTGACTACGATGAGATTTTCTCACTTGTATCGATGCTTAAAGTCTGTCTGAATCATGTTAGCAATTGCCGCATTTTATGAAATCTGGCAAATGGATAACAAAACTGCAATCCTTAATGGATTTCTTAAAGAAGAGTTGTATATGATGCAACCAGAAGGTTTTATCAATCCTAAAGGTGTTAACGAAATGTGCAAGCTCCAGTGATCCATCTATGGACTGGTGCAAGCATCTCAGAGTTGGAATATACGCTTTGATGAGTTGATCAAAGCATATAGTTTTATACAGACTTGCGGTGAAGCCTGTATTTACAAGAAAGTGAGTGGGAGCACTACAACATTTCTGATAAGTATATGTGAATGACATATTGTTGATCGGAAATAATGTAGAATTATTCTGCAAAGCATAAAGGAGTGTTTGAAAGGAGTTTTTTCAAAGAAAGACCTTGGTGAAGCTGCTTACATATTAAAGCATCAAGATCTATAGAGATAGATCAAGACGCTTGATAAGTTTTTTCAATAAGTACATACCTTGACGATATTTTGAAGTAGTTCAAAAATGGAACAGTCAAAGAAATAGTTCTTGGCTGTGTTACAAGGTGTGAAATTGAGTAAGACTCAAAACCCGACCACGGCAGAAGATAGAGAGAGAATGAAATTCATTCCCTATGCCTCAACCATAGGTTCTATAAAGTATGCCATGCTGTGTACCAGACCTATTGTATACCCTACACTAATTTTGGCAAGGGAGTACAATAGTGATCTAGGAGTAGATCACTGGACAGCGGTCAAAATTATCCTTAGTGGAATAAGGATATGTTTCTCGATTATGGAGGTGACAAAAGGTTCGTCGTAAAAGGGTTACGTCGATACAAGTTTTGGCACTAATCCGGATGACTCTTAGTCTTCATCTGGATACATATTGAAAGTGGGAGCAATTAGCTAAAGTAGCTCCGTGCAGAGCATTGTAGACATAGAAAATTGCAAAATACTTGCGGATCTGAATATGGCAGACCCGTTGACTAAACTTCTCTCACAGGCAAAACATGATCACACCTTAGTACTCTTTGGGTGTTAATCACATAGCAATGTGAACTAGATTACTGACTCTAGTAAACCCTTTGGGTGTTGGTCACATATCGATGTGAACTATGGGTGTTAACCACATAAAGATGTGAACTATTGATGTTAGATCACATGGCGATGTGAACTAGATTATTGACTCAAGTGCAAGTGGGAGACTGAAGGAAATATGCCCTAGAGGCAATAATAAAGTTATTATTTATTTCCTTATTTCATGATAAATGTTTATTATTCATGCTAGAATTGTATTAACCGGAAACATAATACATGTGTGAATACATAGACAAACAGAGTGTCACTAGTATGCCTCTACTTGACTAGCTCGTTAATCAAAGATGGTTATGTTTCCTAACCATAGACAAAGAGTTGTTATTTGATTAACGGGATTACATCATTAGGAGAATGATGTGATTGACTTGACCCATTCCGTTAGCTTAGCACTCGATCGTTTAGTATGTTGCTATTGCTTTCTTCATGACGTATACATGTTCCTATGACTATGAGATTATGCAACTCCCGTTTACCGGAGGAACACTTTGTGTGCTACCAAACGTCACAACGTAACTGGGTGATTATAAAGGAGCTCTACAGGTGTCTCCAAAGGTACATGTTGGGTTGGCGTATTTCGAGATTAGGATTTATCACTCCAATTGTCGGAGAGATATCTCTGGCACCTCTCACTAATGAGTTAGTTGCGAGATGATGTATTACGAAACGAGTAAAGAGACTTGCCAGTAACAAGATTGAACTAGGTATTGAGATACCGATGATCGAATCTCGGGCAAGTAACATACCGATGACAAAGAGAACAACGTATGTTGTTATGCGGTCTGACTGATAAAGATCTTCGTAGAATATGTAGGAGCCAATATGAGCATCCAGGTTCCGCTATTGGTTATTGACCGGAGACGTGTCTTGGTCATGTCTACATTGTTCTCGAACCCGTAGGGTCCGCACGCTTAAGGTTTCGATGACAGTTATATTATGAGTTTATGAGTTTTGATGCACCGAAGGAGTTCGGAGTCCCGGGTGAGATCGGAGACATGACGAGGAGTCTCGAAATGGTCGAGACGTAAAGATCGATATATTGGACGACTGTATTCGGACATCGGAAAGGTTCCGAGTGGTTCGGGTATTTTTCGGAGTACCGGGGAGTTACGGGAATACGGGAGAAGAAGTATATGGGCCTTATTGGGCTTTAGGGGAGAGGGCGAGGCAGGCCGCGCGCCCCCCCAAGGCCTAGTCCAAATTGGACTAGGGGGAGGGGCTGCGCCCCCTCCTTCCTTCTCTTCCCTCTTCCCCTTCCTTGTCTCCTACTCCTACTACATGGAAGGACTCCTAGTTGGACTAGGAAAGGAGGAATCGGGAGTAGGACTCCCCTAGGGCGTGCCATAGAGAGGGCCGGCCCTCCCCTCCTCCACTCCTTTATATACGGGGGCAGGGGGCACCCCATAGATACACAAGTTGATCCACGTGATCATATTCTTAGCCGTGTGCGGTGCCCCCTTCCACCATAATCCTCGATAATATTGTAGCGGTGCTTAGGCGAAGCCCTGCAACGGTAGTACATCAAGATCGTCACCACGCCGTCGTGCTGATAGAACTCTTCCCCGACACTTTATTGGATCGGAGTCCGGGGATTGTCATCGAGCTGAACGTGTGCTAAAACTCGGAGGTGACGTAGTTTCGGTGCTTGATCGGTCGGGCCGTGAAGATGTACGACTACATCAACCGCGTTGTGCTAACGCTTCTGCTGTCGGTCTACAAGGGTACGTAGATCGCACTCTCCCCTCTCGTTGCTATGCATCACCATGATCTTGCTTGTGCGTAGGAATTTTTTTGAAATTACTACGTTCCCCAACACTTGACCCATTCCGTTAGCTTAGCACTTGATCGTTTAGTTTGTTGCTATTGCTTTCTTCATAACTTATGCATGTTCCTTTGACTATGAGATTATGCAACTCCCGTTTACCGGAGGAACACTTTGTGTGCTACCAAACTGAAAGTGCAACTATCCCTGGGTGGTTTTGGCAATTCCTAACAACATATAGCTCATTGAGCTAACATTATTCCAAGATTAATATTTCAGGAAAAGCTCAATGAATGGCATGGCATGGATGAGGAAAGTGGATCCCCCAAAATTCTAAGGACAAAAAGTTTGGCTCAAGCTTGAAGCTCAAGACTCTACATTTTATATTTTAGTGATCCAAGATCACATTGAGTCTATAGGAAAAGCCAATATTATCAAGGAGGGATGAGGTGTTGCTTAATGGTTGCTTGCTCAAAATGCTTAGTGATATGCTCCAAAACCCTCAACTACCTTCCCACACCCACATATGACCTAAACCAAAAGTCAAACTCGGCCCCACCGATTCTTTCTATCCGGCGCCACCGAGTTTCAAATGTCATAGCCACTGCCACAAACCCTAGGCAAATCGGTCTCACCGATAGGGATCTCGGTCTCACCGAGATGGGATTGTAATCTCTCTGTTTCCCTTCGTAACGTTTCGGTCTTACCGAGATGAGCGATCGGTCCCACCGAGATTGCAATGTAAACTCTCTGTTTCCCTTTTGTAACATTTCGGTCTCACCGAGATGAGCGAATCGGTCCCACCGAGTTTACCTGACCAACTCTCTGGTTAGCTTATTACCAAAATCGGTCCCACCGAGTTTGTGTAATCGGTCACACCGAGATTACGTTATGCCCTAACCCTAACCATATCGGTCCTACCGAGTTGCATCTCAGTCCCACCGAAAATCCTAACGGTCACTAGGTTTGCTGAATCGGTCCGACCGAGTTTAACCATTCGGTCCCACCGAGTTTGGCAAATTGTGTGTAACGGTTAGATTTTGTGTGGAGGCTATATATACCCCTCCACCCACTCTTCATTCGTGGAGAGAGCCATCAGAACATACCTACACTTCCAATACACATTTTCTGAGAGAGAACCACCTACACTTGTGTTGAGGTCAAGATATTCCATTCCAACCATATGAATCTTGATCTCTAGCCTTCCCCAAGTTGCTTTCCACTCAAATCTTCTTTCCACCAAATCCAAATCCTGTGAGAGAGAGTTGAGTGTTGGGGAGACTATCATTTGAAGCACAAGAGCAAGGAGTTCATCATCAACACACCATTTGTTACTTCTTGGAGAGTGGTGTCTCCTAGATTGGCTAGGTGTCACTTGGGAGCCTCCGACAAGATTGTGGAGTTGAACCAAGGAGTTTGTAAGGGCAAGGAGATCGCCTACTTCGTGAAGATCTACCGCTAGTGAGGCAAGTCCTTCGTGGGCGACGGCCGTGATGGAATAGACAAGGTTGCTTCTTCGTGGACCCTTCGTGGGTGGAGCCCTCCGTGGACTCGCGCAACCGTTACCCTCCGTGGGTTGAAGTCTCCATCAACGTGGATGTACGATAGCACCACCTATCGGAACCACGACAAAAACATCCGTGTCTCCAATTGCGTTTGAATCCTCCAAACCCTTCCCTTTACATTCTTGCAAGTTGCATGCTTTACTTTCCGCTGCTCATATACTCTTTTGCATGCTTGCTTGAATTGTGTGGAGATTGCTTGACTTGTGCTAAGATAGCTAAAATCTGCCAAGAACTAAAATTGGGAAAAGGCTAGATTTTTATTTGGTCAAGTAGTCTAATCACCCCCCCTCTAGACATACTTTCGATCCTACAAGTGGTATCAGAGCTTTGGTCTCCATTTGCTTTGATTTCCATAGCTTTTGGCGGTCATAGCCTTGGTTTCACAACCTAGGAGAGTATGGCGTCTAGCGAGGGAAATTATCACCGTAGAGGTCCTTACTTTGATGGTACTAATTTTGCTAGTTGGAAGCATAAGATGAAAATGCATATTCTTGGACATAACCCCGCCGTTTGGGCTATTGTGTGTATTGGCTTGCAAGGTGAATTCTTTGACGGGAAAGAACCGAACCGTGAAGCCACCGCGGAAGAGTTGAAAATGCTGCAATACAACGCTCAAGCTTGTGATATCCTCTTCAACGGATTGTGCCCCGAAGAATTCAACAAAATCAGCCGTCTTGAGAATGCAAAGGAAATTTGGGATACTTTGATTGATATGCACGAAGGTACCGACTCCGTCAAGGAATCCAAATTGGATGTGCTTCAAAGTCAACTTGACAAGTTCAAAATGAAGGATGGTGAAGGTGTTGCTGAAATGTACTCTAGGCTTGCTCTTATCACAAATGAGATTGCCGGCTTAGGGAGTGAAGAGATGACCGATAGATTCATCATCAAGAAGATCCTAAGAGCCTTGGATGGAAAATATGATACCGTGTGCACATTGATCCAAATGATGCCCAATTACAAAGATCTCAAGCCAACGGAAGTCATCGGAAGAATTGTTGCTCATGAGATGTCACTCAAGGATAAAGAGGAACTTCACAACAAATCAAGTGGTGCTTACAAAGCCTCATGTGAAGCCCCCACATCATCGAGTGAGAAACAAACCTTCAATGAAGAATTGAGCTTAATGGTGAAGAACTTCAACAAGTTCTACAAGAGTAGAAGCAAAGAGAGAAGCTCCAAGTCAAGGTCCTACAATGACAAAAGATCTTCTAGTCGAGAGCGAAACTGCTACAATTGTGGAAGGCCCGGACACTATTCCAATGAGTGTACGGCCCCCTACAAGAGAAGAGAAGATTCTCCCAAGAGAAGAAGTAGAAGAGAAGAATCACCATCTAGAGAAAGAAGGAGTAGAGATGATCGTTATGAACGAAGACCCTCACGGAGAAGCAAGGATTCGGAAAGAAAGGACAAGTCATCAAGGAGCTACACAAAACGAAGACATCAAGCTCATGTTGGTGAATGGGTATCCGGCTCCGACTCCGACAACCACTCCGAGAGAAGCTATCACTCCGACTCCGAATATACTCAAGATGAAGGTGTTGCCGGTCTAGCACTTGTGACAACCAACTCCTACGACATATTTGACTCACCAAATGAAGGAGTTGGAACATGCTTCATGGCTAAAGGCCCAAAGGTATCACACCCCGAGTATGTTGATTTCAATAGTGATGAAGATGACTTGTTAGGTGATGATGATTTACTTGTTGACAACTCTAGTGATGAATACTATGATGAAACGTCAATTAATCATGCTAATCAAGATAAAACGAATGACAATGATAAGGAGAAGATTGAGTCTCTAACTAAAGAACTAAACACTCTTAAGTTAGCTCATGAAACTATCTTAGGAGATCATCGAGAACTTTTAAGGACTCATGAGAAATTACGCTTTGAAAAGCTCAACCTTGAGCAAGAGCATGAGTTCTTAAAAGCAATCAATGATGATCTTCGTAAGAAAAGTTCTTCTTACATTGCCAAGCGTTTACTCTTATCCACTTACATGCCTCAAGTCAAGTCTAGTAACAAGAACAAGAAAGATTCTTCCTCTAGTAGTAACAATAATCATGCTAAATCCAATATTGTTGCTTCTAGTAGTTCTCTTGATTCCACTAATGATTCTCTTAGCCAAGTTACACTTGAGCAAGAAAATAGCTTATTGAAGGGAATTATAGAGAAAGGTGTTTACAAGAGCCTTGCCGGAAGTAAGCAATTCGAGGAAATTGTACGCAAGCAAGGAAGGCACCGGAAGAATCAAGGTGTTGGTTTTGAACGAAAGTTCAATGCCAATGGAGTTGAGTGGGAAGAAGATCAATACCCCAAGACGAAGTTTGTTCCTCAACAAGAGAAGTATGATCCTACTTCTCTCAAAGGGACACAAGCTCAAGATGATCTTCCACCACAAGACCACAAGCAAAAAGGCAAGGACAAGCTTCAAGAGGAAATTGATGCATTTGAAGAAGCTCCTAAGGCCTTGGTCAAGTGGGTTCCCAAGACTACTTCAAGTTCCACTTCATCAAGTACAACTACAACACCGAGGATTCCCATCAAGATGGTGTGGATCCCGAAGAAGAAGAACTAGAGAGTTCTTGAGGGTGACTCCGCCAACATACTTCACTCTTATCATCTTGGCAAGAACAAGTGCAATCAACTTCCACATCTTGCACTAGTTCAAGGAGTCACAAACCCTCTTGTTGGTAAGACAAGGGACAAGGTAACCTAAAAGCTTTCATAGACATCATCTTGTGTGTGCATCACTCTATGTCTATGGATATCCTTGTTTGTTCCTTGTGGGACTAACCCGTGTAGGTATTGAAAGTGCAACTCACTCCAATGGATAGCTCCAAATGATCTACATCAACATTGAGCATCCACATCTTCAACATCTACATGAAGTCATCATCGACAAAACCCAAGGTTAGTTCATCCCTCTTAGGGGGGATCTCACATCTAGGGGGAGCTTTACTCTAAGAATTGAGCTAAAGCAACTCTAATGGTGTGAACACAACAATGCTTTATGTAAAAGTGGTAACCCCACTTGTGCTTAAACGATGAGTATGACCTATGATCAAATGTTCTCATTTGACTCCTAAGTCAATATACTCATATATAGATGACCTAGTCATCGCAAATTGTTTGATAGATGCTAGAATTGGTTGTGCATGCTTTGCCACATATTTCAATTGCCATTTTATTGTGTGAGCATGTTGATTGCATATTTCACTCATTCGAGGACATCCACTTGTTGTTTTGATTGATTGGTTTTCTTTTCTTTTGCCAAGTGGATGGACAAGAATGCCTAAGAACCCTCTCTAGCTATCTATGCTTTTCTCGTCTCAAACTCTATTCATGCTACATCACAAAATTTGATCAAGTCAGATTCGAACCACTCTGTGTGAGGAGCACTCGGAGTCCCCGATTCGTCATAGACTTAAACTTCCAAAACTTCTTTGTGCTTTTCGGTCTGACCGATTCCTCCATTTCGGTCATACCGAGATCACTAAGTCGATCTAGGTTTTCAATCTCGGTGCAACCGATTTGAACCTTTCGGTCACACCGAGTTTCAGTAACTGCTTGCAGTTATGAATCTCGGTGCCACCGAGTTGTTCCACTCGGTCACACCGACAGGGTCGGGCTATATATACTCACGGGCAAAATTTTGGAAATTTCTCCGAAACCCCTTCGCCCGCGCATAGCTCGCTCTGCCTCCTGGGTCTCCGGATCGTCCTCCTCGTCGCCAGCCGCCTCCTGTCGCTGGTCTCCGCCGCCGTCAACGGAATTCTTCCCCGCCGTTGCCGCCGTAGCGAGTTCATCGCCGAACTAGGGTATGGACTCGATCACAGTGCTATCCCCGTCCGATTCCTAGCACATTGTGTTCATTATGATTCTTACCACGATTGAAACGCTTCTATCCAGTCAAAACACTCCGTAGATTAGAGTTGAATTGAAAATTTAGGGTTAGGTTTCCGCCGAAACCATCTCGGACCATCCGAGTTGTGGAACTCGGTACCACCGATTCGGCTCAGGCCATTGCACATGTAATTTTCGGTCTGACCGAGAATTGCAAATCGGTGTGACCGAGTTCAGGACTTTGTGAAACCCTAGCAGTCTCGGTGCCACCGAACTGTGACTCGGTCTGACCGAGTTCACTAGTTTAGGTTCCAACAGCTGCTTCGGTATCACCGAGTTTACAAATCGGTTGATCCGAAATGCTTTCTGTGGAAAACTAAAACTAAGTTTTTGACTCATTCTTTTGCAAAAATCTCTGTATTTTGTGATGCTCATCCACTCTATCTTATCTATATCTATTCACAGGGTCTGCTGTCAGTGTTTGCAATATGTCTGATCAGAGTGACAGCCAGAATAGGTCAGAGGAGCAGGTTCACCTGAGTGAGGGCACTAGTCCCTCTAGCAGTTCAGATGATGGTAGCAGGAGCACTCCCAGCAACTTGCCCAAAGCTGCCACCAGAACAAGGAAGAACAAAAATTCAGAGTCTGAGGATGAAGACTATGTGGCAGTTGAGGATGAGGCCACTTCCAAGAAGAAAGTGGTTAAGAATGAATATAGCACTGTTGCTGCCACCAAGCCAGGCATGAAGCAAAAGGTTCCTACAAAGAGAATTCCAATGTCTAAGGCCAGAGCATCTACTCAAGTCCCTTTGGGATCTGAACCCAAAGAGGCTGCTGCAGAAGGGAAGAAGAGGAAGGAGAGGATCAAAAAGACCACTGCTAGAGTGCTTGGGAGATCCTCAATCATGAGAGATTCTGAAGAGGAAGAGGAAGAAGAGGTTGCTGCACCAGCACCTAAGGCCTAGAAGCTTATGGGTGATGCTATAAAGTCAGGGGCTGCAACATCAAAGCCCAAAAAAGCACCCAAAGCAGCCTCCAAGCCCAAGAGTGCACCTAAGAGGAATACCAGGAGTATACCAGCTGCTGAGAAGAACAAGGCCCCAGTGCCTGAAGTTGCTGCTGATGAAGATGGTGAAGGACAAGTCCTGAGGAAGCTCAAACCCAAGATTCCAGACCACAATGATGCTCATCCTGTGGCTGAGAACATGAAGATCAGGAGAGACTCAGGGTTGAGGAAATGGAGAGAGACAGATCCATATGCTACAAGAAGAAGAACTGCTGTTGATTACAGGTTCCACACAAAGGAACAACAAGATTTCTATGAGACAGTGTTGCTGGACAAGAAGCCTATAGTGTGTGAAATGAGGTGGGTCGACTGGAAGTATATCAAGGAAAATGAGGAACACTATCCTGGTGTGTTTGACAGCTTCAGTGCTTGTGGAGTTGCAGACTTTGTTGGGCAGAAGCTCACAAAGTGGAATGAGGAGCTCATAATGCAATTCTACTCCACAGCACACTTCTATCCAGATGGCAGGATAGTATGGATGTCTGAAGGTACAAGGTACCACTCAACTATTGAGGAATGGGCAAATCTGATCAATGCTCCTAAGGAAGAAGAAGATGACTTGGATGTCTATGCCAAGAAGAAGATGGATCACAACTCTATGGCAAACATGTACAAGGAGATTCCTGAAGATGATCTTGAGACTCACCAGTTTGGGTCAGTAAAACACTTGCTGTCAGGGCTGCCTACAATCAATTGGATCCTTAGGCACACTCTCTTGCCCAAGTCTGGTGATCACAGAATGATCAGAGGCCATGCAATTAACTTGCTACATATATTTGATGTGCCACAGAAGTTCAAGGTCATGAGCCTTATAGTTGAGACTATCAAGAGGACTGCAGCTGACCAGAAAAGAAGTTGTGGATATGCCCCACAAATCCAGGAGTTGATAAACTCAAAGATGGGCACAGGCACATACTTGTTGGATAAGGAACACTTGCCTATCTATCCTGACTTTGAGGGCAATCAAGTTGTGATGAATGAGAATGAACCATCATCAGTACAAGCTCAAGAGAAGAAGGAGAAAGCAAAGAAAGAGAAGGCTGCCAAGATGCCAACTCAAGAGGAGACATGTGAGTACTTTTTGAAAAGCAAGCAGGACCAGCTTGGTTATTTGATAGCATCAACTCTGAGGATTGAGAAGGGACTGGCCACCCTGACTCAAAACCAGGAGAGCTTGGAAAGAATCGTGGAGCAAAAATTCTATGATTTAGATGTCAAAGTAACTGAGATTCAGTCAGTTGTGGAGCAGCTACAAGATGATATGCAGGAGAGAAAGGGCAGAACAACCACTGATGCATTTGCCAGAGTGCCTCGAGCTCAGAGATCAACTGCAGTGCCAGTAACAGACACCAGAGCCACTTCATCTGCACCAGCTACAGCTTCAGTGCCACCAGCTCCAGCACCTACCCCATCAGCTCCATCTACTTCGACTGAAGCCTTCGTTCTTGGAGTTCTCCGGACACCACCACCTGAAGACCAAGCTGAGAGACGTTTTAGTGCTATGCATTTTCTATGAACTTTTTGGTAACTTGTTGCCAAAGGGGGAGAAACATGTATAGATCATAGGCTTCGAGAGAGAGCGTTGCTTTTTATTCTCTCTTGCTTTGATGGTTGAACTTTGTTTGTCTTTTGATTGCTTGAGATACTATGCTATTATCTGTGAGACATTGATGATCATGTGGTTGATCATAAGCTACACTTATGCTTGTTAGATGATATTATCTTACTTATCCTTATATGATCATTCACTTTGCTTGGTGATGAGTGCATGTATTTAATTCTTATCATTTTGAGCGCTCCACCAAGATGTATGTGACATGGAAGAGTAACCCATGATCCTAACTCATTGTGCATTTGCAGTCCAAAGCAAATCTTAAGATATGCACAAATTTAGGGGGAGCTCTTGCTTTTCACATACTTCTCAAAGCGACAATATCTTTCACTCTTATTATCATTTGTCGAAGCTTTGATCTATATGTTGTCATCAATTACCAAAAAGGGGGAGATTGAAAGTGCAACTATCCCTGGGTGGTTTTGGTAATTCCTAACAACATATAGCTCATTGAGCTAACATTATTCCAAGATTAATATTTCAGGAAAAGCTCAATGAATGGCATGGCATGGATGAGGAAAGTGGATCCCTCAAAATTCTAAGGACAAAAAGTTTGGCTCAAGCTTGAAGCTCAAGACTCTACATTTTATATTTTAGTGATCCAAGATCACATTGAGTCTATAGGAAAAGCCAATACTATCAAGGAGGGATGAGGTGTTGCTTAATGGCTTGCTTGCTCAAAATGCTTAGTGATATGCTCCAAAACCCTCAACTACCTTCCCACATCCACATATGACCTAAACCAAAAGTCAAACTCGGCCCCACCGATTCTTTCTATCCGGCGCCACCGAGTTTCAAATGTCATAGCCACTGCCACAAACCCTAGGCAAATCGGTCTCACCGATAGGGATCTCGGTCTCACCGAGATGGGATTGTAATCTCTCTGTTTCCCTTCGTAACGTTTCGGTCTTACCGAGATGAGCGATCGGTCCCACCGAGATTGCAATGTAAACTCTCTGTTTCCCTTTTGTAACATTTCGGTCTCACCGAGATGAGCGAATCGGTCCCACCGAGTTTACCTGACCAACTCTCTGGTTAGCTTATTACCAAAATCGGTCCCACCGAGTTTGTGTAATCGGTCACACCGAGATTACGTTATGCCCTAACCCTAACCATATCGGTCCTACCGAGTTGCATCTCAGTCCCACCGAAAATCCTAACGGTCATTAGGTTTGCTGAATCGGTCCGACCGAGTTTAACCATTCGGTCCCACCGAGTTTGGCAAATTGTGTGTAACGGTTAGATTTTGTGTGGAGGCTATATATACCCCTCCACCCACTTTTCATTCGGGAAGAGAGCCATCAGAACATACCTACACTTCCAATACACATTTTCTGAGAGAGAACCACCTACACTTGTGTTGAGGTCAAGATATTCCATTCCAACCATATGAATCTTGATCTCTAGCCTTCCCCAAGTTGCTTTCACTCAAATCTTCTTTCCACCAAATCCAAATCCTGTGAGAGAGAGTTCAGTGTTGGGGAGACTATCATTTGAAGCACAAGAGCAAGCAGTTCATCATCAACACACCATTTGTTACTTCTTGGAGAGTGGTGTCTCCTAGATTGGCTAGGTGTCACTTGGGAGCCTCTGACAAGATTGTGGAGTTGAACTAAGGAGTTTGTAAGGGCAAGGAGATCGCCTACTTCGTGAAGATCTACCGCTAGTGAGGCAAGTCCTTCATGGGCGACGGCCGTGATGGAATAGACAAGGTTGCTTCTTCGTGGACCCTTCGTGGGTGAAGCCCTCCGTGGACTCGCGCAACCGTTACCCTCCGTGGGTTGAAGTCTCCATCAACGTGGATGTACGATAGCACCACCTATCGGAACCATGACAAAAACATCCGTGTCTCCAATTGCGTTTGAATCCTCCAAACCCTTCCCGTTACATTCTTGCAAGTTGCATGCTTTACTTTCCGCTGCTCATATACTCTTTTTCATGCTTGCTTGAATTGTGTGGAGATTGCTTGACTTGTACTAAGATAGCTAAAATCTGCCAAGAACTAAAATTGGGAAAAGGCTAGATTTTTATTTGGTCAAGTAGTCTAATCACCCCCCTCTAGACATACTTTTGATCCTACACAAACGTCACAACGTAACTGGGTGATTATAAAGGTGCTCTACAGGTGTCTCCAAAGGTACTTGTTGGGTTGGCGTATTTCGATATTAGGATTTGTCACTCTGATTGTCGGAGAGGTATCTCTAGGCCCTCTTGGTAATGCACATCACTTAAGCCTTGGAAGCATTGCAACTAAATGAGTCAGTTGCGGAATGATGTATTACGAAACGAGTAAAGAGACTTGCCAGTAACGAGATTGAACTAGGTATTGAGATACCGACGATCGAATCTCGGGCAAGTAACATACCGATGACAAAGGGAACAACGTATGTTGTTATGCGGTCTGACTGATAAAGATCTTCGTAGAATATGTGGGAGCCAATATGAGCATCCAGGTTCCGCTATTGGTTATTGACCGGAGACATGTCTCGGTCATGTCTACATAGTTCTCGAACCCGTAGGGTCCGCACGCTTAACATTTCGATGCCGGTTATATTATGAGTTTATGAGTTTTGATGTACCGAAGGTTGTTCGGAGTCCCGGATGTGATCACGGACATGACGAGGAGTCTCGAAATGGTCGAGACATGAAGATTGATATATTGGACGACTATATTCGGACACCGGAATGGTTCCGGGGGTTATCGGATATATACCGGAGTACCGGGGGGTTACCGGAACCCCCCCCCCCCCCCGGGGGGGGGGGGTTATTGGGCCTCATGGGCCCAAAGTAGTGGAAGAGGAGAGGCAGCAGGAGGTGGCACGCAGCCCCCCTTGCCCCAATCCGAATTGGGAAAGGGAAGGGGGCGCGGCCCCCCTTCTCCTTCCTTCTCTCCACCTCCTCCTTCCCCTTCTCCTAGTTGGAATAGGAAAGGGGGGCAAAACCTACTTGGAGTAGGATTGCCCCCCCTTGGGCGCGCCTCCTCCTCCTGGTCGGCCCCCTCCTCCTCCACTCCTTTATATACGTGGCCAGGGGCACCCCATAGACACAACAATTGATCTCTTGATCTCTTAGCCGTGTGTGGTGCCCCCTTCCACCATAATCCACCTCGATCATATCATAGCGGTGCTTATGCGAAGCCCTGCGACGGTAGAAAATCATCATCGTCACCACGCCGTCGTGCTGACGAAACTCTCCCGTGAAGCTCTACTGGATTGGAGTTCGCGGGACGTCATCGAGCCGAACGTGTGCTGAACTCGGAGGTGCCATGCGTTCGGTACTTGGATCGGTCGGATCGTGAAGACGTACGACTACATCAACCGCGTTGTGCTAACGCTTCCGTTTTCGGTCTACGAGGGTACATAGACAACACTCTCCCCTCTTGTTGCTATGCATCACCATGATCTTGCGTGTGCGTAGGAATTTTTTTGAAATTACTACGTTCCCCAACACCTCATGGCTCCCTTGACGTACTTCTTCCGCCTATATATCTCCATATACCCTAAAAACATCCGGGGGCACAATAGATCGGGAGTTCCGCCGCCAGAAGCCTCCGTAGCCACCGAAAGCCAATCTAGACCCGTTCCGGCACCCTGCCGGAGGGGGCAATCCTTCTCAAGTGGCCATATTCATCATCCCGGTGCTCTGCATGACGAGGAGGGAGTAGTTCTCCCTCGGGGCTGAGGGTATGTACCAGTAGCTATGTGTTTGATCTCTCTCTCTCTTGTGTTCTTGAGATGATACGATCTTGATGTATCGCGAGCTTTGCTATTATATTTGGATCCTATGTACTCTCTTGTAATGGATTGAGTTTCCCCTTTGAAGTTATCTTATCGGATTGAGTCTTTAAAGATTTGAGAACACTTGATGTATGTCTTGCCGTGCGTATCTGTGGTGACAATGGGATACCACGTGATTCACTTGATGTATGTTTTGGTGATCAACTTGCGGGTTCCGCCCATGAACCTATGCATAGGGGTTGGCACATGTTTTCGTCGTGATTCTCCGGTAGAAGCTTTGGGGCACTCTTTGAGGTCCTATGTGTTGGTTGAATAGATGAATCTAAGATTGTGTAATGCATATCATATAATCAAACCCACGGATACTTGAGGTGACATTGCAGTATCTAGGTGACATTAGGGTTTTGGTTGATTTGTATCTTAAGGTGTTATTATAGTACAAACTCTAGGGCTGTTTGTGACACTTATAGGAATAGCCCAACGGATTGATTGGAAAGAATAACTTTGAGGTGGTTTCGTACCCTACCACAATCTCTTCGTTCGTTCTCCGCTATTAGTGACTTTGGAGTGACTCTTTGTTGCGTGTTGAGGGATAGTTATGTGATCCAATTATGTTATCATTGATGAGGGAACTTACACTAGTGAAAGTATGAACCCTAGGCCTTGTTTCCTATCATTGCAATACCGTTTACACTCACTTTTATCATTAGTTACCTTGCTGTTTTTATATTTTCAGATTACAAAAACTATTATCTACCATCCATATACCACTTGTATTACCATCTCTTCGCCGAACTAGTGCACCTATACAATTTACCATTGTATTGGGTGTGTTGGGGACACAAGAGACTTTTTGTTATTTAGTTGCAGGGTTGCTTGAGAGAGACCATCTTCATCCTACGCCTCCTACGGATTGATAAACCTTAGGTCATCCACTTGAGGGAAATTTGCTACTGTCCTACAAACCTCTACACTTGGAGGCCCAACAACGTCTACAAGAAGAAGGTTGTGTAGTAGACATCAAGCTCTTTTCTGGCACCGTTGCCGGGGAGGTTAGCGCTTCAAGGTATATCTTTAGATCTTGCAATCGAGACTTTTAGTTTCTTGTTTTATCACTAGTTTAGTTTATAAAAGAAAACTATAAAAAATGGAATTGAGTTTGTCTCATACGCTTCACCTTTTTAATATCTTTCGTGAGTATGATGGAAAGGATAATTGTGCTCAAGTGCTAGAAAAAGAAATCTATAAAATATTTGGCACTAAATTTTTGAATGATGAGCATGATTGCAATGTTGTTAGTATGAATTCTTTGAATATCCATGATACTAATGATGATTGCACTAGTTATGATGTCTCCTATAAACATGTCAATTTCTGTGGAGTACATTGGGTTTGTACGAACACACCAAATAGGGAAGATAGATATTGCAAGAGGCATAAGTACTTAGAAACTAAATTGTTGCAAGAAAGGTTAGATGAATGTGCTGAAAATTTAAATTATATTGGCCATACTTGTGAGCTTTGCAATGAACATGATCATTTCAATACCCAATGCAAATTGTTTCATGGTCGTATCGTGTCCAAAAATTGTGATGACTTGATTTCCCTTGCACATCATAATGAACTTAATTTCCTTATGGGTTACGAAGAAATGAAACGTATAACTAATTATCTTCCAGAATTTGCCCGTTATAAACTTCTTGAATTTGATATAGAGGAAATTTATATGTATTCTGCGGTGAATTGTATTGAAAATCCTTATATTGCCAACTACATAAAGAAAAGAAAACGAATAGAAGATGAAGAGAATACTAATGAAAGGGAAGAGACTTCCCAATATCCTCCTATTATTTCTTATGATGAATCAGGTAACGAGGAGGAGCCTCCTATTCAACCAATCTCATTAATAAGGAGCTCCAAAAAGAGGATTGAACCCACACATGATGTGGTGAAGAGGAAGAAAAGAAAAAGGAAGAGAGGTAAAAAGATATCTCCCCCAAATAATGCTGCTCATATTACTATTGTGCCTCATCAAAATATAATCATGGAAGATAATGATACTTTTTATGATCTTGAAAATCTTTTTGGCACTTGCTTGGAAGAATATGATAATTGCTATACTATTGGTGCTATCCATACTATTAATTATGAGAGTGATTATGCTTATGATTTGAAAAGGCCCAAGCTTGGGGATGCTATGTTTGATGAAGATGATGTTTTTGAGAATATATTTGCTGCAATTAATGTTTGTCCCAAGCTTGGGGATGCTACGTTTAATGAAGATGATATTTTTAGTCTCCCAAGTTTTGATATGCAAATTTATAATGATAATAGCATGCCTCCTACCTATGATGATTATTGTGATGATACTTATGCTATAAAAAGTAGTGATTATATTTATAAAACTTGTCATGATTATGGTTACCCCTCTTCTGAACATTACTCTTTTAATGTGGAAACAATTTATAGTATTCGAGTTTCTTATGATACTCCCACTATTCCGAATGAGAAGAATTTTGCTTATGTGGAGAGTAATAAAATTTCTATGCTTGTAGATCATGAAAAGAATGCTTTAGGTGCTGGTTATATTGTTGAATTCATTCATGATGCTACTGAAAATTATTATGAGGGAGGAATATATGCTTGTAGGAATTGCAATTTGAAGCTATGTGCTTCAAATTTTGAAGCTATGCTTGTTTTGCTTTCCTATGCAAGTTGATTCTTGTTCCCACAAGTTATTTGCTCACAAAATCCCTATGCATAGGAAGTGGTTTAGACTTAAATGTGATAGTCATATTCTTCATGATGCTCTCTTTATGTTTCAATTCTTATCCTTTATGTGAGCATCATTGAAATCATCATGCCTAGCTAGGGGCGTCAAACGATAGCGCTTGTTGGGAGGCAACCCAATTTTATTTTTGTTCCTTGCTTTTTGCTCCTGTTTAGTAATAAATAATTTATCTAGCCTATGTTTAGATGTGGTTTTATTGTTTTAATTAGTGTTTGTGCCAAGTAGAACCTTTGGGAAAACTCGGGGAAAGTCTTGTTGAGCATGCTGTAAAAAACAAAAACTTTAGCGCTCACGAGAATTGCTGCCATGTTTATTTGGAAAGTCATATTTAGTTAATTATTTTTGCAGATGATTAATAGATAAATTCCTCAGGTCCATCAATTTATTTGAGAATTTTATGAGTTCCAGAAGTATACGTTTGATCCAGATTACTACAGACTATTCTGTTTTTGACAGATTATGTTTTTCATGTGTTGTTTACTTATTTTGATAAATCTATGGCTAGTAAAAGAGTTTATAAACCATAGAGAAGTTGGAATACAGTAGGTTTAAAACCAATATATATAAATAATGAGTTCATTATAGTACCTTGAAGTGGTGATTTATTTTCTTATACTAACGGAGCTTACGAGTTTTCTGTTAAGTTTTGTGTTGTGAAGTTTTCAAGTTTTGGGTAAGGATTCGATTGACTATGGAATAAGGAGTGGCAAGAGCCTAAGCTTGGGGATGCCCAAGGCACCCCAAGGTAATATTCAAGGACAACCAAGATCCTAAGCTTGGGGATGCCCTGGAAGGCATCCCCTCTTTCGTCTTCGTTCATCGGTAACTTTACTTGGAGCTATATTTTTATTTACCACATGATATGTGTTTTTCTTGAAGTGTCACTTTATTTACTTTTGTTTTGCTTGCTGTTTGAATAGAATACCAAGATCTGAAATTCTTAAATGTTAGAGAGTCTTTACATAGTTGCATAATTATTCGACTACTCATTAATCTTCACTTATATCTTTTGGAGTAGTTTGTCTTTTGCTCTAGTGCTTCACTTATATTATTTTGAGAGTCTTTAGAACAGCATGGTAGTTTGCTTTGGTTATGAAACTAGTCCTAATATGATGGGCATCCAAGAGGGATATAATAAAAACTTTCATATAAAGTGCATTGAATACTAAGAGAAGTTTGATACTTGATAATTGTTTTGAGATATGGAGATAGTGATATTAGAGTCATGCTAGTTGAGTAGTTATGAATTTGAGAAATACTTGTGTTGAAGTTTGTGATTCCCGTAGCATGCACGTATGGTGAACCGTTATGTGATGAAGTCACGGAGCATGATTTATTTATTGATTGTCATCCTTATGAGTGGCGGTCGGGGATGAGCGATGGTCTTTTCCTACCAATCTATCCCCCTAGGAGCATGCGCCTAGTACTTTGTTTTGATGACTAATAGATTTTTGCAATAAGTATGTGAGTTCTTTATGACTAATGTTGAGTCCATGGATTATATGCACTATCACCCTTCTACCATTGCTAACCTCTCTATGTGATGCCCCCGATTTGACCGTACACTAATCATACACGCAAACGTGTACGATCAAGATCAGGGACTCACGGGAAGATATCACAACACAACTCTACAAATAAAATAAGTCATACAAGCATCATATTACAAGCCAGGGGCCTCGAAGGCTCGAATACAAGAGCTCGATCATAGATGAGTCAGCGGAAGCAACAATATCTGAGTACAGACATAAGTTAAACAAGTTTGCCTTAAGATGGCTAGCACAAACAGGGATACAGACCGAAAGAGGCGTAGGCCTCCTGCCTGGGATCCTCCTAACTACTCCTGGTCGTCGTCAGCGGGCAGCACATAGTAGTAGGCACCTCCAGTGTAGTAGGAGTCGTCGTCGTCGGTGGCGTCTGGCTCCTGGGCTCTAGCATCTGGTTGCGACAACCAGGTAGAAAGGATAGAGGGAAGGGAAGGAGAAAGCAACCGTGAGTACTCATCCAAAGTACTCGCAAGCAAGGAGCTACACTACATATGCATGGGTATCAAATGGAATAAGGGTATCATATGTGGACTGAACTGCAGAATGCCAGAATAAGAGGGGGATATCTAATCCTTTCGAAGACTACGCTTCTGGCAGCCTCCGTCTTGCAGCATGTAGAAGAGAGTAGACTGAAGTCCTCCAAGTATCATCACGTAGCATAATCCTAACCGATGATCCTCCCCTCGTCGCCCTGTGAGAGAGCGATCACCGGTTGTATCTGGCACTTGGAAGGGTGTGTTTTATTAAGTATCCGGTTCTAGTTGTCATAAGGTCAAGGTACAACTCCAAGTCGTCCTGTTACCGAAGATCATGGCTATTCGAATAGATTAACTTCCCTGCAGGGGTGCACCACATAACCCAACACGCTCGATCCCATTTGGCCGGACACACTTTTCTGGGTCATGCCCGGCCTCGGAAGATCAACACGTCGCAGCCCCACCTAGACCAACAGAGAGGTCAGCACGCCGGTCTAAACCTAAGCGCCCAGGGGTTTGGGCCCATCGCCCTTAGCACACCTGCATGTTGCGTGGGCGGCCGGAAGCAGACCTAGCCTAGTAGGTGTTCCAGTCCAATCCAGCGCGCGCCGCTCCGTTGCTGACGTCATGAAGGCTTCGGCTGATACCACAACGTCGAGTGCCCATAACTGTCCCCGCGTAGATGGTTAGTGCGTATAGGCCAGTAGCCAGACTCAGATCAAATACCAAGATCTCGTTAAACGTGTTAAGTATCTGCGAACGCTGACCAGGGCTAGGCCCACCTCTCTCCTAGGTGGTCTCAACCTGCCCTGTCGCTCCGCCTCAAAGTAATAGTCGGGGGCCGTCGGGAACCCAGGCCCACCTCTACCGGGATGGAGCCACCTGCCCTTCAGCCCCCAACTCCGAACAGTACCACAGGTAATGTAACTGTGTAAAGTATATAGTATATGCCCGTGATCACCTCCCGAAGTGATCACGGCCTAGTAGTATAGCATGGCAGACGAACAAGAGTGTAGGGCCACTGATGGAACACTAGCATCCTATACTAAGCAGTAGGATAGCAGGTAATGGTAACAACAGTACTAGCAAGGACATGCTATGCATCAGGATAGGAATAACGGAAAGCAGTAACATGCTACACTACTCTAATGCAAGCAGTATAGAGAAGAGTAGGCGATATCTGGTGATCAAAGGGGGGGCTTGCCTGGTTGCTCTAGCAAGAGAGTGGGGTCGTCAACACCGTAGTCGTACTGGGTA
The DNA here is from genome assembly GCF_018294505.1 of Triticum aestivum. Lineage (NCBI taxonomy): Eukaryota > Viridiplantae > Streptophyta > Magnoliopsida > Poales > Poaceae > Triticum > Triticum aestivum. The sequence continues at coordinate 68,415,125 of NC_057797.1, forward strand.
GCAGCGGCGTCGATCTCGGTGTCTAGCAAGAGAAGGGGGGAAGAAACAATAAATATAATGCAAACAAATGCATGACGATGCATGACATGACAAAGCGTGATGCTAGGGGTGCCCTAACGCGGTACGAGATGGTACCGGTGAAGGGGGGAAACATCCGGGAAAATATCCCCGGTGTTTCGTGTTTTCAGGCAGGGGAGCCGGAGGGGGAAAGTTGCGAGTTCGATAGGTTAGGGATGCGTGGCGGACGAACGAGCTGCGTATCCGGGTTCGCCTCGTCGTTCTGAGCAACTTTCATGTACAAAGTATTTTCATCCGAGCTACGGATTATTTTATATTAATTTTTAAAAGCTTTAAATCATTTTCTAAATTGTTTTAATTCGAAAATTAAATCTTAAATTGCTATGGGTACACAGAATTGTACCCAACAGAATGCATGTGTGGCTGGCAGGTGGGGTCAAGGGTGGTCCAGTCAGCATTTGACCAGTCAACTGTTGACTGGTCAACAGGGTCAAACAGCGCCCACCTGTCATAGACTGGGTCAACCCAGTCAACAGTTTGACTGGTCAAACTGGACAGGGGGCCCACATGTCATTGACTGATAACTAATTAACCTAATTAATTGGTTTAATTAAAAGATTAATTAGGTTAATCTAATTATGATTAATTAGTATAATTAATCAAGATTAAGTTAATTAATTAATTAATTAATAATTTTATTTATTATTTTTTTAAATCCCTTTTTTATTTTAAACGTTCTCTGGGCAGTGGCCCACTTGTCATAGGCCCAAGGCCTAATGGGTTCGGGCGCGGGGCGCAGCCCGAGCGGGCGCATGCCCAGGAGCGGGTGGAGCACGCACGACGCACGCCGGCGTCGACGGCGCGGCGCGCATGATTGGACCCTGGCGCTAGCCGGCAGTGGTGGATGGCGACGGCAGTCACGAGCGGCGGTGGTGGCGCGGGCGAAGCAGAGCCGTGGAAGAGCAGGGGCGATCGGAGGCGGTGACAAGCAGGGGCTCGACGACGGGGTCGGTGCATGGGTGATGCGAGCACAGGCAGGCACGGGCGATGCAGGCCGGGGTGAGCGGAGGTGGCCGGGATTTGCGGCGACGGTCGGTGCGGTGGGCGGGCCAGCAACGACATGCAAGAGTGGGGGAAGGCTCCTGCGGGCGCTCGCGGGGAGAGCCGGAGCGGGGCGAGCGGGCTGCAGGCGAGCAGGGGGCCACAGCGGCGCGCAGGGTGGCAGGCCGCAGCGGCGAGAGGATGAGGTAGCGGCAGCAGCTCGAGGGCAGTGGGGCGCGGCTGGCAGCAGCAGTAGGTAGGGGACGGGGCAAGCTGCGAGGCTGGTGACTGCGAGCAGGCAGACAGCGCGCATGGGCAAGGGCGGGCAAGAGCGGGTGCGGGCGCGCACGCGCGGGTCCGCAAGCGAGCACAGGGGCGCGCAAGGGTGTAGGGGAGCAGGGGCGAGGCGGCGCCAGCGGCCACGGCGTCGGCGAGGTCGCACGGGAGCAGCAGAGTAGTAGGGGGCGGCGGAGACGAGCGCGACGGAGGGGCTCACTGTGGGCGTAGGGATCGTGGCCGTAGTGCTCGGGAAGGAAGCCGGGGATGGGGCGACGACGGTGAGGAGGAGACGAGGAGGCAGGCGCGGCAGGGTCCGGTGTAGGCGTCGGGCGGCAGCGGCGACGTTGTTCCGGGCGGCGAGGCACTCCAGGTGGCGGCGATGGGTGCCCGATCCAATCGGGATCGAGAGAGAGGGAGAGTGGGGGCGCGAGTGGGGGGGAGTGGGTGCGTGGGTGGTTAGGGTTTCGGGGGTGGGGAGGGGATAAGGGAGGCGGGGTGGGCCTCCTGGTGGCCTGGGTGTGTGGCCAAATGGGCCGGCCTGCTGGGCCGAGGCCCAGGGGGCAGGGGGGTTTCTCTTTTTTACTTTTGTTGTTTTGTCTTTTCCTTTTATTTATTCTTTCCTGCTTTATTTTAGTTGCATTCTACTTTAGTAAAATATACACTTAGTATCTAAATTAGTATTACAACTTAGCCCATAGTCACAAAAAGTCTAGACCCCAAATAACTTAGTTTGACATTTTATTAAATAAAAAAGGTATTTAAATAATCAATTTTGCTATTGTTTTATTCATCTCATAGTATTTAAACATTTTATAAATGTGTGGTTTTTCCACCATAATTATCTATGCAATATTTGGTTCACTCAGAACATTTTAGTTTTAATATTTGAAAACTTTTATTGTTTTCCTGTTTTTTGAATTTGAAGTTGAACCGGTTTCGAACTAACTCGAGATTAGCAACTATAAACGAGGTGACGTGGCATCATTAGCAGAGGATCACTGTAGCTTAATTACCCGGGCGTCACAATTCTCCTCCACTACAAGAAATCTCGTCCCGAGATTTAAGAGGGGAGTAAGGGAAAGATGTGGCTACAAAATTCTATCGAGTCTTCTCGGTCTTGGTTGCTCTTCTCGGAGAGGTCGATCCATTACATTGATGCCTTCATTCCTCTGCTTCAGGTCATCATGAGGGAGTCATCATCCTTTTCTTCGGGAACTCCAACATACTTACGGATAGGTAAGGGGCAGCTCGGCTACGACAGCATGCTTACGAGGGAAACAATCTGGGGTTAACCATGAATGAGCATAAGATTATCTCTCGAGTTGAACATATAAAATACATCGAGAGTACGATACGAAGGTACAATGAAAGGGTCCAAGTGGATAGATAGCTGCTCAAAGTCTGAACCAGAGTGAGAAAGGGATTCAAAGCGGCGAGAGTAAGCATTGCGTCTGATACCAGAATAGAGCAGTAGGAAGGTGGCTCGCGAATTACCTACGAAGCCAAGCATAAGGGATAACTTTGAAGCAGGGATGTACAGGAGAGTCAGGTTTTGATCCTGTGGAACTATGGTTATGGGCCCACCATGTGGGTTAAAAGTAGGAAGGGCGGTGACGTCTTGCACGATCATGTAAGCAAGGCATGTCAGAGGATAGGATGTTAGTTATGTCGGCAACAACTTCGTTACCAAGGGCGAGGGACAAAGAGAACCATTTTCCTGCTCGTTGAATGAGGCGGACCATTAGGCAAAGTTCTCTTCCATCGGTGGATACCGGAATGTCATCAACAATAGTAACAGGTTCTTACTGATAGAGTTGTACACCGAGGTGCTTACAAAAGCAGTGACTTATTACTGCTTAGATCATATAAACCTCAAGAAGGTTAAACAAAACAATGGAAACGAAAATGTGATTATACACATATGTCAGGGGTATATCCTTCCCAAGGACAAACAGAGCATGATATCCACGACAGCATATATGTAGAAAACCCTTTAGGAAAGGGGGAAGAAATTTCATGACATTACCCATACAACAATGTTTGGATAATTGAGCAAGAAACATTTGGCATTTCGATTCAATGTTCTTGTTGAAAATCGGTGTACCACAGACAAGCTTCGAGACAGTATTGACATGGTCTTCAAGCAAAGGTCAGACTTTGGATACACAAAGGATCCATCAGGATAAACTTATTAAACAAAGCATTCAATTTCCTCATGGAAAAATGGTTAATCTTGTTAAAAAGGAAACTATAACACTAGGCCCTTCGGTCAAGTGTGCTAGGAATGACATCACCTTACCGGGTCATGAAAGACCAATGTTATAACTCTTGGAAATATATTCCAACCATCATATCTGACCGAGATTCAAATGTGATGGGTGTCAAGATAACTCCGACTCAGGTTACCTGAGAAGAAAGGTGCAACACAAATTGTCGAGATGACATTGTAAGATTCTCAGGAATTGAACTATGGGAGCGAGTTCCGACACAAGAGTTCAACAGTAAACCAAGGAGAGGATGAGGAGGTGGCTGATAGGCTCAGCAACAAATCATCGAGATTTCCAAAGGATTGATTTCCACAATTATGTGAACAAGGAAATGTCATTTGTCGGATCAAATGATATAATGATGTATGCTCGAGGGAAACATACATGACTGAACAATGATAGAAGGGTGCACCCAGGAATCTAGACTAGGTAGCACGATCAATGTTTGAATGATGATTCAATAAGCAATAGACTTAGAATGGAACTGTAGACCAATAACCTCAAAGCAATAGGGTTGCTAGAAGTTTAGAATTTACACATCACAGACCATTTGTCGGTATTCCGGTTAGAAACAACACGGAGACCAAGAAAGAATGGTGATGGTGAGAAGCATCAATATACCAAGAATTCTTAAGAGGTGGAGCAATCCTCACAACATCCTTGTCATAAAGGACATTAATACTTCAAGGTGGAACATCATACAAGCTGGACAGCAAGTTGCAATCATAACATGAACACGTTTGTGTTGTGGGAAGGCAAGAATGTTGTCGATGATAACACAATCATCGAGGGGCAAGGATGGTAATTCTCATCATGAATTTGATTGATATCCTGGAAGAGCTGAGGATGTTGCTGATGACCACGACACATTTGTCGAGAGATTTCATGAAGATGTAATCGGTCGGCGATGACATCAAGTCAAATGATGATGCAGCGAAAGTCAAATAATACTTGAAGAAGAACTCATAAGAAGTTATGCAGTTCCGTGATAATCTTGAGATACCAGAGGGGGTAATACTGGATGACAGATCAAAGTAGAGGTTGGACTGGGGTATTGCTCTACAGAAGACAAGCGCTTAAACTTGCACGCGAAATGGTATTTAAAGGAGAACATGGTCGGAACCACGATTGCAAAAGGCCAGATCCCGGATATAAGATGAACTTATACGAAAGGAATAATCTAATTTAAGAGAAGCTTTAATGATAAGATCTACATCGTGTCCATGGGCATGAACACAAAGTTCAAGGTCGACTCCCACTTCTCCAATGCATAACCTTTCATTCACTTCTCACTTTCGAAGAAGTTGTAGTGTTGAAATTTTATCTGGCAAAATACCAGAAGTGTATGACTCGTGAAAACTTTTGAGTTCCCACAGTTTAGAGAAGGCATATGTTCAACCCATAGGGGCTTCTTAGAAACATATACCACAAGCTTCAAGAGTAAATATCACAAGCTCGAAAGTAGAGCAAGGTTGAGAAAGTAGATGATACAATTTACCAAAGGCATTATGTATCCGAGGGAAGGCTCACAAGGTTATTGAATATGAAGGACACTGTCGGATAAAATCCATTAAAGGATCTGCTGGTCCATAACAGAGCTGACGTGAGCATCGGCACACAACCAGAGGAAGTAACAATGCAAAGGCATTGGATTATGGAAACAACTGACTAATCCAGAGCTCAAATGCAAAGGAATTATGATTTTCAAATCAAGGGATCAGAAGCAATGTTCTGATTAGGGATGGATAAGTTGAATAGCCTTAGGGGTACAATCGACGACAATTGGATTTGTTGAGAACCAGCTCATGTTTAAAATGACGTCTGAGTCGGAAAGATAATTTAAAAGGATCAACTGATGATTGCGTGCATTCGCACTCATGTTGAATCAATAGGATCAAAAAGACGATGCCTAAGGATACTGACGAATATTGCCAGACATATGGAAAGCATCCCTAATGCAAGCAGCCAAGTATTGCAGAGCAATAAGCTACTAAGGATTTTTGGAGGATCAAATAGTATTTCGATGACCATTGTGAAACACATGAACAACTGGGGGATGAGTGGATACTTGATAAGTGCGAGAATTATCCGTAGGGGTATTCAGGTGACAAAGAACAGCAAGGCAGTAAGCTCAAAGGATTATTGAAACAACGACGAGTATTTCGGGGTATCTTGTAATAACAAGACCAACTGGGAATAAAAGTAAGAACGACAGGTGTAAGTATTTATCCATAGGGATTTTTCAGTGGTAGGGAATTGCAAAAGCAACATGCACAAGGTCTCGAGAAAATATCAGAGAGTATTGTCATAATCTTCTGTTGAAGCAGTAGATCATCCGTAATGAAAGGGTTCTCCGGCAGGAAGTGGTAACGAGAACCTAGAGTTAGATTTTTGCAAAATTCATTTAACCCGAATAGAAGAGAGTTCAGAGTCCCAGAGTAAGGATCGAGGAGTAAAAGATCCTAATACCACCCAGATGGCGACGTGGGCCCGTAAGCCACACATCCATGTTAGTAAAAGTTTTGCAATGACTAGACTCGACTTCGGCCAAGGAGTGTGGAAGGGGGATTCCTACAGGCAGTCGGCTCTGATACCAACTTGTGACGCCCCCGATTTGACCGTACACTAATCATACACGCAAACGTGTACGATCAAGATCAGGGACTCACGGGAAGATATCACAACACAACTCTACAAATAAAATAAGTCATACAAGCATCATATTACAAGCCAGGGGCCTCGAAGGCTCGAATACAAGAGCTCGATCATAGACGAGTCAGCGGAAGCAACAATATCTGAGTACAGACATAAGTTAAACAAGTTTGCCTTAAGAAGGCTAGCACAAACGGGGATACAGACCGAAAGAGGCGCAGGCCTCCTGCTTGGGATCCTCCTAACTACTCCTGGTCGTCGTCAGCGGGCAGCACGTAGTAGTAGGAACCTCCGGTGTAGTAGGAGTCGTCGTCGCCGGTGGCGTCTGGCTCCTGAGCTCCAGCATCTGGTTGCGACAACCAGGTAGAAAGGATAGAGGGAAGGGAAGGAGAAAGCAACCGTGAGTACTCATCCAAAGTACTCGCAAGCAAGGAAATACACTACATATGCATGGGTATCAAATGGAATAAGGGTATCATATGTGGACTGAACTGCAGAATGCCAGAATAAGAGGGGGATATCTAATCCTTTCGAAGACTACGCTTTTGGCAGCCTCCGTCTTGCAGCATGTAGAAGAGAGTAGACTGAAGTCCTCCAAGTATCATCATGTAGCATAATCCTAACCGATGATCCTCCCCTCGTCGCCGTGTGAGAGAGCGATCACCGGTTGTATCTGGCACTTGGAAGAGTGTGTTTTATTAAGTATCCGGTTCTAGTTGTCATAAGGTCAAGGTACAACTCCAAGTCGTCCTGTTACCGAAGATCACGGCTATTCGAATAGATTAACTTCCCTGCAGGGGTGCACCACATAACCCAACACGCTCGATCCCATTTGGCCGGACACACTTTTCTGGGTCATGCCCGGCCTCGGAAGATCAACACGTCGCAGCCCCACCTAGACCAACAGAGAGGTCAGCACGCCGGTCTAAACCTAAACGCCCAGGGGTCTGGGCCCATCGCCCTTAGCACACCTGCATGTTGCGTGGGTGGCCGGAAGCAGACCTAGCCTAGTAGGCGTTCCAGTCCAATCCAGCGCGCGCCGCTCCGTTGCTGACGTCACGAAGGCTTCGGTTGATACCACGACGTCGAGTGCCCATAACTGTCCCCGCGTAGATGGTTAGTGCGTATAGGCCAGTAGCCAGACTCAGATCAAATACCAAGATCTCGTTAAACGTGTTAAGTATCTGCGAACGCCGACCAGGGCTAGGCCCACCTCTCTCCTAGGTGGTCTCAACCTGCCCTGTCGCTCCGCCTCAAAGTAACAGTCGGGGGCCGTCAGGAACCCAGGCCCACCTCTACCGGGATGGAGCCACCTGCCCCTTCAGCCCCCAACTCCGAACAGTACCATAGGTAATGTAACTGTGTAACGTATATAGTATATGCCCGTGATCACCTCCCGAAGTGATCATGGCCCAGCAGTATAGCATGGCAGACGGACAAGAGTGTAGGGCCACTGATGGAACACTAGCATCCTATACTAAGCAGTAGGATAGCAGGTAATGGTAACAACAGTACTAGCAAGGACAGGCTATGCATGAGGATAGGAATAACGGAAAGCAGTAACATGCTACACTACTCTAATGCAAGCAGTATAGAGAAGAGTAGGCGATATCTGGTGATCAAAGGGGGGGCTTGCCTGGTTGCTCTGGCAAGAGAGTGGGGTCGTCAACACCGTAGTCGTAATGGGTAGCAGCGGCGTCGGTCTCGGTGTCTAGCGAGAGAAGGGGGAAGAAACAATAAATATAATACAAACAAATGCATGACAATGCATGACATGACAAAGCATGATGCTAGGGGTGCCCTAACGCGGTACGAGATGGTACCGGTGAAGGGGGGAAACATCCGGGAAAATATCCCCGGTGTTTCGTGTTTTCGGGCAGGGGAGACGGAGGGGGAAAGTTGCGAGTTCGATAGGTTAGGGATGCATGGCGGACGAACGAGCTGCGTATCCGGGTTCGCCTCGTCGTTCTGAGCAACTTTCATGTACAAAGTATTTTCATCCGAGCTACGGATTATTTTATATTAATTTTTAAAAGCTTTAAATCATTTTCTAAATTGTTTTAATTCGAAAATTAAATCTTAAATTGCTATGGGTACACAGAGTTGTACCCAACAGAATGCATGTGTGGCTGGCAGGTGGGGTCAAGGGTGGTCTAGTCAGCATTTGACCAGTCAACTGTTGACTGGTCAACAGGGTCAAATAGCGCCCACCTGTCATAGACTGGGTCAACCCAGTCAACAGTTTGACTGGTCAAACTAGACAGGGGGCCCACATGTCATTGACTGATAACTAATTAACCTAATTAATTGGTTTAATTAACAGATTAATTAGGTTAAGTTAATTAGGTTAATCTAATTATGATTAATTAGTATAATTAATCAAGATTAAGTTAATTAATTAATTAATTATTAATTTTATTTATTATTTTTCTAAATCCCTTTTTTATTTTGAACGTTCTCTGGGCAGTGGCCCACTTGTCATAGGCCCAAGGCCTAATGGGTTCGGGCGCGGGGCGCAGCCCGAGCGGGCGCACGCCCAGGAGCGGGTGGAGCACGCACAATGCACGCCGGCGTCGACAGCGCGGCGCGCACGATTGGACCCCGGCACCGGCCAGCAGCAGTGGACGGCGACGGCAGTCATGAGCGGCGGTGGTGGCGCGGGTGAAGCAGAGCCGTGGCGGAGCAGGGGCGATCGGAGGCGGTGACAGGCAGGGGCTCGACGACGGGGTCGGTGCATGGGCGATGCGAGCACAGGGCAGGCGCGGGCGATGAAGGCCGGGGTGAGCGGAGGTGGCCGGGATCTGCGGCGGCGGTCGATACGGTGGGCGGGCCAGCAACGACATGCACGAGTGGGGGAAGGCTCCTGCGGGCGCGCGCGGGGAGAGCCGGAGCGGGGCGAGCGGGCTGCAGGCGAGCAGGGGGCACAGCGGCGCGCAAGGTGGCAGGCCGCAGCGGCGAGAGGATGAGGTAGCGGCAGCAGCTCGAGGGCAGTGGGGCGCGGCTGGCAGCAGCAACAGGTAGGGGACGGGGCAAGCTGCGAGGCTGGTGACTGCGAGCGGGCAGACGTCGCACGTGGGCAAGGGCGGGCGAGAGCGGGTGCGGGCGCGCACACGCGGGTCCGCAAGCGAGCACAGGGGCGCGCGAGGGTGCAGGGGAGCAAGGGCGAGGCGGCGCCAGCGGCCACGGTGTCGGCGAGGTCGCGCGGCAGCAGCAGAGTAGTAGGGGGCGACGGAGACGAGCGCGGCGGAGGGGCTCACTGTGGGCGTAGGGATCGTGTCCGTGGTGCTCGGGGAGGAAGCCGGGGACGGGGCGACGACGGTGAGGAGGAGACGTGGAGGCAGGCGCGGCAGGGTCCGGTGTAGGCGTCGGGCGGCAGCGGCGACGTTGTTCCGGGCGGCGAGGCACTCCAGGCGGCGGCGATGGGTGCCCAATCCAATCGGGATCGAGAGAGAGGGAGAGTGGGGGTGCGAGTGGGGGGAGTGGGTGCATGGGTGGTTAGGGTTTCAGGGGTGGGGAGGGGATAAGGGAGGCGGGGTGGGCCTCCTGGTGGCCTGGGTGTGTGGCCGAATGGGCTGGCCTGCTGGGCCGAGGCCCAGGGGGCAGGGGTTTCTCTTTTTTACTTTTGTTGTTTTGTGTTTTCCTTTTATTTATTCTTTCCTGCTTTATTTTAGTTGCATTCTATTTTAGTAAAATATACACTTAGTATCTAAATTAGTATTACAACTTAGCCCATAGTCACAAAAAGTCTAGACCCCAAATAACTTAGTTTGACATTTTATTAAATAAAAAAGGTATTTAAATAATCATTTTTGCTACTGTTTTATTCATCTCATAGTATTTAAACATTTTATAAATGTGTGGTTTTTCCACCATAATTATCTATGCAATATTTGGTTCACTCAGAACATTTTAGTTTTAATATTTGAAAACTTTTATTGTTTGCCTGTTTTTTGAATTTGAAGTTGAACCGGTTTCGAATTAACTCGAGATTAGCAACTATAAACGAGGTGACGTGGCATCATTAGCAGAGGATCACTGTAGCTTAATTACCCGGGCGTCACACTCTAGTACCGCGCAACTTTCGCCGGTACCATAAACCCACCATATACCTTCCTCGAAACAGCCACCATACCTACCTATTATGGCATTTCCATAGCCATTTCGAGATATATTGCCATGCAACTTTTCACCATTCCGTTTGCTATGACACGCTCCATCATTGTCATATTGCTTTGCATGATCATGTAGTTGACATCGTATTTGTGGAAAGCCACTGTTCATAATTTTTCATACATGTCACTCATGAGTCATTGCACATCCCAATACACCGCCGGAGGCATTCATATAGAGTCATATTTTGTTCTAAGTATCGAGTTGTAATTCTTGAGTTGTAAGTAAATAAAAGTGTGATGATCATCATTATTAGAGCATCGTCCCGGTGAGGAAAGGATGATGGAGACTATGATTCCCCCATAAGTCGGGATGAGACTCCGGATGGAAAAAAGAGAAAGAAAAAAGATGCCATAAAAAAAGAAGGCCCAAAAAATAAAATTAATAAAATGAAAAAAAATGAGAGAAAAAGAGAGAAGGGGCAATGCTACTATCCTTTTACCACACTTGTGCTTCAAAGTAGCACCATGATCTTCATGATAGAGAGTCTCATATGTTGTTACTTTCATATACTAGTGGGAACCTTTCATTATAGAACTTGGCTTGTATATTCCAATGATGAGCTTCCTCAAAATGCCCTAGGTCTTTGTGAGCACCCACTTAGTTCCTTTTGTTGAGCTTTTATACACTTATAGCTCTAGTGCATCCGTTGCATGGCAATCCCTACTCACTCACATTGATATCTATTGATGGGCATCTTCATAGCCCGTTGATATGCCTAGTCGATGTGAGACTATCTTCTCCTTTTTGTCTTCTACACAACCACCATTCTATTCCACCTATAGTGCTATGTCCATGGCTCACGCTCATATATTGCATGAAGATTGAAAAAGTTTGAGAACATCAAAAGTATGAAACAATTGCTTGGCTTGTCATTGGGGTTGTGCATGATTTAAATACTTTGTGTGGTGAAGATGGAGCCACTACAAGAAATATGTCAACTTATGACCTTATGTCAGTGACCCTAGAAGAATTGGTCATAAATCTATGACCATTTTAGACCAATTGGTCAAAAGCTGTTCGGGGGGCTCCAAACCCTAAACCATTGCGACCATTTTGGTCAGAAAGGTCGTAATTTCCTTACACGAAATGGTCATAAAGCAGACAACACTAGTCCGATGCCTTATTTCTAGCTGATCATGACCAATATAGATGGTCATAACCTTGTAAATTATGGTGGGTTGCTATGACTAGGCGCCACCTCATCAGTTTTGCCTATGTGTCATGTCCATGTGGCAGTTTTTGCCCTAGGTTGTGAAGCAACCTATATTTCTGTCATTCCCAAAATTCCCAAAAAAATCTCATAAATTCTTTGGGTCATATCTTCATCAAATATGTAAAAGTCCTTCCTTGCCTAGTTCAAAACTAATTCAACAATATTCATTTTCCTATTCTGTTCACAACAACACTTTATGAAGGAAGTGCTATTTATATATTCTTGATTGCCCTAGGAATTTTTGGGCACTCTTTTCTATCCAAATCATTACCGCATGACAAAATTCAGCTCCATTTGCCTAGCAAATCTTCCTCGGCAAATTTCCAAAGTTTTTGTCCACCTAGAAGCATTGTGAAGGAAGTACCTTTTTTATATCTCGAAATGACATGAAATTTATACAGTTCCTTCATATGCCCAAATTATCACCCTCCTCCAAATTGCAGCTCAGTCAAATCATCTATGTGAGCCCAGGTTCAATTTATATTTTATGGCCAAATTGGCACGTTGCAAAGCAAGTGTTATATAGACCCCTCCTATTACCCTCAAACTTTTCGGGCACGCTTCCATACCCAAATCATTGCCACATGATAATATTCAGCTCAATTTTCCTAGTAAATCTTTCTCAGGAAATTTCCAAAGTTTCTACCTCGAGAGAAGCTTTGTGAAGTAAGTACTAGCTAGGCTTACCCAAATGATCTGAAAATTTACCAGCGCATGACCATACCTATGTAACTTACCTACACCAATTTTTAGCTCATTTAATTCATCCAATCTCTCTCACTAGTTTTCCCAAGTTTTTGTCCATAGAAGAGCATTGTGAAGGAAGTACTACTTTGGCATGTCCAAATGGTATCAATTTTCTACAATGCTTTCCTATGCCCAAATAACCATCCTCCACTAAATTTTAGCTCAATCCATTCATTATTTTGAGCCCAGCTTCAACATTCATATTTTTGTCCAATGTGGTACTTTGCAAAGCAAGTACCACCTAGGATCCTCCTTTTGAGCTAAAAATTTGTGAAGACATTCTCCTTAGTAGATGATCATTCTTAGCCAAAACTCACGCCCATTGGCCAAGTGCATTTCCCGTACCGCTAATCAAACACTTGGTTGCTTATTCATGTTTGAGCATCGATCGGTCTCCTCGTGAGAATCCTATGTTGTGCTTTTCTTCCTATCACCTACCTGGGGAGTGCCCAACCCACTAGACATGCCTAGGCTGCCCATAACACATGGCAACGCCACGGTCACGCGGGGACCACGCGGCGGGCATGCGAGTTTACGTGCTCTAGACTTGGGGGCCTCGGCCACCGCCCAAACCTCGATGTATCGCCACCAAACCATGTATTTATGATTAAATAGGTACTTATGTAAATAGAAATGATTTTTGGACAAAATAAATAGCAAACTATGAGGCAGCTGCAGTTCAAATTTGACCCGCTTCCTATTGAATCGGCGGGAATTTGTCTTTTTCACCAGAGGTGGATCAAAACTTTTGACACCCAACCATTTTGTCAATTGTGCATTATATATGGCCTAGTATTTTATAAAATTAATTAGGTCCAATTTTGCAACAAATATATGGTAGGTCCTTCACAAAAAAACTCATTTTGGGCACTCAGAAAAATGGAAAATGAATTTTTCGTGCAAAGAAAATGAAAACTTCCTTATGCAACATTGTTTGGAATTCCAAGATGCACCCTTGTGCACAATATGAGATCATTTGAACAAACTATGCCATGAATGTGTCCATAAGATTGATCATTTGGCTTGAAAGCCATGAATCTTCACGCATGATAGCTCATTTCTGAGAACACTTTTTTAAAAGAATTCCCGTATTACAAGTTTATTATTTTTCCTGGGAACTTGGCCATATATAATGACACAATGCGAAGGTTTCCCAATTTTTTGATTTTTTTTGAACTTTTTATGCCCGTTTCAAAATGCGGTCAAAACAGCGGGAATGACCGTTCCTAGCTAGTGGTTGAATCTTGAATTTTTTTGGTGTTTCTCTGATTTAATAGATACTTATGTACCTAGAAATGATTTTTGGAAAAAAATAAAGAGCAAACTACGAGGTAGCTACAGTTCAAATTTGACCCGCTTCCTACTGAATCGGCAGGAATTTGTCTTTTTCACGAGAGGTGGATCAAAAATTTTGACACCCAAACATTTGGTCAATTGTGCATTAAATATGTCCTAGTATTTTATGAAATTGATTTGGTGCAATTTTGCAACAATTATTTGGGAGGTCCTTCACAAAAAAACCTCCTTTTGGGCACTCAAAAAATGGAAAATGGTTTTTTCGTCCAAAGAAAATGGAAACTTCCTTAGGCAACATTGTTTGCCATTCCAATATGCATCCTTGTGCACAATATGAGATCATTTGAACAAACTATGCCATGAATGTGGCCATAAGTTTGATCATTTGGCTTGAAAGCCATTGATCTCCACACGTGATAGCTCGTTTCTGAGAACACTTTTTTTAAAATAATCGCCGTATTACAAGTTTACAATTTTTGCTGGTAACTTGGTCACATATAATGACGCAATGCGAAGGTTTTCCATTTTTTTGATTTTTTTTGAATTTTTTATGCCCGTTTCAAAATGCGGTCAAAACAGCGGGAATGACCGTTCCTAGCTAGTGGTTGAATCTTGGAATTTTTTTAGTGTTTCTCTTATTAAATAGATACTTTTGTACCTAGAAATGATTTTTGGAAAAAATAAAGAGCAAACTACAAGGTAGCTACAGTTCAAATTTGACCCGCTTCCAACTAAATCGGCGAAAATTTGTCTTTTTCACGAGAGGTGGATCAAAACTTTTTACACCCAACCATTTGGTCAATTGTGCATTAAATATGGCGTAGTATTTTATAAAAATGATTTGGTCCAATTTTGCAACAATTATTTGGGAGGTCCTTCACAAAAAAACCTCCTTTTGGGCACTCGAAAAATGGAAAATGGTTTTTTCATCCAATGAAAATAAAAACTTCCTTAGGCAACATTGTTTGCAATTCTAAGATGCACCCTTGTGCACGATATGAGGTCATTTGAACAAACTATGTCATAAATGTGGGCATAAGATTGAGCATTTGGGGTGAAAGCCATGCATCTTCACACTTGATAGCTAGTTTCTGAGAACACTTTTTAAAAATAATCGTCATATTACAAGTTTATAATTTTTGCTGGTAACTTGGTCACATATAATGACGCAATGCAAAGGTTTTCCATTTTTTTTGATTTTTTTTGAATTTTTTATGCCCGTTTCAAAATGCGGTCAAAATGGCGGGAATGACCGTTCCTAGCTAGTGGTTGAATCTTGGAATTTTTTTAGTGTTTCTCTTATTAAATAGATACTTTTGTACCTAGAAATGATTTTTGGAAAAATAAAGAGCAAACTACAAGGCAGCTACAGCTCAAATTTGACCCGCTTCCAGCTGAATCGACGGAAATTTGTCTTTTTCACGAGAGGTGGATCAAAACTTTTTACACCCAACCATTTGGTCAATTGTGCATTAAATATGGCCTAATATTTTATAAAAATGATTTGGTCCAATTTTGCAACAATTATTTGGGAGGTCCTTCACAAAAAAACCTCCTTTTGGGCACTCGAAAAATGGAAAATTGATTTTTCGTCCAAAGAAAATAAAAACTTCCTTAGGCAACATTGTTGTCATTCCAATATGCACCCTTGTGCACAATATGAGATAATTTGAACGAACTATGCCATTCCAAAATGCACCCTTGTGCAAAAAACACAAGAGAAACAAATAGAAAAACACAACTACATAAGCTTGAAAAGTATTTGATGTGCTCCACATGTGCTATGATTGTGAATTATAAAATTGATGTGCTCCAAATTTGCAACAAATATTTGCTAGGTTCTTTATAAAAATATCATTTTTGACACTCGAAAAATGATTCTCTTAAAAAAACTCATATCTTAGAACACTTTTTTCATGATATTAACAATATTCAAAGTTTGTTATTTTTACTGAAAAGTAGTTCACACTTGGTGACACAATGCGAAGGTTTTTTATTTCCATATTTTTATAAATTTCTTAGGTAGTCAAATAACAGACATGATTCAAAATCTTATTTTCAATCGATTATGACCAATTTAAATGGTCCTAACATCATCAAAGGGGATACTCTGTTCTGATTGGTCTAAAATCAGCTCACGCGGATCATGGCTTAAGCACCGTGGGATGCGCCCGGATCCAACGGCAGCCCACACCCCCCTCGTCACTCTCACCCCCTCCCGAATCACCCCGTATCCCTCTCATCCTTGTCCACCCATGAAACCCTAGCCCCCTTCTCCCAATCGCCGCCGCCGCCCAGATCCAATCCAAGTCAGAGCCCCTGGCCTCCATCTCCATTCTTGCACGCGTCGGCCACCCCCACTCCCCAAGCACCGTTGCTCCACCCTCTCCCGCGCCCCTCGATCCCAGATCCCCATCTCCAAGTCACCCTCTTCCTCCCTCAGATCTCGATCCGCCGCCGCCCACCATCGACGACCCTCACCATAGACGAGATCGAGCTCCTCCCTTCCTCCCGTTCTCCCCTAGCCTTATCCACTTTGAGCCAAGCAACCACTCCGTCCTTGGGATTTTGTCGCGCGGTGCCTCGTCTCGCCGGCCCGGCGACCACAAGCAGGTAGTCCACGGCCAGGATGGCGGCATGCCCCGCCACGACCACGTACGCGCACGACACTCCGCGCCTCCCCTCCCTCTCCTGCGGTTCCTAACATATGCTCTCCTCTCCTCTCCTTGGGTGACATGCAGGGCTCGCGTGGGAGTAGCGCACGACGGAGGCCTCTAGAGGAGAAGCGGGAGGAGCGCGGCCGTCCTCGCGCACCCGGCCCATGGCAGGAGCACCACGGCGCGTGCCTCGGAGCTACAACATCTCCTTCGGTGACTTCGTGTAATCCAGTTCAGCAACGCGTGCTGGGAACTTTACTGCCTCGAGCATGGCATCCTGGTTCGTCATACCCCATCTCATCCCATCTCTCGCCCCTTCTGATGTTAGATCTTCTCTGGTCTGGAATATTTAGGTTGTAATTGATGCGCGATTTGAACCGTGATGGAATTACTGGATTGGTCTAATAGTTTTCCCCCGAGAATGCGGCAATTAGTGTTCGATCTGTGCGACCCTTCTGAATTTGTCAGGAACATGAACTGTTCGTAGTTCCTAATTTAAGCCTACGATCTGTGATGTCTAGCCATTTCGTTTTGTATTTTAGATTGCACCCATGTCTCATGTCTCATGGCAGCAGGGAGCATACAATCAGCAGGAGGAGGATTGCCACGGTGCGTGCAAGCGGCTTCAGCTTCATGGTCAGCGATCCTGCCCTGCCTCCCCAGCTTCCGTTCTGAATACACAAGAGAGAGGATGATTAATGTCGGCTGGGTTACTCCTAGTTAAGTAGTGCTCGTATATAATTGTGATTTGGCCTTGTGTCAATGGCTTGTCTGACTCTGACCAGATGACACTGGCATTAATCTAGTCTAGTCACACTCTCTTCTGTACAGTACTGTCATTTGAACAGATCTAGCTAGTTAGCTTAGGAGACCCCAAGTCAAGTGCTCGAAGTCGTCTCTTCGATCACTCACTCATTCAGCCTTGGATCCAATGCTGTCCCCTCCAAGTCAAGTCACGTCGAGGGTATCTCTCCAATGCAGTCGCAGTTTTTGAACCAGTCAAGCAAAAGCTAGCTGCTAGTAAAAACATATAAGTGTAAAAAATAGAGTTCATACGTTCATCATGTAGCGGCCGATCAAGGCCTGCGTGCAATTGATGGGGCTCCATGAAAATGTGATACTGTAATTTTACTACAGTCATCCATGGTATTGTTCCGCCTTTTTGCTAATGAATTGATCACTAAAGGAGTGGAGGCCTACATGATTATCTTGTTGATGAGAATGTGCGAGTGTTCACTATGATTCTATATCTTTTTTTGGTGCTGAGAATAGTAGCAAGTAGCATCACCTGAGATGGAATTCTTGCTTCAAGGGTGAATGCTTGTCATTTTCTGTAGAATGCTAACACGAGTGCTACTTGAATCCTTAGAGTTGGTTTTTATTTCAGTACATCTAGTATCAAATATGGTATTTGTCATAACTAACGAATTAGGAGCCAATTACCTTTCCCTTCTTGCTGTTTCTTAAGAGTTGGGTCACTTGCAGAATTGTTCTTTAGATAGGCTTGTGAAGGAGCCAATTACCTTGCCCTTCTTGCTGTTTCTTAAGAGTAAGTCACTTGAAGAATTGTTCTTTACATAGGCTTGTGAAGGATAGGAAAGCACCTTACATGTCATTGAACCCATCTATACTCGCTTCAGCTGCAACTCTATGTTTAATTCTGTGCCTGGGATTACTGATTGAGTCGTTCTACTACATCCTGTGATGAACTAAAGAAGATCCATTGTTTTGTTTTGTCATTATGTTGCATATGTTTCCAACTCCACTATTTCTGTTTTTCTTTATCACCTTATCCAACATTGTAGATTCCTGTATTGATGCATGCCAACTATGAAAAGATCTTGTATTAAGCTTTAGTTGGCTGTTAATTATGTTGTGTTAGTTGCTGACTAACAACGGCCTGTGGCGGCTGGGCATTAGAAACACAATCTGTCTGTATGTAATCTAACTTGCAGTGTGTGTGTGCATGCAGGGAGGTGGTGATCAGGTGAACAACATATGCCTGGAAGACCTCTGGCCCAGCTCAACTCCATCTCCATGCACCTCGTTGGTAATGGACGCCGCCTGCCTCGTATCATTCTTTCTGGATAACATTCTAGTGTGGCAACATTTAGTAATTTACAGCTCCCTGTTCATGGTGCTATGCAAACTCTGAAAATTGGTACTTCAGTCAAATGTGCTTTCCTTTCTAAACAACTGTGCACCTCGCTGAGATCGTCTTACCTGGCATCATTCCATACTAGTATAGATAGCATCCAAATACGGTGTGCTATTCACTGGTTTTATTTTCATACGATGACAAGAGTTGATGAATATTCAGGCATACTAGAACATATTTCGTGGCAATTCTAGAACTGCAGAAGTTCACCTGTTTGTTGTAGAATTCAATAGGCAGTATCCTTTATTTAGGCTCAAAAAAGCCTTGCCAGTGGTTTTATTGTAACGTCAAGTTTTCATCACAAACACTAGTTGTTTATTATGAAACATTCATTCTACTGCACACTATTCAGTTATTATCTAAAAAACACAATTTAGTTAACTTATACTTTATCTTTTAGATTTGTAGCTTCAAACCTGGAAAAATGGACATGTAGCTTCTACTTTTGAACAAAGTAAAATGCAATGCACATAGATAGACATGCATCATAGGCAGTACTTGTTTCTAAGTTAGCTAAGCATAATCTGTTGTTTAATCCAAATTGTGTTATCAAAAGTTGCGCAGAATGTGTTTTGGTCTTGCTTCATGGATCAGTTTTCTCATAAAACTAATGTGCCTGGACAACAGTTTGCTCCACTAATGTTATATCTCTCTCATTGTAGGATGGCAAGTTGTGGCAGCTGGAGCATGTCGCATAAGAGAGAGCAATGAAATCCATTGTACTGTTCCGTTAAAAAAGTACATTGTGCTGTTATGATAGTAGCAGATGTGCCATCATTTTCTTATTGTATATTCCTGTGTAAGGAAATGTATTCCTGAGATGATTTTTTGTGTTATGTAAACCTGGGAGATATTTTCTTTTTGTGTTATGTAAACCTGGGAGTTTTCCTAATTTGAATGAAATAATGTTGGATGCATGTGTGTGATTGGGCTAAAGTCTGCTTGGGCCAAACTGGACAAATAATTGGGCTGAAACAGGCCACATACCAACAAGCATCGAACAATTTCAAAAATGAAATGAAAAGTCTTACAGAAAAAAGAAATGGACTGCAAAAAGCTCGAGGGCCTCAAAAACTAACAAGGCTGAATTGTTGGGCCTGGCCCATGAAGCCGATAAAAAATTGACAGAAAAAATATATAAAAAGGCCGAATTGTTGAGCTCGGCCCATGTAAAACACCGAATCGGACCGGGCTGAATCTTGTGCCACATCAGCTTGCCACGTTGGATGCCTACGTGGCCTGGGGAGGTTGCTAGTGACCAAAACAAACCAGTAGGCATATTTTGGTCATAAACGTCCACGACCTTCTCACAGAGAAGGTCGTTAATGTCAGTTTATGACGGCCAGCTTCTGACCTTATGTTTTTGGTCACAAAAAGGTCACAAATGGAAATTTGTGACCATTCAGTGACCAATAGTGGTGGTAACAAGTTGACATATTTCTTGTAGTGAGCATAGCCAGACTATATGATTTTGTAGGGATAGCTTTCTTTGGCCATGTTATTTTGAGAAGACATAATTGCTTGGTTAGTATGCTTGAAGTATTATTATTTTTATGTCAATATTAAACTTTTGTCTTGAATCTTATGGATCTGAATATTCTTGCCACAATAAAGAGAACTACATGGATAAATATGTTAGGTAGCATTCCACATCAAAAATTCTATTTTTATCATTTACCTACTCGAGGACGAGCAGGAATTAAGCTTGGGGATGCTGATACGTCTCCAACGTATCTATAATTTTTTAGTGTTCCATGCTATTATATTATCAACCTTGGATGTTTTATATGCATTTATATGCTATTTTATATGATTTTTGGGACTAACCTATTAACCCAGAGCGCAGTGCCAGTTTCTGTTTTTACCTTGTTTTAGGGTTTCGAAGAAAAGGAAAATCAAACAGAGTCCAATTGATCTGAAACTTCACAGAACTCACTTTTGGAAGGAAAGAAGCCCAGAAGACTTGAAGTGCACATAAGGAAAGCTTCAAGGAGGCCACGAGGTAGGGGGCGCGCCCACCCCCCTAGGGCGCGCCCACCCCCCTAGGGCGCGCCCTCCACCCTCATGGGCCCCTCATGGCTCCCCTGACATACTTCTTTCGCCTATATATCTCCATATACCCTAAAAACATCAGGGAGCACAATAGATCGGGAGTTCCGCCGCCAGAAGCCTCCGTAGCCACCGAAAGCCAGTCTAGACCCGTTCCGGCACCCTGCCGGAGGGGGCAATCCTTCTCCGGTGGCCATCTTCATCATCCCGGTGCTCTCCATGACGAGGTGGGAGTAGTTCTCCCTCGGGGCTGAGGGTATGTACCAGTAGCTATGTATTTGATCTCTCTCTCGTGTTCTTGAGATGATACGATCTTGATGTATCGCGAGCTTTGCTATTATATTTGGATCCTATGATGTGTCTCCCCCCTCTACTCTCTTGTAATGGATTGAGTTTCCCCT
This sequence comes from Triticum aestivum, assembly GCF_018294505.1. Taxonomy (NCBI): domain Eukaryota; kingdom Viridiplantae; phylum Streptophyta; class Magnoliopsida; order Poales; family Poaceae; genus Triticum; species Triticum aestivum. The sequence continues at coordinate 68,436,076 of NC_057797.1, forward strand.
TTGAAGTTATCTTATCGGATTGAGTCTTTAAAGATTTGAGAACACTTGATGTATGTCTTGCCGTGCGTATCTGTGGTGACAATGGGATACCACGTGATTCACTTGATGTATGTTTTGGTGATCAACTTGTGGGTTCCGCCCATGAACCTATGCATAGGGGTTGGCACACATTTTCGTCGTGATTCTCCGGTAGAAGCTTTGGGGCACTCTTTGAGGTCTTATGTGTTGGTTGAATAGATGAATCTGAGATTGTGTGATGCATATCATATAACCAAACCCACGGATACTTGAGGTGACATTGGAGTATCTAGGTGACATTAGGGTTTTGGTTGATTTGTATCTTAAGGTGTTATTCTAGTACGAACTCTAGGGCTGTTTGTGACACTTATAGGAATAGCCCAACGGATTGATTGGAAAGAATAACTTTGAGGTGGTTTCCTACCCTACCATAATCTCTTCGTTCTTTCTCCGCTATTAGTGACTTTGGAGTGACTCTTTGCTGCATGTTGAGGGATAGTTATGTGATCCATTTATGTTATCATTGTTGAGGGAACTTACACTAGTGAAAGTATGAACCCTAGGCCTTGTTTCCTATCATTGCAATACCATTTACGCTCACTTTTATCATTAGTTACCTTGCTGTTTTTATATTTTCAGATTACAAAAACTATTATCTACCATCCATATACCACTTGTATTACCATCTCTTCGCCGAACTAGTGCACCTATACAATTTACCATTGTATTGGGTGTATTGGGGACACAAGAGACTTTTTGTTATTTGGTTGCAGGGTTGCTTGAGAGAGACCATCTTCATCCTACGCCTCCTACGGATTGATAAACCTTAGGTCATCCACTTGAAGGAAATTTTCTACTGTCCTACAAACCTCTGCACTTAGAGGCCCAACAACGTCTACAAGAAGAAGGTTGTGTGGTAGACATCAGTGATCCACTTGATGTATGTTTTGGTGATCAACTTGCGAGTTCCGTGACCTCGTGAACTTATGCATAGGGGTTGGCACACGTTTTCATCTTGACTCTCCAGTAGAATCTTTGGGGCACTCTTTGAAGTTCTTTGTGTTGGTTGAATCGATGAATCTGAGATTGTGTGATGCATATCGTATAATCATACCAACGGATACTTGAGGTTACATTGGAGTATCTAGGTGACATTAGGGTTTTGGTTGATTTGTGTCTTAAGGTGTTATTCTAGTACGAACTCTAGGATGGATCAAACGGAAAGAATAGCTTCGTGTTATTTTACTACGGATTCTTGAATAGATCGATCAGAAAGAATAACTTTGAGGTGGTTTCGTACCCTACAATAATCTCTTCGTTTGTTCTCTGCTATTAGTGACTTTGGAGTGACTCTTTGTTGCATGTTGAGGGATAGTTATATGATCTAATTATGTTATTATTGTTGAGAGAACTTGCACTGGTGAAAGTATGAACCCTAGGCCTTGTTTCCTAGCATTGCAATACCATTTACGCTCACTTTTATCATTAGTTACCTTGCTGTTTTTATATTTTTGGATTACAAAAACCTATATCTATCATCCATATTGCACTTGTATCACCATCTCTTCGCCGAACTAGTGCACCTATACAATTTACCATTGTATTGGGTGTGTTGGGGACACAAGAGACTCTTTGTTATTTGGTTGCAGGGTTGCTTGAGAGAGACCATCTTCATCCTACGCCTCCCACGGATTGATAAACCTTAGGTTATCCACTTGAGGGAAATTTGCTACTGTCCTACAAACCTCTGCACTTGGAGGCCCAACAATGTCTACAAGAAAAAGTTTGTGTAGTAGACATCAGGGGTTCCGGTAACCCTCCGGCACTCCGGTTTTATCCGAAACTATCCGGAACACTTCCGGTGTTCGAATAACATGGTCCAATATATCAATCTTTATGTATCGACCATTTCGAGACTCCTCGTCATGTCCATGATCATATCTGGGACTCCGAACAACCTTCGGTACATCAAAACACATAACTCATAATACAAATCGTCATCGAACGTTAAGCGTGCGGACCCTACGGGAACTATGTAGACATGACTGAGACACATTTCCGGTCAATAACCAATAGCGGAACCTGGATGCTCATATTGGCTCCTACATATTCTACGAAGATCTTTATCGGTCAAAGCATAACAACATACGTTGTTCCCTTTGTCATCGTTATGTTACTTGCCCGAGATTCGATCGTCGGTATCACCATACCTAGTTCAATCTCATTACCGGCAAGTCTCTTTACTCATTCCATAATGCATCATCCCGTAACTAACTCATTAGTCACATTGCTTGCAAGGCTTATAGTGATGTGCATTACCGAGAGGGCCCAGAGACACTAGTAGAAAAAGGGGCTTTGGTTCGGCCAGAAAAGAGCATTAGTATCAGTTGCATTACGAACCGGGACTAATGTGAGCATTAGTCCCGGTTCGAGCGGCTAGGGCACCGTACAGGCATTACTCCCGGTTCAAATGGGACCTTTAGTCCCGGTTGGTGCCACGAACCGGGACTAAAGGGTGCGATGCCCATTAGTACCGGTTCGTGGCATGAACCGGTACTAATGGGGTTGAGGCATTAGTATCGGTTCGTGGCACGAACCGGTACTAAAGGTTGCATTAGTACCGGTTCGTGGCATGAACCGGTACTAAAGGTTAGGTACTAGTGGTGCAATTTTCAAATCCTCCCCCCCTGTGTATCGCCTTTTCAGTTTTGTAAAAAGCAAAAGAAAATGATAAAAACTTCAAAAGTTAAAATCCTTCGAGATGTAGTTATGTTACTACATCTACTAGTTAGGAAAATTTAAAAACTTAAATTTGGACATGTTTTGCAAAAAGTGTAGGGAAAATGTAAAACGACTATAACTTTTGCATACAATGTCAGAAAAACGTATAATATATCAAAATGTTCAGCACGAAAATCCGCATCCAGTTTTGACAGCCTATGACCTGTTTGCAAATTTTTAGAATCCTCAAATTCTAAAAGGAAAAAAAGTTATGCTCAAATTTTAGTTTTTTTGATTTTTTTGTTAAATCTGGTCAAACTATGGTCAAACTACTTATTCAAGAAGTATTAGTGTTACTAAATAATTATTCAAGAATATTAGTGTTACTAAATAATTATTTCAATTTTTTTGAATTTTGGTCAAATCTGGTCAAACAATGGTCAAACTACTAATTCAAGAAATATTAGTGTTACTAAATAATTATTGTTTTTTAGAACGATAGTTTCAAACTCAAACAGTGAAATGTGTGACTTCATGCTCAAGCTAAACTCCTGAGGGTTAATAGGATTGACATCTTACTATTGTCAGGAAACGAGGGAGAATAGAACCCGGAAGTTAAGCGTGCTTAGGCTGGGGTAGTGAGAGGATGGGTGACCGTTCGGGAAGTTAGATGATTTGGAATGATGAGGGGTGATTAGAGATTAGAGATTAAATTGAGCAGTGATGAGGGTTGATTAGAGATTAGAGGTTAAAATAATTCAGAAATTTGAAAATTCAAGAAAAAAATTCAAAAACAAAATTTCAAAAAATAATAAAAAAATCATAAAATTTCCTTTAGCACCGGTTGGTGGCACCAACCGGGACTAAAGGTGAACCTCCACGCAGCGGCCACGTGGAGGGCCTTTAGTCCCGATACGTAACGACCCTTTTGTCCCGGTTCCAGAACCGGAACTAAAGACCCTTATGAACCGGGACAAATGGCCCTTTTTCTACTAGTGAGATACCTCTCCGATACATGGAGTGACAAATCTTAATCTCGATCTATGCCAACCCAACAAACACACATCTGTAGAGCATCTTTATAATCACCCAGTTACGTTGTGACGTTTGATAGCACACAAGGTGTTCCTCCGGTATTTGGGAGTTGCATAATCTCATAGTCAGAGAAATATGTATAAGTCATGATGAAAGCAATAGCAATAAAATTAAACAATCATTATGCTAAGCTAACGGATGAGTCTTGTCCATCACATCATTGGAGAATGATGTGATCCCGTTTATCAAATGACAACACATGTCTATGGTCAGAAAACATAACCATCTTTGATTAACGAGCTAGTCAAGTAGAGGCATACTAGGGACACTCTGTTTTGTCTATGTATTCACACATGTATTAAGTTTCCGGCTAATACAATTCTAGCATGAATAATAAACATTTATCATGATATAAGGAAATATAAATAACAACTTTATTATTGCCTCTAGGGCATATTTTATTCACATGTAGCCTAGGATCTCGTGAGCAGCCAGTCAAGTTGCACAACTTGGCACGAAGCTTGTATTCTTTCGCACAGGCTCCACCTAACTATGTTTCCACGAAGCCTAAAAATGATGCGAGGAACCAAACACGCCTTTGCATTATTTCATAATCCGAAAGGTGAAAAATGATGTGTAGGGTTATACCTCTCTTTTGGTAAGAGAAGGCTACACCTCGCTTCTAGCAAGGTGAATCATAGCTTCCCCCCTCATAAATGGGCCGACCCAACATAGGAGGACCGTTGGCTCTCCAATGCATTTTTTTATTGTATTAATTTACTTATATTTCTAAAATAGAATAAAAAAATCCATTCATTTTTAGAAGTGTTCATCACGCGTTCAAAAAATGTGTATACAATGTAAAAATGTCTGCACTATTATGTGATATTTTAAAATGTTCACGTGTTTCAGAAAAACGTTCCTCACATTTTATAAAGTTGTTTATAAAGATTAAACAACACTTGCATAAATTGAAAAATAATTATTCATGGCATTCAAGAAATTGCACATGACATTTAAGAAAATGATTACATGTTTCGAAAAAATATTCATGACATTATGAAAATTCTTTTGTCAATGTAAAAAAATGTTCATGTAATTAAAAAAAGTTTCATAGGATTCAAAAAATGCACGTGACATTTTTTTAAATCATGCTTTTCAAAACTATTTTCATGGCATTTCAAAAATGTTTATATAATGTAAAAAATATATTTTATCAATTAAATTAACTTAACTTGTATTTAAAATATTTAAGATGTATTAAAAAAATCAATACATGTATTTACAATATGTTTAACGTGAATAAAATAATGTTACATGTGTATAAAAAATGTACAACATGTATTGAAAAAGTAGACGTGTGTTGATTTGTTTTTGAAAAATCTGCAAAACCCGAATAAAAATAAAAATAAAAAATAAAAAACCAAAATTAAAAAAACCCAAAGAAAAAACCTAAAAAACTGTAAAATGGAAGCGAGTACTAAGCTGGCCCAGTAGGCTTGCGCCAGAGGCGCGTCTATCGTAGCTCTCGCGACAGGCGAGAAATAGCCCCGGCAAACAACGATAGCCGTACGATCTTGCTGCATAGACGCGCCGCCGAGGCGAGGCCCAAAGGAAACCCTAGAGAAACCCCGAGCCAAGCACAACACCAGATGGCCTCCGCCGGCGGCGACACCAAGGGGAGGAAGCGCAAGTTCCTGCCCCACGGCAAGCCGGTGCGGAAGGGCGCGTACCCGCTGCGCCCCGGCGTGCAGGGCTTCTTCATCACCTGCGACGGCGGCCGCGAGCACCAGGCCACCCGCGAGGCCATCTCTCTCCTGGACACCGTAAGCCACCTCCCTTGCCCGCGCCTAAGTGATCTGTTGTTCCCTTGCCTGCCTGGGCCTCCCGCGCAGCAGGTGTTCGTCGTATTGCCTGGGCCTCCCGCGCAGCAGGTGTTCGTCGTAATTACCCGCAGGCCGCCGCTTCGTGCGAGATCTTAATTACTCGCTCAATTCTAATCACTATCTTGGACGGATGCGTTCCGCTTCAGTTTCGGTGACAGTGCTGTGCTATCTTGTGTTCACTGTAGTTTGCTTGTTATTGTTATTGTGGCGGGACAGCTTACACCTCTGTGACTCACAATGCACAATTCACTCGTAAATGTGACGACTGATTGAAATTAGGAACACAGCTGCAGCTCGCTTGCTTGTAATATACCTATGCTTGGGACTCTGAATCTTACCACTATCTAGGTTATATACAGTAATTAAGATATCTGATATGCGATACTCCATTGTGGATCTGCAGTTCTACGAGGACCTGGTTGACGGGAAAGTATTTGATGAGAAGCCCAAGAGCATCCCTGACAAGCCGCTGAACAAAAAAATAAAGTTTGACGACTCTGATTCCTCCGATGATGAGGATCAAGGTCATTCAGTGGAGGAGGCTAACAATGGAAATGATGCAGAAAAAGGTGAAGCCAAGTCATCTGAGCAGCAACAAGAGGTACCTGGTGCCTTGGGAATTGCCAGCAAGGAGGATGAAGAACAAGTGGAAACTGCTGGCGGATCAGCGCCAAAGAAGCAACGGATAGAAGATCCTCTGGTTTCTGAACAGACAGAACCAAAAGCGCCCACTGATGAACCAGCAGAGACTACTGATGATAAGCCAAAAGAGTCCACTGATAAACCAGCAGAGACTACTGATGATAAGCCAAAAGAGTCCACTGATAAACCAACAGAGACTAGTGATAAACCAAAAGCGTCCAACGATAAACCGAAAGAGTTCACTGGTAAACCAAAGGCGTCCAATGACAAACCTATTGATGATTTAATTGATGAGGATCTAAAACAACTGGGGGACAGGAAAAAGGTCTGTTTCTTTTCTGAATTTATTTACAGTTTAAGATACGTAGGAGGTGCTTATTTCTGCACGGAAATAGTCCATATATAAACCTGCAGTGGATTGAATTTAGTCAGATGTACTAAAAAAAACTTGGTGCAGTTTACTCATCCATAGATGTCTTTTCTTTTTTAAGATGAAAGCATGGAATTCATATTCATAGCTCCTAAGAAGTTTTGCTGGATCCTAGATAGAAGAAGTATTCACTTAAGAATGCTCATAAAATCCAGTCTTCCTCCACATCCTTTTCCCCTTATCAAACACATGATGTACTTTAAGTCATTTTCGAATATTGAAATATTGCATAGGCCCTAAATTTGGAAAATCATGCTGTAGATAGAAAGATTTCAGTATTTCTGTCTGCCCATAACTACCTTAAGAGGTTAACTGTAATATTTAACTATTTATTCATCGGTACTTGTTTTATTCTGGCTATCAGATCCCTGTACAGTTGTGAGTAAACTTGAGCAAAATTAAGTACGTCAAGCAAGTCTTGTATTGTAAGGACTCAAACTCATTTCATGAGAGAGTTATGGATTTTGCCTCTCATTTTAGCCACTATTTTTAATAACTTGGCACTGAGGCTTTATTGAGAATCAGAGTCTTCCGTAATGCATCACTGTTCCCTCTAGAAACAATTCCCTGATACGGGAAAATGATGCGACCATACTAGTCCATATATTTTGTCTTTGCCTCACTGTTCTTTATATACTTGCTGATATGATGAAAACCATCATACTTCAAACAGAGGCTGTTTGCAAGTGTTGATTCCGGTTGCAATGGTTGCATCTTCATTCAAATGCACAAAAGAGATGGAGACCCTGGTCCAGTTGAGATTGTACAAAGCATGATGTCTTCGGCTGCTTCAACTCGTAAACATATGTCCAGGTTCAGAATTTATATTATTGCAATCTATCTTCTTTGTTCTTCATAAGTCTCATATATGAAGATATGATATTATTGCTCATATGAAGTGTGCAGTTATTTTCTTGCTTATGGACTTTCATCTTGAATGTACTCTAGGTTTATTCTGAGGGTGTTGCCTGCTGAGGTGGTATGTTATGCTTCAGAAGAGGAAATAACAAGAGCTGTTGCTCCACTTGTTGAAAAGTACTTCCCCAAAGAATCTCCTTCGGGACATAAGGTAACTTTTTTACTTGATTGCTGGATGGTCTGATTAAAGAACGTAGGGCAAAGCGCTGAGACCATGCCACCATGGTAGCCAGCTGGCTTCAGATCTATATATTATCTTGTATTAGTTATGTAGATTTTCCATCACGGGATCACTTGGGGAGGCTGCAGCTGGTGGGCGACATTGCCGGGAGCGGCTCGCTGGAGGAGGCAGGGTCGAAGATTGGGTGTCCGCAGGGGGAGCGGCAGCAGATGAGAACCCTGTAGCGCCAGGTGGGGGTTGGTCGGGGGCAGCAGTGAGATAGGGTGAGGGATGCGAGGGGAGATAACTGGGAGGTGGGACAAAGAAAACGGCGGGCAAAAAAGAATTAGTAGAGACAGAACAGAGAGGCAAAACATGGAACCTTGCGTATTTTTTAGATAAGAGAGATTGTCCTAACCATTTCAGAGTAAACTGGCCCCTGTTCATAAATTATAATCATGCACTATCATAATTCATGAATTTTTATTTTCACTGTATAACGGTAATTGAGGAGATAGTGGGTAGGGGGGAAGATGGATTGTATTGCTGGATGTAGTCTACCCCATCTAGCAAGGTCTAAAGTTGGCTAGAAGCCTGACAAGATTAATTACCTATCTGACAATTGGCACTGACTGTATGAAGCATTACCAGGGTAGATACGTCATATCTTCATATTTCCATCAGTAGGTTCCTAAATGTCATCCATCTTCCATAGAATTGACCTGGTAATGATTTTCTGTGCATTCGTCATCCGAAGGAAAGTGCTGGAAGTAGTATCCCTCAAAATTTAGCACATATATGCGGCGCTTTATGAGCAAGCCAATGCAGTCAATTGTTTCAGTAGCCAACATCACCAACATCAGTACATTATAATGTCTATTATTGTATTTATTATTTCCACAGAACAGATAGAATGATGCAGTTATCCAAATAGGAGTTGTTTGCTTTATTGTTTTCCTGTCCAAAATTCTACACGTTACCTTACTTGCTTGTCTCAATCTTTGCAGTTTGCTGTGTTATACGAAGCAAGGTCAAACACAGGAATCGATAGAATGAAAATTATAAATGCAGTAGCAAAATCTATACCTCAGCCTCACAAAGTTGACCTCAGCAACCCTGACAGGACTATTATTGTTCAGATTGCCAAGGTAAATTCTCTAATACAGTTGGATTGCTATTAAATCTCTAGTGTTATATTTTGTGGAAGTGCCTCAACAAAACACAAGTTTTTATCCTACAATTGTCATAAAAATCGATATGATTTGATGCCCACTTCTCACAACACAACTATTACTTTATCTATTTTCAAATTCATAGGTATGGATGATTTTTAAGTGAGGTTTTGGAGTAGTAAAATGCAAGAGTACTAAGTATTCCCATTGTGGTATTTGTCTACGGGAAAGGCATTTGCACATGCACGCATTTGTCGATGAGCTACCATCACAGTCCATTGTCATAAAGTTGCTTTGAGATCCACACAAAATTCAGTCGGAAGAAATACTTCTCTTGTGTTTTCTTTCTATCTGAAAATGTAGAAGTCGCAATTCGACTGGATGGATAAGACATAAAGCGAGGACTAGGTCCATATCGATGAGATGTAAAGCAATCGACCTATAGTGCGCATATGCCTTTTCCCTTTTTTCAGGGAAGTCCCTGTGCCTGTTGGTGCAGAGCTAGTACAAAATATGCATTGATTTATCTACTGTGGGTTGTTTCTTTTAATGTTCAGGAGTAAAAAAAAACGCATGGTCCTTGATCAGTATCCATTATCCAGGCAGCTTCCAGTGCTCCAAATTTTATTGTAGCACTGGGATCCGGGGATGGAGGAAATGAACATAATAAATCGCTAGCAGCTTGTATCGTACTTCATGTTAAACCAATTTCCATTTCAGTATCCTGATTGCATTCTACAGATTGGAGGTAAAATGGACTTGGAAAAGTTTGTTTCATGCTTTTATGAAATGCCTTTTCCCACCTTTTTTTTTTACTTTGAACCCTGTAGTAAGTCCAATATGGGCTCTTCGTCTGTTCAGTAATGCTGCACCAAGGGACACTCGGGAGCATGTTGCTTTATTACTTCACTATTGGCCATATGAAATATCTAATATAATCTGGTGCCTATATTTCTTTCTATCTGGCTAGTACTCCCTCCGTTCCAAATTACTTGTCGCAGGTATGGATGTACCTAGATGTATTTTAGTTCTAGATACATCCATTTCTGCGACGAGTAATTTGGAACGGAGGGAGTATATAGCTACAGTAAGATGTTCGCAGTTGAGGTCCTGATAAACTATTGTTTGAATCATGGGCAGACTATATGCATGATTGGAGTGGTGGAGAGATACAAAGAGCTTTCGAAGTTCAACCTAAGGCAGCTGACCTCGCCACCAGAGAAGTAGTTTCTGCGTGACAAATTCTTCCTCCTGGTTGAGTTTTAAGCAGACGCAGCATCAGTTGGTTACTAGCTACTCCCCCCGATCCAAAATAAGTGTCACGGTTTTGAACTGGGGTCAGTTCAAAACTGCGACCCTTATTATGGATCGGAGGTAGTAGTTGTTAGCTGAACCGTGAAAGTCATTGTCATATGATTCAGATGTATTATGTCGTTAAAACGGATGGCCGTTGTCGTGTGGACGCATCCTGAATTGCTTGCTTAATGCGGTATGGTGCAATTTTGTAACCTGTTGAATTTCCTAGGGCATCGTTGGAATAAAGGGTTAATTAGATTCATGCCACTGTAACTTTGGCGAGTTGGAAAATATACCTTTACAAAAAAGCGGCACCTATGAGTTGAATTTCCTAGGGCATCCGGTTTAAAACAATGGTTTTCCCTTTTTTTTTCAGTCACAGAACCCTGAAGGAAAGGGGAGGAAAAGGTGACTGAAAACATGATTTGGTTTCTCTCGATTTTCTCGGGGCCAATCAAAACTCAAGATGAGATGAGCAGGCCTTCTAACAGAAGTTGTGGCCATTAGTTCGACGTGGTGAACTTGGGTGAACCACCCTAAATTCACCCCACACCATGGATTGTACTATTTGATGGGTGCTGGAAAGCCCGAACGTATGGGCCAAGTTTGGGTGGTCCAGTTGGGTAGCACAGGAGTGCGACCCGGCACAGGGTAAATCCAATTCCAGATAAGCTGGGCTGCGGGGGCAGCCACACGGACGCCGCCGATCGGCACCCGTCATGCGCGCACTCCCAAGTCCCATCACTGGGAAATGGGAATGACTCTGGTTGATTAATATAATATATTTTTGAGGTCAAGCAATATGCTTTATTACGCAACATCCTGCGCAGAATCGCCCATAACAAAGGCAGCTGCATCAGCTGGAAGGTCATCATCCAGTACAATAATCTCGCCCGCAGCGAGTGATAAGCCAAAGCTTAGCTAGATTGTGGGCGGCCATATTGGCCTCCCTCTTACCATGAGCAAATACACAAGAAGCAAACCATAACCGCGCTTGTATTTTGACATCCTCAATCACATGGGCTTGCCTGGAGAAGTCAGGAACTCGGCGAGTTAAGGCTTGTTGCACCAGCAGTGCGTCTGTTTCCACGGTGTGCCGCAACACCCCTAGCTCAGTTGCTACTTCCAGCTCTTGCTCAGCGGCATGCAGCTCCGTATCAAACGCCGAGGCCACGAGATCAACCTGGCCAGCTCGCGCAGCTACCGCTTGCCCCATCGAGTCGCGTACGATCACGCCCCATGTGCCTTGTTGGCTTCCCGGAGCATAGGGCACCGTCAACATTAAACTTCAGCTCATCCGGCGGCGGCGGGGACCAGCCCTGGGGGATCCCACTAGGCTTGGCCATTTTGCAAAAACACCCTAGGTATTTCGTTGTCGTGCATGCAACCCTACGCACAAATTGGTCGCGATCCATGGGCTTCTCCCCCTCCCTCACTTTGTTCCTCTGATTCCACCACTGCCACCACATTATGATGACCTGTAACCTCTCCTTCTTCGAACCCGCCAAAGGATGTCCATGGTCTCACCGATAGACTCACAATGAGAGTTGCAGCCTAATGTGTTCGATGTTGAAAGGATGGAGATGGACCTAGAGGGGAGGGGTGAATAGGTACAATTACAAATTTTAATTATTACTTAGCAATTTTAGGCAATAATGCGGAATATGAAGCTGAGCCTAACAATTGCAAGTGTAGTACTAAGTGCTAAGCAAGTAACACACGTTTGTAAGTAAGAAAGCACAATATGATATAAGTAAGTATTGAGAGACAAGTAACCACAAGTAGAGAGTTAGGGTTAGGAATAACCGCAACTCCGGAAGACGAGGATGTATGCCGATGTTCACTTCCTTGGAGGGAAGCTACGTCACCGTTAGAGAGGTGGATGTTACCACGAAGGCACACCAATGCCACGAAGGCTCACCCTATTCTCCCTTTGAGACAACACCACGAAGGCGTTTCTCAACCACTAGTGGTAGACCTTGGGGTGGTCTCCAAATCCTCACAAACTTTTCCGGGGGGTAATCACAAAGGTCGATTCCTCTCCGAAAGACTCCTACCGCCTAGAAGTCTCCAACCTCCAAGAGTAACAAGAACGATGGGGAAAAGCTCAAGACTTGCTCAAATCACGAATTCCTTTGGTGCAAAGAAGGAGAAGGAGTGGATCTATCACTTGATCGGACAACTTCTCTCAAAAGCTCTCAAATCCCTTGGGGATCTAAGATTTGGTGTGGAGGAGTGAGAGAGAGAGTGAAATGTGTTCTAGGGTTTGTTCAAAGTGAGTGGTCAGACCTCTCCCAAGGGGAAGAATGGCTATATATAGTGTGAGCTCAAATATGGCCGTTGCAGTGTAAGTGAGTGAGCAGGCCGGACATCCGGGCAAGGGGCCGGACATCCGGCTTGGTAAGCTACGAGGAACAGAACAAACGCAGAACAAAAGAACAGAGGGGCCGGACATCCGGGGCCCAAGCCCGGACATCCGGCATATTAGGAAGGCCCGGACATCCGGCAGGTGGCCGGACATCCGGCGCGCAGCCCAGCATAAAGACGTTCTCTGGATAGCTATGCCCGGATATCCGGAATGGGGCCCGGACATCCGGTGTAACAGGAAGGCCCGGACATCCGGGGAAAGCCCGGACATCCGGCGTGCAGCCCAATATACAACTACTCTCTGGATGGCTAGGCCCGGATATCCGGCAAGGAGGCAGGACATCCGGCGTGCAGAGCAGTAATCTTAGGTAATCTTAGGTCATGCTATGGCTATGTTATGTTGACTATTTGTGTTCACTCCTATTCGAACTTGCTATGTTTGCTACTTATGGTGCTTGATCGTGTGAGAAATTGTGATATTATCTTGGATTATCATGTGGTTATCAAGTGTTGTTATGTCTGACTTATTGTGGTTTCATATATGCATTCCATGCACACATTGAGGGGGAGCTAAAAGCAAATAGAAACATAGACTTATTTTGTACTTTTTTGCTCTCATGATTGTCAATGCTAAGATTATTTATTGCATCTATGATACTACATGTATGGTTGTCATCAACAAACAAAAAGGGGGAGACTGAAAGAGCAATCATGCCCTTACATCATGTTTTGATGTTGATGACAATATACATGTAGGGGACTAACAATGGCTGTCAAGTAAATCTCAGGTATTAGTCCCCGGTTCATCGATGTGTGTGAATCAAGAGCTTACAAGTGATTTTACTCAAGGATGAAGCATAAAAGTTGATTACATATTTGTTTTCTTGAGTATAGGATCCCGCACTATTAAGAGGGGATCGATAGGGTTAGTTAAAGGTTTGCTCTTGCCACAAACCTCCTGACCATACGACAGCCAAGAGACAGAACATGAAGGTTTTTGGCATGTGCAGTATGGTCAGGAGGTTTGTGGCAAGAGCAAGCCTTTAACTAACTCTATCGATCCCCTCTTAATAGTGCGGGATCCTATACTCAAGAAAACAAATATGTAATCAGCTTTTATGCTTCATCCTTGAGTAAAATCACTTGTAAGCTCTTGATCCACACACATCGATGAACCGGGGACTAATACCTGAGATTTACTTGACAACCATTGTTAGTCCCCTACATGTATATTGTCATCAACATCAAAACATGATGTAAGGGTATGATTGCTCTTTCAATCTCCCCCTTTTTGTTTGTTGATGACAACCATACATGTAGTATCATAGATGCAATAAATAATCTTAGCATTGACAATCATGAGAGCAAAAAATTACAAAATAAGTCTATGTTTCTATTTGCTTTTAGCTCCCCCTCAATGTGTGCATGGAATGCATATATGAAACCACAATAACTCAGACATAACAACATTTCATAACCACATGATAATCCAAGATAATATCATAATTTCTCACACGATCAAGCACCATAGGTAGCAAACATAGCAAGTTCGAATAGGAGTGAACACAAATAGTCAACATAACATAGCCATAGCATGACCTAAGATTACCTAATATTACTACTAGGATACTACTTCTCCCCCTTTGACGGCAACAAGTAAAAAGGGGCGAAGAGCTAAACGGACTCAATCACTCTTGGCGGATGTCATCATCATCATCAAGGAACTCGGGATACTCAACACGAGATGGAAAGCCGAAAGTGGATGAGGATGGAGCCGCGGGAAGAGGATCATCATCACTAACAGGACTCCCACGGTCACGGAGGCGCTGTTTGAGCAGATTCTTGGAGATGACAAGGCGCTTCTGAACATCATGATTCTGCTGACAGCTGAAAGTGATCGCCTTCATGATAGCAGACTGAGCCTTACCCAAGAATGATGCAAGACGGCCACGAGGAGCGGTCGAGGAAGATGGAGCAGAGGAACCGGTTGGCGGATTCCCACTAGCAGACCTCCTAGGCTGAGTAGGAACAGTAGTCTGGGCACCAGCCACCATACGCATGTGAGGAGGAGGCGTCCAAATAGAGTGCACATCAGTTTTAACCACCTCAAAGGGAGCAGTGTGATCAATCAGTGCCTGAATAAATGGAGCATGAGGAAACTGGCGCGACTGTATGAAGCTGCAAAGACGAATCTCATGCCAAATGAAATGGGCTGTGTCCAACGGCAGAGAGGGTTCATCAAGCATTTGAACCATCAAGTCAATACAGTAGTTGCGAGCCCTTGATCTATCTCCCTTCTTAGGATAGAGGGTGCGAAGAACACACTGATAAAGAATGAAGTAAGGAGCACGGAAGATGGGTACCTCATTGGGAGGATATCCACGTTCCTCTTCAGTGAGCTGAGAGGGAGGCTTCACCAGAGGCAAGCAAGCATCAATTCCTTTGGGCTTAAACTCTGGATCCATACCGTGAATGCGATGTCCAGCTCCAGAGAGGCCCAAAATCGGAACAAAGCGATCATAGGTGATACTCAGTGTAGTGTCATCGGTCATCCATGTGAGAGTGTTGTCCGGACCAAAGAAACAGGTAGCATAGAACTGAAGGATGGCAGCTTCATTCCAATCACACCTGAAGGTCATTGCAGGACCTAGGGTCATAGCATCAATGATCTGGACCAGATTGTTAGGAAACATGGCTAGATGGTTACGTAGGAATTGGAGATCCACGTATTTGTGAGGAGCAAGACCTCGACCATGAACAAAACTGGAGTAGAGATCCTGCTGCATACGAGTCCGGAACCGAGGATCCTCGGCATCAGCCACCATCTCATATTGATTGACATCCCGATGAAACACAAGGTATTGAGCCGCCCCCACAGTGGTGAAGTTGTGAGTGGGACGATCCCCGCTGTTAGGAAGCTCCATGGAGATGTGACGGCCATGAACAACGGGCATTGCAGACCCTCGAACTTGAGGCACCGGTGCCCTCCTAGTACCAGGCTTGGACTGCCCAATGGAATGTCTTGGTGCACGGTCATCCTCATCCTCCCCAACATAGTCCGCATCATCTGGATCCGAGGCCGACGGACTAGTGGATGGTGCCCGCTTCTTCTTCTTCGTGGTGGTCTTCTTCTTCTTAGGCCGAGCATGCTCATGGGAGTCGGTTGAGCCTTGCCGACGAACAACTGGAATGGATAATGATAGGTTGTGATGAGAAGAAACCAACAAGTATGGACACGGACAAAATAAATTTAAACAATGGGATGAACATTTTTGATCATGACCATAGAACAAGTCCAGTGAAGATCAAAAATTTCAACATGTCCATGATTCAAATTGATTAGCCGAGTACATAGAAGGAGTTTTTAGGCTTAGGCACGAGGCACCAAAACACTAGAGAGATATAGACGTAAAGATATGCATGAGAGAATGAAACCCTAAGATTTTATACTCGGTCACCATAAGAGTAGAATGGAGGAGAGGTAGCATCCATACCCCGGGTAGAGGGCTCGGGCCAATCGGGACCGCAGTTCTTGGTCCGCGCCATGAGGAACTCCGGCGGTCACTCCCACAATGCACTGGTCCCTCCCGAGGGATTCACACCACAACCCAAGAAATGGATTGGATAGAATCGTAGATCGAGAGGAGGAGAAGCCATGAGCAGGAGATCGGGGCCGGAGGACGAAGGAGAGAGCCGGGGCGGCGACGGAGCACAGCCCAGCGGCGGCGGCCATGTGACGCGATGGGGAAGAGGAACGGGAGTGAATGGGGAAAACTGCCCCCAACTCCCGAGTCCCTCCCCTGTTATGTGTGGCTGCGGGTGACGGGCCGGACATCCGGGGCTTGGCCCGGATATCCGGCGAGTGGAGGTCAGTGTAAAACAGGGGCCAACGGCCGGACATCCGGGGATAAGTCCAGATATCCGACGTGTGAGGGTTAGGCAGCTATAGGATCAGGACCCGGATGTACGGCTAGAGCCCGGATGTCCGACGATCGCAGTATGAGCAACAGAAAGATTTGCTCCAGGGCCCGGATGTCCGGCCACTGGACAACAAGTCCAGACAAAAGAGAGACTTGGAAGGGCCAACTAATATGATTTGAAATAGACTCCGCCAAGGAGTTTTGAGAGAATTTTTTTTGAGGCGAAAACCTGAGTAATTCTAAGGCCATACTAAGATGTAATAAAAACCCAACCAAATTAAGTAACTGAAGGTCCACACAAGCAATGTACAAGCGGTGACCGAAGTCACCATGTTTGAGCATATGGAACATAGTGCCGCAAAGATGAAGATTTTGGGCACATAGTCACGACTCCATCATGTTAAAGCACCATAGTTCGAGAACCATGATAACTTTGAGAGTGTTTGTTCTATTTATGCATTATGTAGGGTGAGAATATTCATGAATTGAATGTCTCCCCTTAACTATATGCCTACATCAAGACAAGACATTAGGTTCATGCATGAATGGGTACTAGATTTCACATAATATTGTCAAGCTCCAAGATACCAAGTTCACGCCTAAGTTGACAAAACCTTGCTTCATCCAATGGCTTGGTGAAAATATCTGCAAGTTGCATATCTGTGCCAACATGAGCAATGTCAATATCACCCTTCTCCACATGATCTCTCAAGAAGTGGTACCTAATGTCAATGTGCTTGGTGCGGGTATGATCTTTGGGGTTCTCAGCAATATTGATGGCACTTTCATTATCACATAGAAGAGGCACATGTCTATAGGTGATACCGTAATCCTTCAAAGTTTGCCTCATCCATAGTAATTGAGTTGCACAACTGGCGGTTGCAATATATTCAGCTTCGGCGGTGGAGAGAGCAACACAATTTTTCTTCTTTGAGGACCAACTTACCAAGGAGCGTCCAAGAAATTGACATGCACCAGAGGTGGACTTACGATCCACTTTGTCTGCAGCCCAATCCGCATCCGTGTACCCAATGAGATCAAACTTAGCATCCTTGGGGTACCATAGACCCAACTTTGGGGTGTGAACAAGGTATCTAAGAATATGCTTAACCGCCTTATGATGACTTTCCCCAGGGGAAGCTTGAAATCTAGCACACATGCATACACTAAACATGATGTCTGGTCTAGATGCACAAAGGTAAAGCAATGAACCAATCATAGAGCGGTATTTGGATGAGTCGAAGGGGATATCGATTGTGTCTTCAGTGAGTACAATTTTGGTTGGCATAGGAGTCTTACATGGGCTAGCATTAGTCATGCCAAATTTTGCTAGGATATCCTTGAGGTATTTTGCTTGAGACAAGAAAATTCCTTCTTGAAATTGTTGAATTTGAAATCCGAGGAAGAACTTCAAATCCGCATTGAGTGACATTTCAAAATTCTTGGTCATTGATGCCGCAAACTTCTTGCATAAATGAATGTTAGGAGAACCAAAAATGATATCATCTACATAGATTTGGCATAAGATCAAATCACCTTTGTCCCTCTTAGTAAAAAGAGTGGGATCGATCACTGTCGGTGTCAAAACCGACGGATCTGGGGTAGGGGGTCTCGAACTGTGCGTCTAAGGCGGATGGTAACAGGATGCAGGGGACACGATGTTTTACCCAGGTTCGGGCCCTCTTGATGGAGGTAAAACCCTACGTCCTGCTTGATTTATTCTTGATGATATGAGTATTACAAGAGAAAATCTACCACGAGATCGGAGAGGCTAAACCCTAGAAGCTAGCCTATGGTATGATTGTATGTTGTCCTACGGACTAAAACCCTCCGGTTTATATAGACACCGGAAAGGGCTGGGGTTTCACAAGGTTGGTTACAAAGGAGGAGATATACATATCCGTATTGCCTAGCTTGCCTTCCACGCCAAGTAGAGTCCCATCCGGACACGAGACGAAGTCTTCAATCTTGTATCTTCATAGTCTAACAGTCCGGCCAAAGGATATAGTCCGGCTGTTCGGAGACCCCCTAATCCAGGACTCCCTCAGTAGCCCCTGAACCAGGCTTCGATGACAATGAGTCCGGCGCGCAGTATTGTCTTCAGCATTGCAAGGCGGGTTCCTCCTCCGAATACACCACGGAAGCATTTGAATACAAGGATAGTGTCCGGCCCTGCAAAAATAAGTTCCACATACCGCCGTAGAGAGAATAATATTTCCACAAATCTAATCTGCTGACACGTTTTGGCAACATGACATTATGCCATGGCCCGGTGATTATTCGAACTGTTTCCTTTAACTAGCCCCGCACATAATGCGGGGCAGTTTTTTGACACGTCTTGTCAAAGCAGAGATTGTGTCCCCCTTATTACGGGATTCTCATAAATACGGGCGTGGGTAACCCAACCACGCCATCAATTACGGCGCTTGGGGGATAAGCGAGTTTTACCAGGCTAGTGGGGGCGCATAGTTTCGGCCGCCCTTATAAAGGGACAAGGTTTAACCTTTTCCTACCCACGCCTTCTTCCTCCTTGCTCATCCATTCTTGCACACTCAAGCTCCAACGCCCAAGCCCACATCCTTCCCCTCAACCTTCTCCAATCATGTCCGGAGCAGGAGGCAAATGGATGGCTTCCTCCGCTATAGAGGGACACATCAAGAAGTTGCGCGGAGCCGGATACTTGGCCGCGAATATCGCGCATCGACTGCCCGCTGCGGGGCAGATCGTTCCTACCCCTGAACCTCACGAGAGGGTAGTTTTCCTCCACCACTTCCTCCACGGACTGGGATTTCCCCTCCATCCATTCGTCCGTGGTCTCATGTTCTACTACGGGCTGGACCTCCATGATCTGGCCCTGAACTTCGTCCTCAACATTTCAGCGTTCATCGTCGTGTGTGAGGCTTTCCTCCGAATCCGGCCCCACTTCGGCCTGTGGTTAAAGACCTTCAATATCAAGCCGAAGGTGGTGGGCGGCTAACAAGCAGAATGCGGCAGAGCCATGGTGGGCAAGATGCCCAACGTTATATGGCTTGGAGGCTCCATCGTGGAGACCATAAAGGGGTGGCAATCGGCGTGGTTCTACATCACCGAGCCACGCGACGCCAAATGGGTGGCTGCCCCCAAGTTTTGATCTGGAATCCCCACGCGGCTCACCTCCTGGAAAGAGAAGGGCCTGTCCTGGGGTTCATCGGTAGAGCTGGACGGACTCCAGAAATGTATCCAGAATATGGCCGGCAAGAAGCTCAAGCTTGTTAACATAGTCCAGGTCATGCTCATCCGCCGGATCCTCCCGTGCCAACAACGGGACTTCAACTTGTGGGAGTTCAACCCGGCCCAGCACCAGACTCTGAGTGAGCTCTTCGACGACGCACAAGGACGTCTAGAAGGTGCTGTTCAAGGGCGCCGAGGTCCCTCCCTCCCTCACCGAGGACCGTGGGCTAAGTGCGAAGCCCAAGCGCATTCGGTGAGTTCTATACATCCGGTAGGATATTTATTTCCCCTAGCTTAACCATGTGCGGGGTCTGAGCTCCATGCCTTTGACAGGACTGGGTGGAGACGTCGGGGCAGATTAACTGTCCGGCCCCTCTGCCCGAAGACACTGCGGACGCTCTCCTGACGGAGATGCTGACTCCGGCTCCTTACAAGGTGCCAGAGAAGACCAAGAAGGCCAAGGGAACCCGAAAGAGTTCCCGACGCCAGGTGTTATCGGACTCATCGTCCGATAACTCCGCGACGCACTCCTCCCCCGAAGACGAGGAGGAAGATGAATATGCTCCCCCTCCAGTCGAGGGAGACAAGAAAAGGAAGGTCGCCCCAACCGAGGGGGCCGAAGGGTCCAAGAAGGGAAGGACTCTCCTTCCGGACTACTCCACCACCACTGTCGAAGGCGAAGACGTGTGGCTGCTCAGGGCCAAGCCCCTGGCGAAGTCGTAAGTATTCGGATGCCAGAGTAACTCATAGCATACCTTTGTCGCATTGCCTCTCCTAACGCCGAATTATGACTATGCAGACCGCCACAAGCCCGTATCGACGTATCGTCAGACGGCTCCCTGGGCTCGTCGGATATGGATAGCGATCCACTTCCGACCGCCACCTCCCCTTGCCCTACGGACAATGCCGAGGTATTGTCTCAAGAGGCACCGGGTCGAGGGAAGACAGTCCCAGAGGTGCCTCAAGGCGACCTTCCGGACTCCGGGAGCAGAGGGAGCAAGGCTCCCGAGGGCTCCGAGTTCAGCCCTCAGCCGAACACCGCGCCGGAACCCCCAGTGGTTCCGGACTCGGGCAGGCGGCCTCCTTTAAAAAGGGGCAAGACACCTGTGTCGGTGACCTCTGTCCATCCAGAGGCACCGGACAATCTGCTGGGAGCGCTTCGCAGCGCTTCCATCGACGAAGAGCACCACACTATTATGAGTGCGGTGGTCTAGAAGGTTCAGTCTGCCAAGAGCGGACTGACTGAAGCCTGTGCCAGCCTTCTAACAGGCTTTGAGGTAAGTTTTTGGAATATGGGGAAAAATATTACCGCATAGACAGTAGCCCCTGGTGCTCTGTTCGATGTTCACAAAGAAAAGCCGAACAGAGGATCAAACAATATCGCAGGAGGTAAGTATGTCAATATGCGTATGCAAGCTTCACTGCTAGCCTCTGCCGCACTGACTGCGGAGGTCGCTGCACTGAAGCAGGACCTTAAAGGGTCCAAGCATGAGCTCGGCCTTGCCAAGAGGTAGCTCAAGGAGAACAAAGGTAAGTAGTACCTAGTATATGGATATGTATACAAAGAATGCGATTGCAAAATGACAGGATCATCATAAATTTGCCAGGGGCCATGACCGAGGTGGCGACCCTGAAGCAAGCGCTATCCGAGGCCGAAAACAAAGCGGCCACGGAGCGCACCGAGCGGGAAAGGCATGAGGCTCGGGTGGGCGAGGTGCAGCAAGAGCTCCACGCTCTCATGACGAAGCACGAGGCGTTGGAGCTTGACTTGAAGACGCGAGAGTCTGAGCTTGCCGCGGCCCTCGAGAGCGCAAAGAGTGCCAAGGCCGAAGCCCAAAAGGCCCTCCAAGAGATTGATGCGATGAAGAAGATAGCGGCAGTTAAGGCATTCTATATGCAAAGCAAGCATGTGAAAGTAAATTACCTGTTACTTACCCTAATCCGGAGCTCTCCAGGAGCATTCGTAGATTTGCCCCGCAGCATGTCGGATGCCGCACAGTTTTACCAGGCCGAGGAGGGAAGCTCAACGGAGAAGCTATTCTGGTCTCAGTATACTGGGACCGAACACCCGATGCCTCTGAGCGACCAGCTGAAGCAACTGGTCGAGCTGCACAAGGCGGTCGAACAGGCCATGAAGGGCTTTATAGTTCGGATGTGGCCTGGCGACGTCCTTCCCAGCAGCTACTTCGGCCTGGTGAGGCGGCTTGTGGATGCTTGCCCACGGCTGGAAGTCATCAAGTGGTCCGTCTGCATCGAAGGTGCACGCCGGGCTTTCGCCCGTGTGAAGGTGCAATGGGCCAAGCTGGACGCCGTGAAGCTGATTAAGGAAGGGCCGCCGGAGGGCAAGGAGCATCGCCACCCCGAGATGTATTATGAGGGTGTCCTGAAGGGTGCTCGTCTCATAGCGGACGAGTGTACGAAAGATATAATATTCGAGTAAACTCGCTCGTGTAATCCTGTAGTTATGAAAACTTGTTCATATGCGCTATGCAACGCTTGTTTGAATTTAAAATATTACCTTATGTTCGGCTGTTTATCAAATCTGAGAGATGGCTAGTCGTCGGCTTCTGCCCCCACGCCACGAGTGCTGGGGTGTTCGGGATAAACCTGAGCACTCTTGTTCCCATTGTTGGGTCCTTCGAGGGAGGTGTTCAGCACAACGAACAAGGCAATCAGACTATAATGTGTTATCACTCTCACTTAGCCATAGAATTCTATAATTTTAATTTTTGGTGAAGCCCCTAGTATTCGGAAGGCCGAATTCAGGGCGCGATACATGCCTTAAGCCGGACAGGGCCGACTCCTCGCTCTAAGCGGCATAAGCCTTTAGGGACTCGAAGCCTCTCGAACAGCGACCAGTCTCTCGCCTTATCATGACAGTCCGTTTTAGCTTTCTCTACTGAGGTGCTTAGCCCAGCAGAACCGGGGCACAATCGCAGTAGTTCTCCCAGTGCTACCTTCGCCGATATAGCAGAACGTAAGGTACCAAAACATGGGAGCCGGCCAAACCCAACTATTAACCCAAGACATGATTCGGAGCTGATGCATATAATGCTATAAGTTTGGGGTGCCGCACTGTCGAAAGTGTTCGGACTTCTCACGCCGTATTATGGGGTATGCTTAAGCCCCTAGCGTGTTGGCAGTACCAGAGTGTACGGGTGTTGGATGTCATAAATGAACATATATATATATATATATATATATATATAAAAGAATAATGCAATAATAGTCTTAATGATATGCATTTTTTTATTCAAAAAGATGCATTAAAGCAGAATGATACAAGTAGTGCGATAAGCAAAAAGTAGGACTGTTTGACATGTCCCTTCCAAGGGCAAGATGAGGAATAGTATTAAAGCAAATATTTCACTCATTATCGTAATCCACCTGGGAGTTCCGTGGTGTGACGTAGCTTTTTGCCTCCTTGGGTGCTGCATCATGTGTTCGGCAATCACGCTGCCGGACAGGGTTTCCAGAGATTGAAGTCTTGAAAGAGAAAAATAACAAAGCGGGAAGCCCCTAGTGTGGTTTAAGCCGCGACTTGGGGTGTGCCGCCATCGTGCCCCCTCCTCGCCTGTGCCCATGGTATTTTTAATGCGTAATTATGTATGCGTGGCACGAATTTCGCCGTTTGGCTGGGACCGGGGTGGGGGCCGCATTGCTATGCGAGCTCGGAATGTGCCAGGCGGTCCTGTTGCCAATTACTCTGGGCGCGCTTGAAGGTGTTCGGGTCCGTAATCGCCGAACTAGTGGATTGCCTTAAGATGCTGCTTTGTGCTTCTGCTGCAAGGGCCGCAGTGTGCTCCTCCGTGCAGAGAGAGCGCTCTGTGTTTCCATTGACTGTGATGACCCCCCCGAGGTCCTGGCATCTTGAGCTTGAGATATGCATAATGCGGTACCGCGTTGAATCTTGCAAATGCGGTTCGTCTTAGCAGTGCATGATAGCCACTGCGGAATGGGACTATGTCGAAGATCAACTCTTCGCTTCGGAAGTTATCCGGAGATCCAAAGACCACTTCCAGTGTTACTGAGCATGTGCAATGGGCCTCTACACCTGGTATGACGCCTTTAAAGGTCGTTTTGGTGGGTTTTGATCCTTGAGGGGTCTATACCCATTTTGCGCACTGTGTCCTGATAAAGCAGGTTCAGGCTGCTGCCGCCGTCCATTAGGACTCGAGTGAGGTGAAATCCGTCAATGATTGGGTCGAGGACCAATGCGGCGAATCCGCCATGACGGATACTAGTGGGGTGGTCCCTGTGATTGAAGGTGATCGGACAGGAAGACCATGGGTTAAACTTTGGGGCGACTGGCTCCAACGCATATACGTCCCTGAGCGCACGCTTCCGCTCCCTTTTGGGGATGTGGGTTGCGTATATCATGTTCACCGTCCGCACTTGTGGGGGGAACCTCTTCTGTCCTCCGATGTTCGGCTGCCGGGGCTCCTCCTCGTCATCGCTATGTGACCCCTTATCTTTGTTTTCAGCATTTAACTTGCCGGCCTGCTTGAACACCCATCAGTCCCTGTTGGTGTGGTTGGCTGGCTTGTTGGGGGTGTCGTGTATTTGACATGAGCGATCGAGTATACGGTCCAAACTGGATGGGCCCGGAGTGCTTCTCTTGAATGGCTTTTTCCGCTGACCGGGTTTAGAGCCTTTGAATCCGGCATTGACTGCCGTATCCTTGGTATTGTCGCTGTTAATGCGACGCTTATGTTTGTTGCGACATGACCTGCCATTGCCGTCCTTGGTATCCGAAGTACCATGGTTCTTTGATGTGTTATTACTGCGAGCTAGCCAGCTGTCTTCTCCCGCCCAAAAGCGGGTCATGAGTGTCGTGAGGGCTGCCATAGATTTCGGCTTTTCCTGACCAAGGTGCCAGGCTAGCCACTCGTCGCGGATGTTATGCTTGAAAGCTGCTAGGGCCTCTGCATCCGGACAGTCGATGATTTGATTTTTCTTTGTTAGGAACCATGTCTAGAATTGCCTGGCCAATTCCTCTGGCTGCTGAATTATGTGGCTCAAGTCATCGGCATCTGGTGGTCGCACATAAGTGCCCTGAAAGTTGTCGAGGAGTGCGGCTTCCAGATCTTCCCAACAGCCAATGGACTCTGCTGGCAAGCTGTTGAGCCAATGCCGAGCTGGTCCTTTGAGTTTGAGTGGGAGGTATTTGATGGCATGTAGGTCATCACCGTGGGGCATGTGGATGTGCAGGAGGAAATCCTGGATCCATACCACAAGATCTGTTGTGTCGTCGTATGATACTATATTTACGGGTTTGAAACCCTCTGGGATTTGATGATCCATCACTTCGTATGTGAAGCATAAGGGGTTTGCGGCATCTTTGTACTGGGCTATATCGCGATGTAGCTCGAATGAGTCTTGCCCGCTGTGTTCGGCCCGGCCGGTGTTACTTTTACTGTATCCGGTGTGACGATTATCGTCTCGCATAGTGGCGCGCCCTCGTGATCCATAGATCGATCTTGCATGTTTTCCTTTGTCCTCCAATACGTCTCGCAGGTCTGGCGTATTTCCCCTTGCCTTTTTATTTGAATGACGTCGGGGTGCGGGCTGAGCTTTTGGCTGGAATGTCTCTCTCTCGCGGCCACGAGGTGGCCGATCAGCCGCGTCATACGCCGGAGATGTAGGTTTCGGTGCTTCCTCCTCTAGTCGGGGTAGCAACCTGCACTTTGGGTAACTCTTGGAGGGGTGTTCGAGTTTATACTCCTCGGCCGCTAGGACTTCAGTCCATCTATTAGCTAGCAAATCTTGATCAGCTTGAAGCTGCTGCTTCTTCTTCTTAAGGCTATTTGCCGTGGCTATAAGCCGGCGCTTGAAGCGCTCTTATTCGACGGGATCCTCCGGCACGACGAATTCGTCATCACCGAGGCTTGCCTCGTCTCCGGAGGGAGGCATGTAATTATCATCCTCCGCCTCTCCATCTGCCGCTCTCTCAGGAGAGCTGGCTCCTCCATCCTCCTGCTCTAAATCTTGCTGGAGGGGATTGTTGTTGTCTTCTGCACTGTCCGGAGTGCTATTATCTCTGGTGCCAGTATCACCACTTTTTTCCTTGGCGGGACTTAGAGCGGCGCCGCTGACGCCGGCGCTTGGGTTGCTTCTTGGAGGGGTCATCCTCCGTTGTCGCGTCGCCATTGCCTTCTTTGGGTGTGTCCACCATGTATATATCGTATGATGAGGTGGCTGTCCAGTGCCCTCTAGGCAGTGATTCCTCTTCGACTCCTGCATCGTAGCCCATACCGTCGATGTCTTCGGAGTCGAAGTCGAGCATGTCGGTTAAGTCATCAACATTGGCTACTAAGTGGGTGGTGGGTGGGTGGCGAAAATCTTCATTATCCGCATCCCAATCCTGCCGGACATAGTTCGGCCAGGATCCTCCTGACAAGGAGAGAGACCTTAATGAGTTCAGTATGTCACCGAAAGGCGAGTGCTGACAAATATCCACGGAGGTAAACTCCATGATCGGTGCCCAATCGGATTCGATAGGAACGGGCGTAGGCGGTTCGGAGTCCGTGGCCGGAGAAGAATCCGGCAGTTTGGCAACACGGCTCTCGTGAAGGGTAAGGTCGATATTCGGCTCGATCGCCGCAGAGGATACGGCCTTCGTGACGGGGTCTATCCACCCGTCCACGGATGGCGAAACTGGCTCCGAATTGAGGGTCGGAGCGGCTGCCGGTGCGATCTCCTGAATACGGTCCGATGGTAGAGCTAAATCATACTCATCGTGACCACGTGGCGCACAAGGCAGGGGCTCGAATCCGTCGAAGATCAAGTCTCCGCAGATATCAGTTGTGTAGTTTAAGCTTCCAAACCTGACCTGGTGGCCAGGGGCGTAAGTTTCGATCTACTCCAGATGGCCAAGCAAGTTGGCCCGCAGTGCGAAGCCGCCGAACACAAAGATCTGTCCGGGGGAAAAGTCTCACCCTGGACTGCATTGCTATCAATGATCGTAGGAGCCATCACGCCAAACGGCGACGACATAGAGGAACTCTTAATGAAAGCACCAATGTCGGTGTCAAAATCGGCGGATCTCGGGTAGGGGGTCCCGAACTATGCGTCTAAGGCGGATGGTAACAGGAGGCAGGGGACATGATGTTTTACCCAGGTTCGGGCCCTCTTGATGGAGGTAAAACCCTACGTCCTGCTTGATTTATTCTTGATGATATGAGTATTACAAGAGTTGATCTACCATGAGATCGGAGAGGCTAAACCCTAGAAGCTAGCCTATGGTATGATTGTATGTTGTCCTACGGACTAAAACCCTCCGGTTTATATAGACACTGGAAAGGGCTAGGGTTTCACAAGGTCGGTTACAAAGGAGGAGATATACATATCCGTATTGCCTAGCTTGCCTTCCACGCCAAGTAGAGTCCCATCCGGACACGAGACGAAGTCTTCAATCTTGTATCTTCATAGTCTAACAGTCCGGCCAAGGATATAGTCCAGCTATCCGGAGACCCCCTAATCTAGGACTCCCTCAATCACCCCTCTCACAAAGCCATCATCAAGTAAAAACTTCTTAAGATGATCATACCAAGCACAAGGTGCTTGTTTGAGGCCATACAAAGCCTTATGAAGTTTATGCACATAGTCTTTGTGATCGGGGTCAACGAACCCAGGTGGTTGTGATACATACACTTCTTCTTGTAGAGGACCGTTAAGGAAAGCACTCTTGACATCCATTTGATGCAAAGTAAAGCCATTGAAAGCATCATAAGCAAGTAAGATGCGAATGGATTCAAGACGGGCAACGGGGGAAAAGGTCTCACCAAAGTCCAAACCTTCAACTTGTGAGTACCCTTATGCCACCAACCTTGCCTTGTTGCGGATGATTACACCATTCTCATCTTGCTTGTTCTTGAAAATCCACTTTGTTCCAATGACGTTGTGTTCCGTGGTTGGCCTCTTGACTAATGACCACACTTGATTGCGCTCAAAACTATTCAACTCTTCTTGCATAGCAATGAGCCAATCGTTGTCTATCAACGCTTCTTGTACCTTGAGAGGCTCAACACTAGACACAAAAGAGAAGTGAGCACAAAAGTTTGTCAATTGTTTACGAGTGACTCTACCTTCCGATATGCCAATGAGGATTTTATCAACATCAACACGACCAGCCACTCGAGGCATGATGGAGGTTAATGTTTCGCGAGGTTCAACTTCATGTCCATCATCCACGTCCTCAACATATGGATCATTAGTGTGTGTTGGAAAATCTTCTTCTTCTTCTTGCATTTGTTGAGGTTCATTGTCAATGATTGCACTTTCTTGTTCTTGCCCTTGAGGATGATCTTGTTCTTGATGATTATCATGAAAAGGAACTTGATCATCATCTTGTACTTGGACTATGGGCATTGGTTGAGTAATAGGGACTTGTGGTGGTATGGGTGTTCAAGTAGTTTGATGATGTGTGAGGCTTCCATCTTCTTCTTCATCATCATGAGGTTCTTGTTCCATTGGAAGTAGTGCACCAACACCCATTGTCAAGATATCTTGCGAAGAATCTTCTTCACCTACATCACTTAGATCAACTTGCTCCCCATGGGAGCCATTAAATTCATCAAACACCACGTCACAAGTTTCTACAACACATCCATTGGATTTGTTGTAGACTCTATAGGCGTGAGAGTTTGATCCATAGCCAACAAATATGCCCTCAATGGTTTTAGATTGAAATTTTCCTAACTGCTCTCTTTTGTTGAGGATGAAGCATTTGCACCCAAATACATAAAAGTACTTGACATTTGGCTTGTTCCCGGTTAGGAGCTCATATGGAGTCTTTTCCAATATCATGCGGAGGAAGAGCCGGTTTGATGCATGACACGCAGTGTTGACGGCATCGGCCCAAAAACTATGTGGCGACTTGTATTCATCCAACATGGACCTTGCCATCTCCACAAGGGTGCGGTTCTTCCTTTCTGCTACACCATTTTGTTGGGGAGTGTATGGAGCTGAATATTGATGCTCAATCCCTTCATCACTAAGGAACTCTTCCAAGGTGTAGTTCTTGAACTCAGATCCATTATCACTTCTTATTGCCAGAATTTCTTTGTCAAACTTGCGAAGTGCTTGCTTGGCGAAACCAATGAAGGTGATCTTCGTCTCGTCCTTGGATTTGAGGAAGAAGACCCATGTATACTGAAAGTGCTAGTTATCGACTAGAGGGGGGGTGAATAGGCGATTTTTATGAAAGTCTTCAAAACATGGGAGTTTCGAAGACAAACAATAGAAATGAACCTATAACCATGCAGCGGAAGGTAGAGTACACTAGACAAGCCATAGTCAAGTATTCAATGAAGTGAGAGCATGAAGACTAATAGCAGCTAGGCAGTACGGATCAGGATGGAAAATAGTATGAAACCAATCTGAACAAACAGTCACACAGTGAAGACAAATGGACAATGCAAACAGGCAATGACTTCACAAGGACCAACTGTAAATAAAAAGATGGGAAGGATAGAACCAGTGGCTTGTTGAAGACAATGATTTGTTGGACCAGTTCCAGTTGCTGTGACAACTGTACGTCTGGTTAGGGAGGCTGAGATTTAACTCAGAAGACTGTGTCTTCACCTTATTCCCCTTGAGCTAAGGACACCCAGTCCTCGCCCAATCACTCTGGTAAGTCTTCAAGGTAGACTTCCAAACCTTCACAGGCTTCGTTCACCGGCGATCCACAATGACTCTTGGATGCTCAGAACGCGATGCCTAACCGGCTGGAGGATTCACAGTCCTCAAGTGTAACAAGTCTTCAGATCACACAGACAGAAAGACTTCAGTGATGCCTAACACTCTTTGGCTCTGGGTGTTTAGGGCTTTGTCCTTGCAAGGATTTCTCTCTCAAAGGCTTCGAGGTGGGTTGCTCTCAAACGACAAAAGCCGTGCACTAACTTTGAGCAGACACCAATTTATGGTGTAGGGGGTGGGCTATTTATAGCCACTAGGCAACCCGACCTGATTTGTCTGAAATGACACTGGGTCACTAAGGAACTAACACGTGTTCTAATGGTCAGATTTCAAACACACGCGGCAACTTTACTTGGGCTACAAGTAAAGCTGACTCATCCAGCTCTGGATAAGATTTTCTCTCATTGTCTTCGCTCGAAGACATAGGATTGTGTTTAAGCATCACTTCAGTCACTCTGACTTTGTTCGCTGGGACCTCACTTAACAGTGCGGTGGTTCCTATGACTCAACAAAGAAGAAAAGGAAACAACGAAACAACTAAGTTTTCGCGCTCCATAGTCTTCACGCGATGTCTTCTCTTGTCATAGTCTTCAATGTGAATATCTTCACATACCACCTTTATTTTCAATGTCTTCATACATTTTTAGGGGTCATCTACAGTAGGTAAACCAAATCAATGAGGGACTACTACCTGTGTTATCCTACAATTCTCACAAACACATTAGTCCCTCAACCAGGTTTGTCGTCAATACTCCAAAACCAACTAGGGGTGGCACTAGATGCACTTACAATCTCCCCCTTTTTGGTGATTGATGACAAACTGGTTGAAGTTTTCAACGGGGATAAGAGTATGTGAAATTGTAAAGGATTTAGGTATTGTCTTCGTAAGTAGCATAAAGGCTCCCCCTGAAGATGTGCATATAAGTATTTGCTTTTGAATGCAAATGCACATGGCAGGTTGTACTTGCGGAGCTCCTCTTCTACTTATGAAGACAATTTATCATGCATGAAAGGATATAACGAAGATAATGACATGCATGAAGAAAAATGGACGTCTGCAAAATGACTTCGTGCGGAATTTATCGTTGCACATGCGGAATTTATCATCGCATCACATAGGTGTCGAAAAGATAGCAGACAACCATCAAGTTTAAGTGTTACAACTCAAAACGAACCAAATGTATCAAAAGCATGAGTTGTAAGCACTTGGCAAATGTAGCAAAAGTATAGCAACCACCCATATGGACCCGCTTGAAGACTATCAACTCATATGCTTCTCCCCCTTTTGTCAGTAATGACCAAAAAGGTTTGAAGACATAGAGTGCGCTACTCGTTCCCATGCGGAGTAGGCAATGAAGCAGGGTCGTCGTTGAGGTTTGGTGGTGCAGACGAACTTGCTGCAGTGTCGATACACGCCGAAGTTGGAGGAGGTGAGGTAGCATCATCTTGATCATCTATGACTCTGGCATTAACTGTTGCAGTTGAGGAAGAATAGTCAGAGTCTTCAAGTGAGGGAGTCTGATGCAAGTGAGCATTCCTCGGAGGAGTTGAGTCAAACTTGAATCTCTCTGTGAAGCCATCGTCTTGAAGATCAGCTTCAGCACTGAGTAACGTCAAACTCTTCCAAGACCTCCGACAGGTTTCATGTGTAACAAAGGCATTCTTGGTGGCAAGATTTCGAATGCGATTTACGTCCACCAAGAGGCTTTGCATCTGACGCTTAAGTCAGTCATGATGCTTATCATGTTTCTGATGTAGTGCGACGAGAAGCTCTCAGTCATTGAGAACACGAGATTTCTTTCGAGGCCTTTGGGCGATGGTACTTGCAGTGGCTTCAGTTTGGGTGCGAGGGGCACGTGTATTGCCAGCTAAGGGATAAACACGAGAAACGGCCCGAACTCCTTCAATGGGGTGGGTGAAGTTTTGATGATCGACATTGTGAAGATAAATTGGCTCCTTTGCAGGTTCTGGGTAAATGGCTTCGATAAACAGATCAACCTCTGGAAAGAATATAAGGTGATTGCGCGCAGACGGCTGATAGTTTATAGCATAGTGAAGCTTGATGAGGCGCATTACCCATGGAGCATAGAACTTCAGACCAAAGATATCGGAGCCAGATGCAGCCAATTGCTTGATGAAGAAGTCTTGAGCATTGAAGCTGACGCCATTGAAGATATAGAAAACCAATGTCTTCATGGCTCCTTCAAGCTTCACTGGAGGAGAATGTCCTTTGACTGGCCAGAGAGTTTGCCTGATAATATGATAGATAGTGCGGGGCAGATACTCTAGGTCTTCAACAAAGAACTCCTTAGGATAGTCGGCGTCTTGTGGCAGTGGCTTCAAAATGCTCAGCATTTGGCTCACATTTGGCTCTGGCTTTTGGAAGATGCTTTCCAACGCATTCTAGTGTAGCTGACAACCTGGTTCATCATGTTCACCAGGAGTGGGCAGGGCAGTGAGCTCAATGATGTCTTGGGCTTTAGCTTCATGGTGCACATCACCTGTCATCCACTCGAGGATCCAAGTCTTCGGATCCCTGTTGTAGCCGCGAATGTGGAGGGTAGCATAAAATTGTAGCAGAAGCTCTTCATTCCAATGTTCTTTGGCAGTCACAAAGTGCAGAAGTCCAGCATCACGGAAACAGTCAAGTGCCTCTTCCAAGAAGGGCAGTGCAACAATGGCTTCACTATCGAGATGCATATGGGGAAAGATGCGCCCTTGATCATAGAGTACACAGGAATAGTAACTGCGCTGCTGGTAGCTCCAGAATCGATCAGATGAAATTCTTGGCTTGGAGTAGGGGTTCTTGGCACTATCAAAGAAGGTGTTGTGTGCTATGAAGCCATTGGCATTGAAAGATCCTGGTGAAGTTGCAGTACCTGGAAACCTTGGCAGCCCGGGTGAGGGAGTCCTGGATTAGGGGGTCTCCGGACAGCCGGACTATCTCCATTGGACGGACTGTTAGACTATGAAGATACAAGATTGAAGACTTCGTCTCGTGTCCGGATGGGACTCTACTTGGCGTGGAAGGCAAGCTAGGCAATGCGTATATGGATATCTCCTCCTTTTGTAACCGACCTTGTGTAACCCTAACCCTCTCTGGTGTCTATATAAACCGGAGGGTTTTAGTCCGTAGGACAACAATCACAACATACAATCATACCGTAGGATAACTTCTAGGGTTTAGCCTCTCTGATCTCGTGGTAGATCTACTCTTGTAACACCCATATCTTCAATATTAATCAAGCATGACGTAGGGTTTTACCTCCATCAAGAGGGCCCGAACCTGGGTAAAACTTCGTGTCCCTTGCCTCCTGTTACCATCCGGCCTAGACGCACAGTTCGGGACCCCCTACCCGAGATCCGCCGGTTTTGACACTGACATTGGTGCTTTCATTGAGAGTTCCTCTGTGTCGTCGTTGTTAGGCTTGATGGCTCCTACTATCATCGATAGCGATACGGTCCAGGGTAAGACTTTTCTCCCCGCACAGATCTTCGTATTCGGCGGCTTTGCACTGCGGGCTAATTCGCTTGGCCATCTGGAGCAGATTGAAAGCTATGCCCCTGGCCATCAGGTCAGATTTGGAAGTTTGAATTACATGGCCAACATCCGTGGGGACTTGATCTTCGATGGATTCGAGCCACAGCCGGGCGTGCCGCACTGTCGTGATGGGTATGACCTAGCTCTGCCATCGGACGGTACCCCAGAGGCCGCGCCCGCATCAGCTCCGACCCTTAGCTCGGAGCCAGCTGCGCTAATCGAGGACGGGTGGCTAGACACCACCTTAGGGGCTGCAGTCTCAACGGCGATCGAGCCGAACACCAGCATCATCCTCTGTGCAGCCCGTGACTCCAAGGTGCTGGACTCTCCTCCGGACCCCGAACCATCCGCGCCCCTGCCAATCGAATCCGACTGGGCACCGATCATGGAATTCACCGCTGCGGATATCTTTCAGCACTCGCCCTCCAGCGACATTCTGAATTCACTAAGGTCTCTCTCTCTGTCAGGAGGGCCCTGGCCGGATTATGGCCAACAGGACTGGGATGCAGATGACGAAGAAATTCGACGCCCACCCACCACCCACTTTGTAGCCACTGTCGATGATTTAACCGACATGCTCGACTTCGACTCTGAAGACATCGACGGTATGGACGACGATGTAGGAGACGAACATGAACCAGCACCTATAGGGCACTGGAAAGCCACCTCATCGTGTGACATATACATGGTGGATACACCCAATGAAGGCAACGGCGACGAGATAGCGGAGGATGACCCCTCCAAGAAGCAACCCAAGCGCCGACGTCAGCAGCGCCGCTCTAAGTCCCGCCAAAGCAAAAGTGGTGATACCGACGCAGGAGATAATAACACTCCGGATAGCACCGAAGACAACGAAAACCCCCTCCAGCAAGAGTTAGATCAGGAGGATGAAGGTGCCAGCTCTCTGAGAGAGCGGCTGGCGGAGAGGAGGAGGATGACAATTACATGCCCCCCTCCGAAGACGAGGCAAGCCTCGGCGACGATGAATTCGCCGTACCAGAGGATCCCGTCGAACAAGAGCGCTTCAAGCGTAGGATTATGGCCACGGCAAATGGCCTGAAGAGAAAGCAGCAGCAGCTTCAAGCTGATCAAGATCTGCTAGTTGACAAATGGACTGAAGTCTTCGCAGCCGAGGAATATAAACTCGAGCGTCCCTCCAAGAGTTACCCAAGACGCAGGTTACTACCCCGACTGGAGAAAGAAGCGTATGATACGGCTGACCGGCCACCTCGTGGCCGCGATAGAAAGGCATTCCTGCCAAAAGCTCAGCCTCCACCCCAATACCATCCAAATAAAAAGGCATGGGGAGATACGCCAGACCTGTGAGACATATTGGGGGACAAAGAAAAGCACTCAAGATCGATCTACGGATCACGAGGGCGCACCCTCTATGAGACGATAAACGTCACGCCAGATACAGTAAAAGCAAATCCGGCCGGGCCGAACACAGCGGGCAGGACCCATACGAGCTGCATCGCGATATAGCCCAATACAGAGGCGCTGCACACCCTTTATGCTTCACAGACGAAGTAATGGAACATCAATTCCCAAAAGGTTTCAAACCTATAAACATTGAATCATACGACGACACAACAGATCCCGCGGTATGGATTGAGGACTTCCTCCTCCACATCCACATGGCCCGTGGTGATGACTTACATGCCATCAAGTACCTCCCACTTAAACTCAAAGGACCAGCATGGAATTGGCTTAATAGCTTGCCAGTGGACTCCATTAGCTGTTGGGAAGATCTGGAAGCCGCATTCCTCGACAACTTTCAGGGCACTTATGTGCGACCACCAGACGCCGATGACTTGAGCCACATAATTCAGCAGCCAGAAGAGTCGGCCAGGCAATTCTGGACTCGGTTCCTTACAAAGAAAAACCAAATCGTCGACTGTCCGGATGCGGAGGCCTTAGAGGCTTTCAAGCACAACATCTGAGATTAGTGGCTAGCCCGGCACCTTGGTCAGGAAAAGCCAAAATCTATGGCAGCCCTCACGACGCTCATGACCCGCTTTTGTGCGGGAGAAGACAGCTGGTTGGCTCGCAGTAACAACATATCAAAGAACCATGGTACCTCAGATACCAAGGACGGCAACAGCAGGTCACGTCGCAACAAGCATAAGCGCCGCATTAACGGCAAAAGTACTGAGGATACAACAGTCAATGCCGGATTCAAAGGCTCTAAACCCGGGCAGCGGAAAAAGCCATTCAAACAAAGTACGCCGGGTCCGTCCATCTTGGACCGTATACTCGATCGCTCGTGTCAAATACACGGCACCCCAGACAAGCCAGCCAATCACACCAACAGGGATTGTTGGGTGTTCAAGCATGTCGGCAAGTTAATCGCCGAAAACAAGGACAAGGGGCCGCATAGCGATGACGAGGAAGAACCCCAGCAGCCGCACACTGGAGGACAGAAGAGGTTTCCCCCGCAAGTGCGGACGGTGAACATGATATACGCAACCCACATCCCCAAGAGGGAGCGGAAGCGTGCGCTCAGGGACGTATATGCGTTGGAGCCAGTCGCCCCAAAGTTCAACCCTTGGTCCTCCTGTCCGATCACCTTCGATCGTAGGGACCACCCCACTAGTATCCGTCACGGCGGATTCGCAGCACTGGTCCTAGACCCAATCATCGACGGATTTCACCTCACTCGAGTCCTCATGGACAGCGGCAGTAGCCTGAACCTACTTTATCAGGACACAGTGCGCAAAATGGGTATAGACCCCTCAAGGATCAAACCCACAAAGACGACCTTTAAAGGCGTCATTCCAGGCGTAGAGGCCCACTGCACAGGCTCAATTACACTGGAAGTGGTCTTCGGATCCCCGGATAACTTCCGAAGCAAAGAGTTAATCTTCGATATAGTCCGTTCCGCAGTGGTTATCACGCGCTGCTCGGACGAACCGCATTCGCTAGATTCAATGCGGTACCACATTATGCATACCTCAAGCTCAAGATGCCAGGACCTCGCGAAGTTATTACAGTCAATGGAAACACAGAGCGCTCTCTCCAAACAGAGGAGCACACTGCGGCCCTCGCAGCAGAAGCGCAAAGCAGCCTCTCAAGGCAATCTACCAGTTCGGCATTTCAAAGCCCGGACACCTTCAAGTGCGCTCGGGGTAATCGGCAAATAGACCGCCTGGCGCGATCTGAGCTCGCGCAATACGACGGCCACCCCAATCCCAGCCCAACGACGTTGTTCGTGCCGCGCGTACATCATTACGTATTAAAAATACCATGGGCACAAATGGGGAGGGGGAGGCACAACTACGACACGTCCCAAAACGCGGCCTAAACCGCACCAGAGGCTTCCCGTTTGGTTATTTTTCTTTTTCTTTCAGGACTTCAATCTTTGGAAACACTGTCCGGCAGCCCTATTGCCGAACCCATGATACAGCAACCAAGGAGGCCGACAACTATGGACTTTCCAGGTGGATTACAGATTTCATATAATTCCTCAGCTCGCCCTTGGAAGGGACATAGTCCTACTCTTTTGCTTATTACACTATCTGTATCACTCTGCTTTAATGCAATTTTTTAATATACAATGCATGACATTACGACTATTATCGCATTTTTTGTATACATATCTATGTGTTCATTAATGACGCCTAGCAACCATACACTCTGGTACGGCCAATGCACCAGGGGCTTACGTACTCATAATATGGTGTGAAAAGTCCGAATATTTTCACAAGTACGGCACCCCGAACTTATAGCATTATATGCATCAGCTCCGAATCATGTCTTTGGCCAAATGTTGGGTTTGCCCGGCTCCTATGTTTTGGTACCTTACATTCCGCTCTATCGGCTAAGGTAGCGCTAGGAGAACTACTGCGATTGTGCCCCGGTTCTGCCGAGCCGAGCACCTCAGTAGAGAAAGCTAAAACTGACTGTCATGATAAGGCGAGAGACTGGTTGCTGTTCGGTGAGGTTTTTCGAGTCCCTAAAGACTTATGCCGCTTAGGGAGAAGGGTCGGCTCCGTCCGGCCTACAGGCGTGTATCGCGCCCCGAATTCGGCCTTCCGAATACCAGGGGCTTCGCCGAAATTTAAAATTATAGAATTCTATGGCTAAATGAGAGTGATAAAGCATTATTAGTCCGGTTGCCTTGTTCGTTGTGCTGAGCACCTCCCTCGAAGGACCCAAACATGGGAACAAGAGTGCTCAGGTTTATCCCGAACACCCCAGCACTCGTGGTATGGGGGCAGAAGCCGAGGACTAGCCATCTCTTAGATTGGATAAACAACCAAACAGAAGGTAATATTTTAAATTCACACAAGCGTTGCATAGCGCATATGAAACAAGTTTTCATTACACAGGATAAAAAACGAGCAAGTCTCATTCAAATATTACATTTTGTGAACACTCATCCGCGATAAGACGGGTGCCCGGTAGAACACCCTCGTAGTACATCTCGGGGTGGCGGTGCTCCTTGCCCTCGGACGGCCCCTCCTTGATAAGCTTCACGGTGTCTAGCTTGACCCACTGCGATTTCATACGGGCGAAGGCCCGGCGTGCACCTTCAATGCAGACGGATTGCTTGACAACCTCTAGCCGTGGCCAGGCATCCACAAACCGCCTCACCAGGCCGAAGAAGCTATTCGGAAGGGTGTCACCAAGCCACAACCGGACTATGAAGCCCTTCATGGCCTGATCGGCCGCCTTATGTAGATCAGCCATCTGCTTCAGCTGGTCGCTCATTGGCACCGGATGTTCGGCCTCAGCATACTGAGACCAAAACAGCTTCTCTGTCGAGCTTCCGTCCTCGGCCTGGTAGAATAGTGCGGCATCGGACACACTGCGGGGCAAATCTGCGAATGCTCCTGAGGAGCTCCGTATTCGGGTAAGTAATCGGTAATTCACCATTGCATGCTTGCTTTGCATATAGAAAGCCTTACCCGCCGCTATCTTCTTCATCGCGTCGATCTCCTGAAGGGCCTTCTGGGCCTCGGCCTTGGCACTCTTCGCGCTCTCACGGGCCGCGGCAAGCTCAGACTCTCTCATCTTCAAGTCAAGCCCCAACGCCTCGTGCTTCGTCACAAGAGCTTGGAGCTCTTGCTGCACCTCGCCCACCCGAGCCTCGTGCATCTCTCGCTTGGTGCGCTCCTGGGCCGCCTTTTCTTCGGCCTGGGACATCGCTTGCTTCAGGGTCGCCACCTCGGTCGTGGCCCCTGGCAAACATACAATGATCCTGTCATTTAGCAATCGCGTCCTTTTTCTCATCTATAGACGGGGTATTACTTACCCTTGTTCTCCTCGAGCTGCCTCTTAGCAAGGCCGAGCTCTTTCTGGGACCCCTCGAGGGCCTCCTTCAGTACGGCGACCTCCGCAGTTAGTGCGGCGGACGCCAGCAGCGAAGCCTGCACATGCATATTGACATACTTATATTAGACTCCTGCGATATTATTTTATCCTCTGTTCGGCTTTTCTTTGTGAACACCGAACAAAGCATCAGGGGCTACTGTCTATGCGGTAACACTTCTACTACATTTTAAAACACTTACCTCGAAGCCTGTTAGAAGGTTAGTACAGGCTTCAGTCAATCCGCTCTTGGCGGACTGAACCTTCTGGATCACCGCACTCATGATAGTGCGGTGCTCCTCCTCGATGGAAGCGCTGCGAAGAGCTTCCAACATAGTGTCTGGCACCTCTGGATGGACAGAGGTCACCGGCACAGGCGTCTCACCCTCCTTAGAAGGAGACCGCCTACCCGAGCTTGGAGCCGTTGGAGGGTCCGGCGCGGTGTTCGGCTGAGGGCTGAACTCGGAGCTCTCGGGGACCTCGTCCCCTCGGCTCCCGGAGTCCGGAAGGTCGCCTTGCGGCGCCTCCGGGACTGTCCCCCCTCAATCCGGTGCCTCTTGAGACAGCACCTCGGTGTCGTCGGTTGGATGAGGGGAGGTGGCCATCGGGACTGGATCGCTATCCATGTCCGACGCACCCAGGGAGCCATCCGAAGATACCTCGATATTGGCTCGGGGCGGCCTACACAATTGAGTTCAGCGTTAGGGAAAGCAATGCAACAAAGGAATCCTATGGGTTACTTTGGTATCCGAACACTTACGATCTCCCCCGGGGCTTGCCCCTGGGCAACCACTCGTCTTCACTTTCCTCGGCGGCGGTAGAGCTGTTCGGAAGGAGCGTCCTTCCCTTCTTGGACCCTTTGGCCTCCTCAGTTGGGGCGGCCTTCCTTTTCTTGTATCCCCCAGCTGGTGGGGGAGCCTATTCTTCCTCTTCCTCGTCTTTAGGGGAAGAGTGCGCCGCAGAGTCATCGGACGGTGAGTCTGACGACGCCTGGCGTCGGGAACTCTTTCGAGCTCCCTTGGCCTTCTTGGTCTTCTCCGGCACCTTATAAGGGGCCGGAGTCAGCATCTTCGTCAGAAGAGCGTCTGCGGGGCCTTCGGGCAAGGGAGCCGGACAGTCGATCTGTCCGGCCATCTTCTGCTAGTCCTGTCAAAATTACAGGAGTTTAGATCCCGCATAGAATCAATCTATATAGAAAACAAGTATCTTGTGAAAGGCAAAACAACTTACCGCACTGGTGTGGCGCTTCGCGCTGAATCCGCGATCCTCAGTAATGGGGGGAGGGACCGCAGCGCCCTTGAACAGCACCCTCCAGGCATCTTCATGAGTCATGTCGAAGAGCCTGTTCAGAGTTCGGTGCTGCGCTGGATTGAACTCCCACAAGGTAAACTCCCGTTGTTGGCACGGGAGTATCCGGCGAACGAGCATAACCTGGACTATGTTGACAAGCTTGAGCTTCTTATCCACCATGTTCTGAATACATGACTGGAGTCCGGTCAGCTCTTTTGAATTACCCTAGGACAGGACCTTCTCTTTCCAGGAGGTGAGCCGCATGGGGATGCCAGATCGGAACTTGGGGGCCGCTACCCATGCGGGGTCGCGCGGCTCGGTGATATAGAACCACCCCGATTGCCACCCCTTTATGGTGTCCACGAAGGTGCCCTCGAGCCATGTGATGTTGGGCATCTTGCCCACCATGGCGCCTCCGCACTCCGCCTGGCGGCCGCTCACTACCTTCGGCTTGACATTGAAGGTCTTCAGCCATAAGCCGAAGTGGGGCTTGATGCGGAGGAAGGCCTCGCACACGACGATGAACGCCGAGATGTTGAGGATGAAGTTCGGGGCCAGATCGTGGAAATCCAGGCCGTAATAAAACATGAGCCCCCGGACGAAGGGATGGAGAGGGAATCCCAGTCCGCGGAGGAAATGGGTGAGGAATACCACCCTCTCATGGGGCTCGGGGTGGGGATGAGCTGTCCCTCATCTGGGAGCCGGTGCGCGATATCGTCGGGCAGGTATCCGGCTCTCCTCAGTTTCTTGACGTCTCCCTCCGTGACGGAGGAGACCATCCACTTGCCTCCCGCTCCGGACATGGTTGGAGAAGGTTGAGATGGAAGTGAGGACTTGGGCGCTAGAGCTCGAGTGTGCGGGAGCGGATGAGCAGAGGAGGAAGAAGGCGTGGATAGAAAGGTGAATCCTTATCCCTTTATATGGGCGGACAAAATTAAACGTCCCCACTTGCCTGGTAAAACTCGCTTATCCCCCAAGCGCCGCAATTGATGGCGCGGTTGGGTTACCCACGCCCGTATTGATGAGAATCCCGTAATAAGGGGACACGATCTCTGCTTTGACAAGACGTGTCGAAAAACTGCCTCGCGTTATGTGCGGGGCTGGTTAAAAGAAACGGTTCGAATAATCACCGGGCCATGACGTAACGTCATGTTGCCAAAACAAGCTAGCGGATTAGATCTGCGAAAACATTATTCTCTCTACGGTGAAATGTGGGACTTATTTTGCAGGGTCGGACACTATCCTCGTATTCAAATTCTTCTGTGATGTATTCGGAGAAGGAACCCGCCTTGCAATGCCGAAGACAACTGCGCGCCGGACTCATCGTCATTGAAGCCTGGTTCAGGGGCTACTGAGGGAGTCCTGGATTAGGGGGTCTCCGGACAGCCGGACTATCTCCATTGGCCGGACTGTTAGACTATGAAGATACAAGATTGAAGACTTCGTCTCGTGTCCGGATGGGACTCTACTTGGCGTGGAAGGCAAGCTAGGCAATGCGTATATGGATATCTCCTCCTTTTGTAACCGACCTTGTGTAACCCTAACCCTCTCCGGTGTCTATATAAACCGGAGGGTTTTAGTCCATAGGACAACAATCACAACATACAATCATACCGTAGGCTAACTTCTAGGGTTTAGCCTCTCTGATCTCGTGGTAGATCTACTCTTGTAACACCCATATCTTCAATATTAATCAAGCAGGACGTAGGGTTTTACCTCCATCAAGAGGGCCCGAACCTGGGTAAAACTTCATGTCCCTTGCCTCCTGTTACCATCCGGCCTAGATGCACAGTTCGGGACCCCCTACCCGAGATCCGCCGGTTTTGACACTGACACTGGGCTTTGGCTTCTGGACCTGAGGCCTGTGCTCCACGTGATAGTCAAATTGAGGTCCGAGAGTAGGCGGAGGAACCAGAATTGGCCAGCGGACGGTAACAAGCTAACCATGAT
Source organism: Triticum aestivum (assembly GCF_018294505.1). Taxonomy (NCBI): domain Eukaryota; kingdom Viridiplantae; phylum Streptophyta; class Magnoliopsida; order Poales; family Poaceae; genus Triticum; species Triticum aestivum. Next base: position 68,477,644 of record NC_057797.1, read on the forward strand.
CATATGCTTTCTCGATGGTGTGTGGCCTTGGAGGTGGTACAGGAGCAGAGGCATTGGCTTCAGGCTGCAGATTGTCTTCGGGTGCAATCACTTATGGCACCACATTAGCTTCAGGCGCCATAGTAGCTTCAGCCATGACAACATCATTGGCGTCAGTGTTGGTGTTAGTGGCCGCTTCAGAGTTTTCAACCTCAACGCGAGTAGCTGGAGGGTCGGACACGTTCTCCTCGAGAACAACTTCAGGGTTGGACGGGGGTGTAGCAACACGTTCTTCTTCTCTTGGTTCTTCTTGTTCATCGGCTGATGCAGCCGGAATATCTTCAGCCGCTTTGGCTTCAGACTCGGGGATGTTCGCAGTAGGAGAGGCTTCAGGAAAGACTTGTCGTGAAACTGATTGGCGCTCTTCTCCTTCTGGAACACTTGACAAAGTGACCTATGGCCTTGGTCCTTTGCGAAGCCTGCGGAGTGCGGGCGACGCCTTTGGAGAGGGAGTTGGCCGGGCCAAAAAGTCATCATCTTCAAGCACCATAGTGGTGACTTGAGGTGGGGGAGTACTTGGGGTTTCTTCTTGACGGGGGGAGTCTAGTGGGTGATCAGCCCATGAGTCATCCTAAGTGATTGGCGTCAATGGACGACCAATGCTGATGAGTTCACTGTTCATGAGAACAGGCGATGATACTGTTGGGGATATGCATAACAGGTAGGCCCACGAAGGGTCGAAATATCATGAAGCATGGGGTCCACACAACATGTGGGTCCAGGTCAATTTCATACAGACACACTATCCACTCGGACAAGCAGCATACTATCCACTCGACCAAGCAACATACCATCCACTCGGATGACGGTTCACCACTCGACCGTACGACTCACTCGGATATACGAAGACCAGCAGGCAGCAAGGCAGTCGGCATCTTTCTAATAGTGAGGGCTTAATAGTGGGCTGGCATTATGGCATTCATACCCCACTTTGTAACATAGGAGGTGAGGGGGTGGCGCACTCTATATAAGCCACCCCCACCACTAGACTTGGGGGGCTCTTCTGCCACCTCTCTCTCTTTTCATCATTAGTCTCAGGACTTAGCTCAGGCATGGGGATCCGTTCCTCTCTCTCACACACATTGTAATCTCCGGATATATACTCAGATAAAACAAAGCCTCTCCGGAGCACGAGACGTAGGGTTGTTATCTCCACCGTGAGAGGCCTGAACTCGCTAAAACCACCGTGTCACCCATATGCATCTCGATAGATCATGCTCCGTTATACTACCCCTATTCTACTGTCAGACTTAGAACCACGACAGTTGGCGCCCACCGTGGGGCGTGGCGTCTATCGAGCCATGATGCAAATGGTTTTATTTCTTCGATCTTCGTCCGTCGATCAACAATCATCAATGGAGGGTTTGATTCAGGATGTTCTGGACATCACTCCATTTACAGGAGGATAAAATACTCCTAATCATGTGAAAGGATCAGGGAGTTGCTCATCTCACCTTTTCCTCTTCTATAATCAATCATCGATCTAACGATTGTTTGTTCTTCTTCTGTATGCACACGAGCTCATACAAAAGGATGCCTCCCTTTGCTCCAATTGAGGACTCAGTTCTCGGATGATGAAGGGCCGCTGTCCGCCCGATGCCATCTCCGATGCCGTCGCCGAGCGGCCATGCACGCACAACCGCTAACACTCGGCCTTGTTCCTCGGCTGGCGGAGCACGACGACCGGCGGGCGAACCTGCTCCTCGGGCGACAAGGCTTGGCTACTAGCACTCGGCCTAGCTCCGCGGGCGTCGAAGCGCGACTCCGACCAGTGCAGAGCTCCGACAGCCGAGGTGTGAAACGCGGGCAGCAGTGCTCGCGTCGGCCTCACCTTTTGCTGCGCCGGCCTGCGCGTCCGGCGCTGGCGCTGCGGCCAGCCGCTAGTCCTCTTCGTCGCCACCTCTAGCTGCCGGGCGATTTCGGCCAGACCGGCAGTTCCACTGCAGCAGAGCTCTCCAGACTCCAAACTGCATCCATGACTCTCCTTCTAACCCTTAATTCCCTCTCATTTATTTCCTGCATGCAGGGGGTAAATAGCCGTGGGAAAAGGAAACTTCCCTACATGCATGAACGGTTTAACTCTCCCTTATCAATTAACGTCAACACCATCTGCATGCAGATTAATTCGGCGTTGGACGTGGGTAACTCCGCCTGCACGCTTTGGATCAGGCCCGTTCAACGCTTGTGCGCTCGTGGGCACATCCACGTCGGACCTCACCAGCGCCTCCGAGCCCGGCCCTCCACATCGGCCTTGCCTAGCCAGCTCCGCAACGACTGGATCCCAGCCTAGCTGCGGTTCACTCGGACGGGCGGGAGCACTCGGACGAGGCGTCCGCTTGGTTAGGGCCCACTCGGCCGTGAGGTTGCTGGATTCACTCGGCCGGTCCTCCACAACAACGACAATGACCACTGCATTCAACTCGTCTGCGGCTCTACTCCATGCAGCGAACACACTCATGGAATCATCTCCCTTTAGTGAACGCGGTGACAGGTCAGGGCGACCCTCGACTGTGACAACTGCTTCTTCTGGCTCAACCTTCCCATGAAGCTTCACTCGGCCACCCCGCGCATCGCTACTCCGCGGGACGAGTCTACTTCACTCGGACGTCTCGCGCGTCGCCACTCCGCGGGACGGGTCTACTTCACTCGGCCACCCCGCGCATCGCTACTTCACGGGACGGGTCTACTTCACTCGGACGCCCCGCGCGTCACCACTCCGCGGGACGGGTCTACTTCACTCGACCACCCCGCGCATCGCTACTCCGCGGCAAGCATCTTCATCACACGGCCACCCCGCGCATCGCTACTTCACGGGACGGGTCTACTTCACTCGGACGCCCCGCGCGTCACCACTCCGCGGGACGGGTCTACTTCACTCGACCACCCCGCGCATCGCTACTCCGCGGCAAGCATCTTCATCACACGGCCACCCCGCGCACCGCTACTCCGCGGGACGAGTCTACTTCACTCGGACGTCTCGCGCGTCGCCACTCCGCGGGACGGGTCTACTTCACTCGGACGCCCCGCGCGTCACCACTCCGCGGGACGGGTCTACTTCACTCGACCACAACGCGCATCGCTACTCCGCGGCAAGCATCTTCATCACACGGCCACCCCGCGCACCGCTACTCCGCGGGACGAGTCTACTTCACTCGGACGTCTCGCGCGTCGCCACTCCGCGGGACGGGTCTACTTCACTCGGCCACCCCGCGCATCGCTACTCCGCGGGACGAGTCTACTTCACTCGGACGCCCCGCGCGTCACCACTCCGCGGGACGGGTCTACTTCACTCGACCACCCCGCGCATCGCTACTCCGCGGCAAGCATCTTCATCACACGGCCACCCCGCGCACCGCTACTCCGCGGGACGAGTCTACTTCACTCGGACGTCTCGCGCGTCGCCACTCCGCGGGACGGGTCTACTTCACTCGGACGCCCCGCGCGTCACCACTCCGCGGGACGGGTCTACTTCACTCGACCACAACGCGCATCGCTACTCCGCGGCAAGCATCTTCATCACACGGCCACCCCGCGCACCGCTACTCCGCGGGACGAGTCTACTTCACTCGGACGTCTCGCGCGTCGCCACTCCGCGGGACGGGTCTACTTCACTCGGCCACCCCGCGCATCGCTACTCCGCGGGACGAGTCTACTTCACTCGGACGTCTCGCGCGTCGCCACTCCGCGGGACGGGTCTACTTCACTCGGCCACCCCGCGCATCGCTACTCCGCGGGACGGGTCTACTTCACTCGGACGCCCCGCGCGTCACCACTTTGCGGGACGGGTATACTTCACTCGACCACCCCGCGCATCGCTACTCCGCGGCAAGCATCTTCATCACACGGCCACCCCGCGCACCGCTACTCCGCGGGACGAGTCTACTTCACTCGGACGTCTCGCGCGTCGCTACTCCGCGGGACGGGTCTAGTTCACTCGGACGCCCCGCGCGTCACCACTCCGCGGGACGGGTCTACTTCACTCGACCACCCCGCGCATCGCTACTCCGCGGCAAGCATCTTCATCACTCGGCCACCCCGCGCACCGCTACTCCGCGGGACGAGTCTACTTCACTCGGCCGCCCCGTGCGTCGCCACTCGGTTGGTCACCTCATCACCACTCGGTAACCCCTCGACACAGTTTTTACAATCTCATAAATGATTGTTATTCTTTTTATATGCTCTCAATCCCCCAGTGGGTGACTTAGTTGCGAATCCGTCTCGCCTAAGTTTCAAATAAATCCTACCGAGTGGAGAGCAACCCTCCCACTCGGGGGCTTAGCTGCAGTCCAGTGCTCGCCTAAGTCATCACCACTCGGCCGCTCCGCGCGTCGCCACTCGGTTGGTCACCTCATCACCACTCGGCCGCTCCGCGCGTCGCCACTCGGTTGGTCACCTCATCACCACTCGGCCGCTCCGCGCGTCGCCACTCGGTTGGTCACCTCATCACCACTCGGCCGCTCCGCGCGTCGCCACTTCGGTTGGTCACCTCATCACCACTCGGCCGCTCCGCGCGTCGCCACTCGGTTGGTCACCTCATCACCACTCGGCCGCTCCGCGCGTCGCCACTTGGTTGGTCACCTTCATCACCATCGGCCGTCACGCGTCGCCACTCGGTTGGTCACCTCTCACCACCGGCCGCTCCGCGCGTCGCCACTCGGTTGGTCACCTCATCACCACTCGGCCGCTCCGCGCGTCGCCACTCGGTTGGTCACCTCATCACCACTCGGCCGCTCCGCGCGTCGCCACTGGTTGGTCACCTCATCACCACTCGGCCGCTCCGCGCGTCGCCACTCGGTTGGTCACCTCATCACCACTCGGCCGCTCCGCGCGTCGCCACTCGGTTGGTCACCGTCATCACCACTCGGCCGCCTCCGGCGTCGCCACAGGTTGGTCACCTCATCACCACTCGGCCGCTCCGCGCGTCGCCACTTCGGTTGGTCACCTCATCACCACTCGGGCCGCTCCGCGCGTCGCCACTCGGTTGGTCACCTCATCACCACTTCGGCCGCTCCGCGCGTCGCCCACTCGGTGGTCACCTCATCACCACTCGGCCGCTCCGCGCGTCGCCACTCGGTTGGTCACCTCATCACCACTCGGCCGCCGCGCGTCGCCACTCGGTTGGTCACCTCATCACCACTCGGCCGCTCCGCGCGTCGCCACTCGGTTTGGTCACCTCATCACCACTCGGCCTCCCCGCGCGTCGCCACTCGGTTGGTCACCTCATCACCACTCGGGCCGCTCCGCGCGTCACCACTCGGTTGGTCACCTCATCACCACTCGGCCGCTCCGCGCGTCGCCACTCGTTGGTCACCTCATCACCACTCGGCCGCCCCCCGCGTCGCCACAGTTGGTCACCTCATCACCACTCGGCCGCGCCGCGCGTCGCCACTCGGTTGGTCACCTCATCACCACTCGGCCGCCCCGCGCGTTGCCACAGGTTGGTCACCTCATAACCACTCGGCCGCCCCGCGCGTCGCCATAGGTTGGTCACCTCATAACCACTCGGCCGCCCCACGCGTCGCCACAGGTTGGTCACCTCATAACCACTCGGCCGCCCCGCGCGTCGCCATCGGTTGATCACCTCATCAGCACTCGGCCGCCCCGCGCGTCGCCAATCGGTTGGTCACCTCATCACCACTCGACCGCCCTGCGCGCCTTCAGACAGCTAAGTCATTTTACATTCTGTTATTTTCGTCTTCCCGAGTATTCCATAATTCACACATCAGGTTCACTCGGAGGCCACACCACCGAGTGTACCTCTACGCTCGACTGCTTATTTTCACATACTTGCTTAGTACTGGTTATGTGACTCCGAAGTCCAACTTCCTTTTTTTCGCATATATCATTCACGAACACCATGTGTCGTTCTTCATTTCGAGTTTGCATCGGTCCTCCGGGGCTGCAACTCAGTCAAAACACTACACTTCCGTTTTATTTTAGCCAGTATTCCAACAAGTTCAGTAGGATTTCTCGCTTCGACAAGTGCGAACGAATCCTTCGCTCTTTTAAACTTTTGCTGGTCAACCAGCAAGCCCCTTGCACTCCCAGCGGGTGTCTATGGGTGTTATTCACACAAATCATTTCAGCACACATCGAATTTCCTCAAGAAATTATTGTGTTGACTTGTGCCATTTTTTACACAAGTTACCGCGATCACTCGACGGCCCTACGCGCCAACTTCATCGCTGCTCGGACTCGGTCTCCATACTGGTCCTAGCGCACCACAAAACTGACTTTGTCGCCCTGTTGATTTCAAACACGTCCGGCCAACCCCTCTATGGAATTCTCTTCATCGTATCAACGATATAGACCTCGTCGGGCATGAGACAGATAAGTCCCTTTCATAATTAAACTTCACACTTCACTCTTTTGCGAGTTTGCTTCTTCCGAGCATCACTCGGAAGCTTCTCCTCATCTTTACCCAAATCCGACTTGATGAATTACAAATCATCCATTCAAAATTATATTTCTCATATTCCGACATGTCCGTTGTCGAAGCCTGTAGTATGCTCGGGGGCTACGCCGCACTCGGGGGCTGCATCTCATTTGGAATGACACTCTCCTAAGTGGTCGAGTACTTCATCACCAATCAGACCCTTCACTTCAACAAGTACATTCGATCCGTCACTTTGACAAATTTCATAATCACCCAGACACTCTGCGTGCCATCTTCGTTCCTACTCAAATTCAGTTGTCGCACCGGTCTTGTTGCGCCACAGCCACACTACACCGACCTTGTCGCTACATCAGCTTCAAAAGCATCTGGCTAACTCCTTCAAGGACCATTTTTGCCACTCAGCTGGACACTTAGTCCTTCACTCGGCCGCCCCGCGCGTCGCCACTCGGTTGCGCACGTCTTCATCACTCGTCCGCCCCGCGCGTCTCCACTTGGTTCTGCATGTCTTCACCACTCGCCCGCCCCGCGCGGTGCCACTCGGTTTTGCACGTCTTCACCACTCGACCGCTCCGTGCATCGTCACTCGGTTGTACACATCATCGACCCTCTGCCGCCTCGCGCGTCACCATCAGTTGGACATGTCTTTACCTCTACACGCCCAACACGGGAACGGCTAAGTTACTCATATGGTCAAACCTCATATCACACTCTGTAGCAAGCTTACCTCCTTCGAGCATCACTCGGGGGCTACGCGCGGCAGTTGGCCATGTCACCCTCAGGGGTTACGCCCATTTGGTCAACCTGTTGATCACATCAAGATATTCTTCTGACCATACATGCTCGGTTCGCCGAAGATCTATAAGTGAAGCACGTCCACTTGGATAAATACCCCTTTTCATGCAAAAGGGTAAAAATGAAGCGCCATCGCTGAATCGTACAGGCGACCTTACTCATCGTTCGTACAACCACCTCGTTATGCATCCATCCGATTGATTCAATTCCAGACAAAGATATTTGCCATGCCAACTGCATGGAGGTTTACCGAGAGACTTAAACCCTCTGCCAGACTCATCTAGTCCGACAGAGGCTCGGGGACTACACCTAGTGGGTGCACTCAGCGTGCCCCCACTGGAAGAGGACTCAGAAAGAAACATTTTGCTCGATGCAAACCCATCTCTAGTATTACTCGACCTCCGAGTCAGAGAAGAACAAGTTCGATCAGTACCAGCTAAGAAGAGTTTTAGTTCTCTCATACTCCCGCCGACTGCCCGCAGCCGACAGCAGTCTCGGGGACTACACCCAGTGGGTGCACTCAGAGTGCCCCCACTGGAATGGTATCCACTTGGAACGGTCCGCCCAACCCGAGTGACGGCCAAACAACAACAAAAAGACAGGCTCTAAGACTCCCGCCGACTGCCCGCAGTCGGCAGCAGTCTCGGGGACTACACCCAGTGGGTGCACTCAGCGTGCCCCCACTGGAATGGTATCCACTCGGAACGGTCCGCCCAACCCGAGTGACGGCCAAACAACAAAAAAGACACGTTCCAGGCGTGAAGAAATTCCGAGTAATCAGTTACTCGATGCAGGCCCAGCTCCAAATCACTCCAAAAAATATTCTATAAGGCGAGTTTAACGCTCCTCCGTGGACCTGTTTTGAGCCTTCTTCTAGGACTCAAAGTGTGAAACTCACAAGTGTGGATCTAAAACCGACTCGTATTGACGTTCCTCCGGGATAAGAATGGCATCTCTCTAAGAGAACAGTCCATGTGTCAATCTGGTCGCACAGATTTAATGACACACCCATACTCAGATCACGAGTTAAACCTCTCCCGAGAGATGAACGAATGTCACCAAGTTGCTCCTCACAGACACATACCTCGATCAGTCGGGAAGCATGGTACCGGAATCCATTGAGATTTTGTTCAAACCTTGGTTGTCTGAAAGCGCGACGACATGTACCGAGTATTTCTGTAATCACTCGGACCAAACTGTGTCTTACACCAACTCGTTCTGCAAAATCGCAATCGATTCGGGGGCTAATGTTGGGGATATGCATAACAGGTAGGCCCACGAAGGGTCGAAATATCATGAAGCATGGGGTCCACACAACATGTGGGTCCAGGTCAATTTCATACAGACACACTATCCACTCGGACAAGCAGCATACTATCCACTCGACCAAGCAACATACCATCCACTCGGATGACGGTTCACCACTCGACCGTACGACTCACTCGGATATACGAAGACCAGCAGGCAGCAGGGCAGTCGGCATCTTTCTAATAGTGAGGGCTTAATAGCGGGCTGGCATTATGGCATTCATACCCCACTTTGTAACATAGGAGGTGAGGGGGTGGCGCACTCTATATAAGCCACCCCCACCACTAGACTTGGGGGGCTCTTCTGCCACCTCTCTCTCTTTTCATCATTAGTCTCAGAACTTAGCTCAGGCATGGGGATCCGTTCCTCTCTCTCACACACATTGTAATCTCCGGATATATACTCAGATAAAACAAAGCCTCTCCGGAGCACGAGACGTAGGGTTGTTATCTCCACCGTGAGAGGCCTGAACTCGCTAAAACCACCGTGTCACCCATATGCATCTCGATAGATCATGCTCTGTTATACTACCCCTATTCTACTGTCAGACTTAGAACCACGACAGATACCACATTGTGTTCGATCTGAGGAAGGACTTCATCATCTTCAACATTGTCTTGATGACCAATGTCTTCAGCTGCGGTGGGGTCAATAGCTCGAGTGTCTTCAACTACTGGAGCCTCTGTGGAAGCAGGCTCATGAATGATCAACTGGCGCTCACGATGTTCAGACGCAGGACGAGCCACTGAGATTGGCTCGATGACAAGGGGCTCTGTGGGAGCAGCTCGATCTTTCTTCTTTGTCTTTCTCTTCTTGGTTGGCGGAGCGTCGTCAGTGGTGTGCTTGGTCTTGCGCTTGCGGGCTTCGGCTTCAGCTGCCCTTGTTTTCTTGAGCTCCGAAGCCACTGTGGGGACCTTAGGCTTCGAGCATGTCATACTGGCCGGGAAGACAATGTGAGGTTCTTCCTGCCTTGATGCTTTTGGTTGGGCCACAGCAGGCTTCTTCTTCTTGGCAGCCATTCTGGGGTTGATGCCTGGTCGCCCCAAAGCCTTGGGCTTTTCAGCTTCATTGTAGCCTTGAACACATTTGGCAGCAAGATTCTTCATGCGCTCACGAGAACCTTTTGCTTCTTCTTGTTTCTTGTGGAATGCCTCCTTGAGCTCATGCATCATGACCTTGAAGTTCTGGATGTCTTCCACGTTGAGCTTGGCCATGTGCTTCTTGAACCGAGCCTTCTCATAATCAATCTTGTTCTTCAGCTCAACAATTTTCTGTGTAAGAGCCAGCTCAAGAGAAATGGCTCCATGGAAAGAGACGCTGAGGCCAATTGGGAGCTGAAGATCATCAAAACTGAGGTCTGGGCTGTCAAACCACTCATCAATGAATTTGTACAGGATCTCCACATCAAAGAGGGGAAGATCATTGAAGATTTCCGCCTCTTGCTTGCTCTTTATGAGCAGCTCAAGAGCATCATCGCCAAGGTCGTCGTCGCTAGACAGATCAATGGCTTCGTTCTCGTTCCATAGAACGGCAGCAGGGGTCAATGCTTGACCAGTTGGTTGCATGGGCTTCTTCAACTTGTCAGACTTGGAGATGCGAGAGAGATCTTCAGACTGCACACTGGCTTTAGGAGGTGCAGTGGCCAGAGGCTTCGCCCGCGAGACCTTTGGTGCGGAGGAGGGCTTTGAAGCCTTTGGTTTCTTTTGCTTCAGTGGCTTCGGTGGTGCAGGAACTTTGTCAGATTCATCGTCATCTGCAGAGTGATCCACAACTGCCCCTTGAACCTGAATGTGAGTGATAAGACCTTTAAGGTTGTAGAAGGGCCCAACAATATTGGGTTCAACATCGTGTGTGCCGTCGGCACGAGGAGCAGAGGGACCGGGGTTGAAGTCTAACCCTTATGACTTCTTGTTCTCTTTGGCAGAAGTTTTGGCAAACTGGAAGTTGCGCTTAAAGAGATTGTCTTCACGACACCATAACAGAGAGGATGGGTCGGCATTAGTAGGTTGAGGTCCACGAATCATGCAGGGGGAGAAGCCTTGAGCAATAGCTTCGGACTTCGACATGGGCTGAAGACCTTTGTATATAATATCTCCCCAGGGGCCCTTGATGGCATTCTTTTCAGCATATTCGTTAGTGACAAATCTGTACTTGAACCATTCCTCTGCCCAATGTCTTCGAATCCATTGGATTCGGTTCTTGCGTTCTCCATAGGTCTCTTCTGGATCTGACTTGTATAACGCATAGAGATCTGGTGGCAGGTCCTTAGCAGTGTTTTCATGGTGCTGTCTGCCACCCTTTCTGACTGATTTTTCTGTTGCCATGAAGTTCAGACTGAAAGGCTTCAGAATATGCAAAGGCTTCCTTCTGCTGGTCAGACAAGAATTAGCTTCGGGAGAATTGATGTGATGCTGTAAGAACTCTGCAAATGAATGTAGACTATGAGAACAAAGGGATTCTCCCACGGACATGTACTTGTGACAGCATTAGAGATGCGAGGGAAGGGGAAGAGGTCATATGCATTCTCAGAAGATTTTGAAGATAAATCAGTTTAGAAGACATTGACCTCATAGTGCGAAGACATTCACTCATATGTAGAGAGTTGGTTCCAGATTTGTCCGAATCCACGAATAAGTACAAGTGAGGAATCTAACTACTCCGTGAAGCATAAGTGAACATACTAGGCATGTTATGAGATGCAGAACCGGATAGATCCAACTTTGTAGGGACAGAAACCACTTGTGGTTGAAAAAGATGAATCTATCGGATCAAAAAGGACTGTAAAAAGAGTTTTTATTTACCAATCGAGGAACTGCTAGACGGAGTAGGAGATGAGGCTGAGCAGTTCGATCTTCCGTGCCCTAACTTGGCGACGGAGGACACCTACGGCGATGGTGGAGAAGACGATGTCCGCGACCGGCGTGAGGACGGCGTCGGTGAGGTCACGGCAGCTAAGCGCTTCGTCGCCGCCGTCGTCGAGGGCTAGCGGTGGCGCTAGGGTTTGTGTGAGAGAGAGAAGTGGAAGAAGAGATAATGACTGGGGTGTGGCGTGTATTTATAAGGACAGGGACAACACAGAGTTATTACGCAGGTGCCCCTGGCGGTTCACATCTGAAGGACACGTGGCGATCATGCAACACATTGGAGGTTGTTCCATGTTCCCACGCATGCCTGGATTGTCGGGTGGTCATTCCCGTTTCTCCGGGGTTCAGGCAAAAAGGATTGAGCATTTAAAACAGATTTAATGTTTGTCTCTGTATCTTCTACTGACAAGGACGCAACGAAGACATTCGACAGTTTCAATAGAATGCATATGATTTGGATAGATAGATTTGAGACAGGAGCATAGAAAGGTTAGGGTCCGATCACATTCACTTAGTTCAAAAGATTCAAACGAGAAGACATAGCTATAAGTGAATGTTGTAGAGGACAGAACACAAATATATGAATATATTCGAATAAGACTAAATCAATATAGTGAAGATAAACATGAAGTCATGTTAATACTGAAGACAGACAAAATGCGAAGACCTTGCAAATGTAACGCCAACAGAAAACACTCCAAACAAAAGTTTGGTGGTGGCATTACCCACCGTATAGGAAGTATTAGACCCAGACACGCCGCACAATTATCGTGGCGCTCCGAAGTCAAATTCCGCATTAATGTATTCACACTTAGAGTGTAAGTCTTCATTAGTTGAAGTCTTGAAGATATATATATATATATACGTTACTTCGTGTGTTGCACATCTAAGTCGTCAACATGCATAAGTGTTAGGATGTGTGCATGATCACAGGACATTTGAGGATTCCAAGATATTTAGCTCACACCGCAACTTGCAAAACCTTTTCTCATCCAAGGGCTTTGTGAAGATATCTGCCAGTTGCTCTTCAGTGTTGACGTGAATGATGTCAATATCTTCCTTCATAACATGATCTCTGAGAAAGTGATGACGGATCTGAATGTGCTTTGTCTTCGAGTGCTGAACTGGGTTGTTGGCAATCTTGATGGCGCTTTCATTATTGTCGCAGTAGAGTGGCACTTGCTTTAGATGAATGCCATAGTCTTTGAGTGTTTGCTTCATCCGTAGAAGCTGAGCGTAGCAAGATCCAGCAGCAATGTATTCAGATTCAGCAGTGGAGAGAGATACACAGTTCTGCTTCTTTGAAGACCAACACACAAGTGATCGTCCCAGAAAGTGACATGTGCCTGATGTAGGCTTGCGATCCACCTTGTCACCAGCATAATCAGCATTCGAGAATCCAACTAGATCAAACTCTGAGCCCTTTGGATACCATAATCCTAGCGTTGGGGTGTAAGCAAAATATCAAAGAATTCACTTCACAGCTAAGTGATGCGATTCCTTTGGTGCCACTTGGAATCGGGCACACATGCAAACACTAAGCATGATATCTGGCCTAGATGCACATAAATAAAGCAAAGAACCAATCATGGAGCGGTATACCTTTTGATCGAACTCTTTACCATTGTCATCAGGACCTAGATGACTTTTGGTTGGCATTGGCGTCGTATAACCTTTGCAGTCTTGCATTCCAAACTTCTTCAGGCAATCTTTGAGGTATTTCTCTTGAGATATGAAGATGCCGTTGCGTTCCTGCCGTATTTGAAGACCAAGGAAGAACTTCAGCTCACCCATCATGGACATCTGATATTGCTCTTGCATCATGTGTCCAAACTCATCACTGTATTTCTGATTAGTGCAACAAAGATAATGTCATCCACATATATTTGGCACACAAACAGTTCACCACCATATGTCTTCGTGAAGAGTGTGGGATCCAGGGAATCAGGTTTGAAGCCTTTGCTCTTCAGGAAGTCTTTGAGTGTGTCATACCAAGCACGAGGGGCTTGTTTGAGGCCATACAGTGCCTTGTTGAGCTTGTAAACCATGTCAGGATGTTTTGGATCTTCGAAGCCAGGCGGTTGTGCAACATACACTTCTTCTTCAATCTTGCCATTGAGAAAGGCACTCTTCACATCCATTTGATACAGAAGGATGTTATGATGATTTGCATAGGCTAGCAGTATGCGTATAGCTTCAAGCCTAGCCACAGGAGCAAATGTTTCATCGAAGTCAATTCCTTCAACTTGAGTGTATCCTTGAGCAACGAGACGAGCCTTGTTTCTGACAACTTGACCATGCTCATCTTGCTTGTTGCGATATATCCATTTAGTGCCTATGATATTGTGTTTACGAGGATCAGGACGCTTGACCAGTTCCCATACATTATTCAGCTCGAACTGTTGAAGCTCTTCTTGCATAGCTTGAATCCATTCAGGTTCCATGAAGGCTTCATCAACTTTCTTGGGTTCAGATATTGAGACGAATGCAAAGTGCCCACAGAAATTTGCTAGTTGTGTTGCCCTTGAACGAGTGAGTGGACCAGGTGCATTGATGCTATCAATTATCTTCTCAATCTGTACTTCATTTGCAACACGAGGATGAACTGGACGAAGATTTTGCTCTTGCTGATCATTGTCATCGTTTGAAGGATTGTCTTCAGGCTGAGCATTGTCTTCAGGTTGATTAGGTGCAGAAATGATAAGTTCCTCTTCAGGCTGTACTTCAGACGGCATGATTTCTCCAGTTCCCATAGGCTTGATGGATTCACTGGGTGGAATTTCATCTAGCACATTTGGCAGGTGCTCTCTTTGCGAGCCGTTAGTCTCATCGAACCGCACATCCACAGTTTTAACCACTTTATAGTGAAAGAGGTTGAAGACTCTGTAGGAGTGTGAATCCTTTCCGTAACCAAGCATAAAACCTTCATGTGCTTTCGGTGCAAATTTTGAAGTGTGATGTGGATCCTTGATCTAGCACCTAGCACCAAATACTCTGAAGTAACTAACATTTGGCTTCTTACCAGTGAGGAGTTCATAGGATGTTTTCTTCAGAAGATTGTGAAGATAACACGGTTGATGACATGGCATGCAGTATCAATAGCTTCAGGACAGAACTTTCTTGGAGTCTTGTATTCATCGAGCATCGTCCGAGCCATCTCAATGAATGTTCTGTTCTTGCGTTCCACGATGCCATTCTGCTACGGCGTGTATGGAGCTGATAACTCATGTGTTATGCCCAATGTATCAAGATAAGTGTCGAGACCCGTGTTCTTGAATTCAGTGCCATTGTCACTTCTGATGTGCTTGATCTTGACGCAATAGTTGTTCATGGCTCGATTGGCGAAGCGTTTGAAGACATCCTGCACTTCAGTCTTGTAGAGGATTATATGTACCCATGTATATCTTGAATAATCATCAACAATGACGAAGCCATAGAGACAAGCAATAGTAGTAAGGATAGAGTACTGAGTAGGGCCGAAAAGGTCCATGTGTAGTAGTTCGAAGGGTTGAGTCGTTGTCATGATTGTCTTCGACGGATGCTTGGCCCTCGTCATCTTTCCATCTTTGCAGGCACCGCATAAGTGATCCTTCTTGAACTTGACGCCCTCGATGCCTATGACGTGCTTCTTCTTCACAAGAGTATGCAAGTTCCTCATGCCAACATGCCCTAGCCTCCGATGCCAAAGCCAACACTCTGAAGCTTTTGCAAGAAGACATACGGCAAGCTATGGTCCTGCTGAAAAATCTACCATGTACAAATCATCTTTCCGATACCCTTCAAAGACTAGAGACTTGTCAGATTCCAGTAGAACAAGGCAACGATATTTTCCAAATATCACAATCATGTTCAAATCGCAAAGCATTGAGACAGACATTAAGTTGAAACCAAGGGATTCAACAAGCATCACTTTATCCATGTGTTGATCCTTTGAGATTGCAACTCTACCTAGACCCAATACCTTGCTTTTACCAGTCTCAGCAAATGTGATGTGACTTTTGTTAGATGGACACAAGGTTGAGTCCATGAGAAGACTTCGTTCGCCAGTCATGTGATTAGTACATCCACTATCAATAATCCATTCTGAAGCAGCTGGTGTCATAGCCTACAGTGCAGTTAGGGGGATAGGCTTCACGAAGAGCATTGTGAAGCATAAACATTTGACGAGCAAGTGGATTATGAAAGCTTAGATCGAGGTTAGGACTGATAGAACAAATAGCAAGTGACTCAGGAACAAAATACATAATAATACCAAGGCATTTGATCTTGCGCCCTACAAGATTTTAAGGTCCCCAGCAATAGCTTCAGATGCATTTGATTTTCGGCTGGAGACCTATCCCTGCAAAAGAGAGTTAAGCTTTCTTAGCCACCCACATCTTCAAGGGTGGCTTCGAAGCAATAAGTCTAAGTGCAGCATCTGAGAACTTTGGCTTTGAAGCCCTGGCAAATAGCTTTGTAGGAGGTGAATAATACTCATAGGAATAAGCAGAGTAGTTCTTGGTCTTATGAACATGGCGTTTTGATGAAACACGCTCATATTCATAGCCCTGGGTATGATTTCTCTGCAAAACATTTGTGTTAGTGGGACTCAGGTGAGTCCTCTGTCTATATAAAGCCTTTGGACCATATGAAGCTTGTGGTCTGGGGTTTGTCTACTTCCCTTTTGGTGTCATGACGACATTCATAGGAAGATTCTCTAGACACCTTTTGGGCACCCAGACTTTCTTCATACGTGGCCCATTCCTGCAGTTAGTACCAATATACCTGGCAAACACTTCACCATTCTGATTCTTAAATAGTTTATAGTTTGCATCAAAGGATTCATCAATGACAACAGGATTAGCACAAGTGAAGCCAGATAGGGTGGATGGATCCACTGAAGGTTCCTTTGCAGCAACCCATGTGGTTTTGGGGTACTACTCAGGCTTCCAGTAAGAGCCATCATCATTCATTTTCCTTTTGAACCCAACACCCTCTTTCCTAGGGTTTTGGTTTAGAATCCGCCTTTTGAGGACATCACATAGTGTCTGATGCCCTTTGAGACTTTTGTACATCCCTGTTTCAAGCAATGTCTTCAACCTAGCATTTTCATCAGCAATAGCAGTGGCATCCTCAGCAGAGGGGTTAGTTACCACATCAACAGTTGAAGATATTGTAGCAGTAGCAGCAGTAGAACATTCAACAACAGAAGTAGCGTTATCATGCTCAAGGCATTTAAGACATGGTGGTTCAAATCCTTCCTAAGCGGGACTGATCTGTTGAGCGCGAAGTGACTTGTTTTCCTTTCGAAGATCTTCGTGAGCCGCTCTCAATTTCTCAAGTTCTTGCTTCCTTTGAAGATAGTCATAGGAAAGCTTTTCATGAGTTGTTGAGAGCGCTTCATGACGACTTTCAAGTTCCTCATACTTAATATGAAGATTTTTTATGTCTTCAATTAAGGACTGAGATCGAGTCATTTCAGCGTCCAACAGGTCATCGCTTTTGTCTAATAGTTTTTGAATATGTTCCATAGCTTTCTGTTGTTCAGTTGCAATTTTAGCAAGTGTTTTGTAGTTGGGTTTGGAACCACAATCAGAGTCATCTTCACTAGATGTTTGATAGTGAGCATTGCATGAGTTTACCTTGGCACCGCGTGCCATGAAGCAATAGGTGGGGGCGAAGTTGTCCTTGTCATTAGCATCAGCGTCGGTGACGAAGTCATTGTCTTTAGTGTTGAAGATGGACTTGGCAATGTAGGCTGTAGCTAGACTTGCAATGCCAGAATCGGACTCCTCCTCGGACTCCACCTCCGCCTCCTCAGAAGCAGACTCCTCCTCTGAATTCATTTCCTTGCCAACAAACGCACGAGCCTTGCCAGATGAGCTCTTCTTGTGTGATGAAGACTTTGAGGAAGACTTGGAAGAAGACTTTGAGTATTTCTTCTTCTTCTTGTCGTCAGAATCATATTCCTTGCTCTTCTTATTCTTGTTGTTCTCATTGTCCCACTGCGGACACTCAGATATGTAGTGACCAGGTTTCTTGCACTTGTGGCATGTTCTCTTCTTGTAGTCATGAGTAGAAGCTTCATCATTCCTTGAGCTGGATCATGAAGACTTTCCGAAGCCTTTCTTCTTGGTGAATTTCTGGAACTTCTTCACAAGCATAGCAAGCTCCTTTCCAATGTCTTCAGGATCATCAGAACTGCAGTCAGATTCTTCTTCAGATGAGGAAACAGCTTTTGCCTTCAAGGCGTGAGTTCGGCCATAGTTGGGACCGTAGATGTCTCTTTTCTCAGAAAGCTGAAACTCATGTGTGTTGAGCCTTTCAAGTATGTCAAACAGATCGAGTGTCTTGAAGTCAGGGCATTGTGTCAAACGAGCTGTCAAGTGATCTCAGGAGTGTCTTGATGATTTCATGCTTGGTGATCTCAGTAGCGCCGAGAGCTTGAAGCTCATTTGTGATGTCAGTGAGGCGATCAAACATGAGCTGAACATTCTCATTGTCGTTTCTCTTGAAGCGGTTGAAGAGGTTGCGAAGGACACTGATCCTTTGATCTCTCTGGGTTGAGATGCCTTCATTGACCTTGGAGAGCCAGTCCCAGACTAGCTTCGATGTTTCCAGAGCACTCACACGGCCATACTGCCCTTTGGTCAGATGATCACAGATGATGTTCTTGGCAGTGGAATCTAGTTGAACGAACTTCTTGACATCAGCAGCGGTGACACCTTCACCAGCCTTGGGAACGCCATTCTTGACGACATACCAGAGGTCGACATCAATGGCTTCAAGATGCATGCGCATCTTATTCTTCCAGTAGGGATATTCATTTCCATCGAAGACGGGGCACGCAGCGGAGACTTTGATTATCCCTGCAGTCGACATAGCTAAAACTCCAGGTGGTTAAACCGAATCACATAGAACAAGGGAGTACCTTGCTCTGATACCAATTGAAAGTGCTAGTTATTGACTAGAGGGGGGTGAATAGGCGATTTTTATGAAAGTCTTCAAAACATGGGAGTTTCGAAGACAAATGATAGAAATGAACCTATAACCATGCAGCGGAAGGTAGAGTACACTAGACAAGCCATAGTCAAGTATTCAATGAAGTGAGAGCATGAAGACTAATAGCAGCTAGGCAGTACGGATCAGGATGGAAGATAGTATGAAACCAATCTGAACAAACAGTCACACAGTGAAGACTAATGGACAATGCAAACAGGCAGTAACTTCACAAGGACCAACTGTAAATAAAAAGATGGGAAGGATAGAACCAGTGGCTTGTTGAAGACAATGATTTGTTGGACCAGTTCCAGTTGCTATGACAACTATACGTCTGGTTAGGGAGGCTGAGCTTTAACTCAGCAGACTGTGTCTTCACCTTATTCCCCTTGAGCTAAGGACACCCAGTCCTCGCCCAATCACTCTGGTAAGTCTTCAAGGTAGACTTCCAAACCTTCACAGACTTCGTTCACCGGCGATCCACAATGACTCTTGGATGATCAGAACATGACGCCTAACCGGCTGAAGGATTCACAGTCCTCAAGTGTAACAAGTCTTCAGATCACATAGATAGAAAGACTTCAATGATGCCTAACACTCTTTGGCTCTGGGTGTTTAGGGACTTGTCCTCGCAAGGATTTCTCTCTCAAAGGCTTCAAGGTGGGTTTCTCTCAAATGACAAAAGCTGTGCACTAACTTTGAGCAGCCACCAATTTATGGTGTAGGGGGTGGGCTATTTCTAGCCACTAGGCAACCCGACCTGATTTGTTCGATATGACCCTGGGTCACTAAGGAACTAACACGTGTTCCAACGGTCAGATTTCAAACACATGCGGCAACTTTACTTGGGCTACAAGTAAAGCTGACTCATCCAGCTTTGAAAAAGATTTGCTCTCTGTCGGTGTCAAAACCAGCGGATCTTGGGTAGGGGGTCCCGAACTGTGCGTCTAAGGCGGATGGTAACAAGAGGCAGGGGACACGATGTTTTACCCAGGTTCGGGCCCTCTTGATGGAGGTAAAACCCTATGTCCTGCTTGATTATTCTTGATAATATTAGTAGTACAAGAGTTGATCTACCACGAGATCAGAGAGGCTAAACCCTAAAAGCTAGCCTATGGTATGATTGTGTGTTGTCCTACGGACTAAAACCCTCCAGTTTATATAGACACCGGAGGGGGCTAGGGTTACACAAGGTCGGTTACAAAGGAGGAGATATACATATCCGTATTTCCTAGCTTGTCTTCCACGCCAAGTAGAGTCCCATCCGGACACGAGACGAAGTCTTCAATCTTGTTTCTTCATAGTCCAACAATCCGGCCAAAGGATATAGTCCGGCTGTCCGGAGACCCCCTTATCCAGGACTCCCTGAGTAGCCCCTGAACCAGGCTTCAATGACGATGAGTCCGGTGCGCAGTGTTATCTTCGGCATTGCAAGGCGGGTTCCTCTTCCGAATACACCACAGAAGAGTTTGAGTACAAGGATAGTGTCCAACCCTGCAAAATAAGTTCCACATACCACCGTAGAGAGAATAATATTTCCACAAATCTAATCTGCTAACATGTTTTGGCAGTATGACATCACGCCACGGCCCGGTAATTATTTGAACCGTTTTTCCTTAACCAGACCCGCATATAACGCGAGGCGGTTTCTTGACACGTCTTGTCAAAGCAGAGATCGTGTTCCCCTTATTACGGGATTCTCATCAATACGGACGTGGGTAACCCAACCGCGCCATCAATTACGGCGCTTGGTGGATAAGCGAGTTTTACCAGGCTAGTGGGGGCGCATAGTTTAGTCTGCCCTTATAAAGGGATAAGATCTCACCTTTTTCTACCCCCGCCTTCTTCCTCCTTGCTCATCCATTCTCGCGCACTCGAGCTCTAGTGCCCAAGTCCGCATCCTCCTTCTCAACTCTCACCAAAACATGTCCGGAGCGGGAGGCAAGTGGATGGCCTCCTCCATCACGGAGGGGCACATCAAAAAGTTACGTGGAGCCGGATACTTAGCCGCGGACATCGCGCACCGGCTGCCAGTTGCGGGGCAGGTCATCCCTACCCCAGAACCTCACGAGAGGGTGGTCTTCCTCCCCCACTTCGTTCGCGGACTGGGGTTTCCCCTCCATCCATTTTTCCGCGGCCTCATGTTCTATTATGTGCTGGACTTTCATGATCTGGCCCCGAACTTCATCCTCAACATTTCGGCATTCATCATCGTGTGCGAGGCCTTCCTCTGCATCCGGCCCCACTTTGGCCTGTGGCTAAAGACCTTCAATATCAAGTCGAAGGTGGTGGGCGGCCAACAAGCGAAATGCGGCGGAGCCATGGTGGGCAAAATTCCCAACGTTGCATGGCTCGAGGGCTCCTTCGTGGAGACCGTAAAGGGGTGGAAATCGGGGTGGTTCTACATCACCGAGCCGTGCGACAACAACTGGGTGGCGGCCCCCGAGTTTCGATCCGGAATCCCCACGCGGCTCACTTCCTGGAAGGAGAAGGGCCTGTCCTGGGGTTCATCGGTGGAGCTGGACGGACTCCAGAAGTGTATCCGGAACATGACAAGCAAGAAACTTAAGGTTGTCAACATAGTCCAGGTCATGCTCTTTCGCCGGATCCTCCCGTGTCAACAACGGGATTTCAACTTATGGGAGTTCGAACCGGCCCGGCACCAGACTCTAGGCGAGCTCTTCGACACGATGCACAAAGATGTCTGGAGGGTGCTGTTCAAGGGCGCCGAGGTCCCTCCCTCTCTCACCGAGGACCGCGGGCTAAGCGCGAAGCGCCCTGCGAATCCGGTAAGTTCTGTACATCTGTTAGGATATTTCTTTCCCATGGCTTAACCACGTGCGGGGTCTGAGCTCCCATGCCTTTGACAGGACTGGGTTGAGGCATCAGAGCAGATTGACTGTCCGGCCCCTCTGCCCGAAGACACTACGGACGCTCTCCTGACGGAGATGCTGACTCCGGCTCCTTATAAGGTGCCGCAGAAGACCAAGAAGAAGGCTAAGGGAACCCGAAAGATTTCCCGGCGCCAGGTGGTATCGGACTCATCGTCCGATAACTCCGCGACGCACTCCTCCCATGAAGATGATGAGGAGGAAGATGAAGATGCTCCCCCTCCAGCCGGGGGAGACAAGAAAAGGAAGGCCGCCCCAACCGGGGAGGCCAAAGGGTCCAAGAAAGGAAGGACTCTTCTTCCGGACTGCTCCACCGCCGCCGCCGAAGGCGAAGATGAGTGGCTGCTCAGGGCCAAGCCCCTGGCAAAGTCGTAAGTATTCGGACACCATAGTAACTCATAGCATACCTTTGTCGCACTACTTCTCCTAACGCCGAATATGATTATGCAGACCGCCCCAAGCCCGTATCGACGTGTCCTCGTCCGACGGCTCCTTGGATTCGTCGGATATGGATAGCGATCCACTTCCGACCGCCTCCTCCCCTTGCCCTTCGGATAATGCCGAGGTATTGTCTCAAGGGGCACCGAGCCGGGGAAGACAGCCCCGGAGGCGCCTCAAGGTGACCTTCCGGACTCCAGGAGCAAAGGGAGCAAGGCTCCCGGGGGCTCCAAGTTCGGCTCTCAGCCGAACACCGCACAGGAACCTCCAGTGGTTCTGGACTCGGGCAGGCGGCCCCTTCCAAAAGGGGTAAGATGCCCGTGCCGGTGACCTCTGTCCATCCAGAGGCACCGGACAACCTGCTGGGAGCGCTTTGCGGCGCTTCCATCGACGAAGAGCACCGCACTATTGTGAGTGCGGTGATCAAGAAGGTTCAGTCCGCCAAGAGCGGACTGACTGAAGCATGTGCCAGCCTTTCTAACAGGCTTTGAGGTAAGTATTTAAAATATAGGAAAAATATTACCGCATAGACAGTAGCCCCTGATGCTCTGTTTGGTGTTCACAAAGAAAATCCGAATAAAGGATCAAATAATATCTGCAGGAGTCTAATATAAGTATGTCTATATGCGTATGCAGGCTTCGCTGCTGACATCTGCCGCACTGACTGCGGAGGTCGCCGCACTGAAGCAGGACCTCGAGGGGTCCGAGAAAGAGCTCGGCCTTGCCAAGAGGCAGCTCGATGAGAACAAAGGTAAGTAATACCTTGTCTATATATATATATATATATATATATATATATATATATATATATACCTTGTCTATATATATATACATATATATATATATATATATACACATAAACACTATTCTGATCACGGGATCAGAATAATACTCTGATCACAACATGAACTTCCCGAGTAACGCGCCTGACCTTCCCCGAGTACTAGGTTGAACTTCAGCTAAAAGGTGTCCAAATGGGGCTTGCGATATACCGTTGGATAGCTATGGGCATCAGTATCATGACCCAAGTTAAATTTTTGGCAAAATGTAAGCGGTTTAAGAGCAGTTTTGAAAACCGTTTTTTCTTCATATAAAAAACGTGAACCGTATTTTTGATCGTATTTTTAAACCGTTTATCGGAATGAGGCAAATAATATGGCGTTGGAAAGCTGCTGCGAAACCGCTCCTTCCACATGTTGAAAGTTTTCTCTAATTCCCTATGGTTAAAGAGTAATTTGGAAAATCGTAAAATTTCGTAAACCGAACACCCGAGTTTGTATTTTTGATGCCATTTCCAAACGGCTAATCCAATTGAGGCAAATAATATGGCGTTGGAAAGCTTATGAAAATGCACTACTTTTTTATGTTAAAAGTTTTTTCTAATTTGTATGGTTTAAAAGTAATTTAGAAAACGGTACAAGTTTCACCGAGTTCGTATTTTCGAGCTAATTTTTTAACCGTACATCCAAATGCAGCAAATTATATGGCGTTGGAAAGCTTGAATAAATGCGAAACTTTTTTGTATATATTGTTTCTCCTAATTCACTATAGTTTTATATTAGTTTTGAAAATGGTTAAAAAGGTATTTTTGCCGTAATTTTTACAAACTTTATCGGAATGGGGCAAATAATATACTGCTGAAAAGCTACGGAAAATGCGAAACTTTTTCGTGTTGATGGGTTTCTCTGATTCCTAGCCGTTTTCAAGTAATTTCAAAAACGGCGGGATCATGCGTTCTGCCTATATCGCGAAACAGATTCTTCGAAAATGCACCGCGTGAAGAACCTGAACTTCTCGGCACGTGTACCTGAACTTCACTCTGTTTTTCACGTGATTTTTTTGCTCGTAGGTCTCCATCCACTGCCCGTCACTCTCCATCCACTCACCGGAATTGAGCAAGTGATATACCGGTGGAAAGCTGCTGTAAGCACATAAATTTCCCGTGTTGATCGTTTTTTCATACTCGTGATGATTTTAAAAGTTTTTCATCTGAAATTCATTCAGCGTAGTAGTTGAACTTCATGTTGTTTTCACGTTGAACTTCTGTGACGTATTTTCTTTTGTAATTTTCTCATCCATTCGTTAGTGTTACACAAATTCTACTCCTTTTGTACAAACCCCTCTCATAATAATTTTTTTAACTTTCTCCGACCGAGGACTTGAAACTTACACAAATGATATTCCTGTAGTTTTAAGGTAAATTAGAAAATGGCGAGATCATGATTTCTGCGTTCATCGCGAACGGAAATGCACTGCGTGAAGTAGTTGAACTTCTGGGCATGTCTGTTTGAACTTCACTCTGTTTTTGACGTGTTGTTTTTCGCACTGCTTGAAGTAGGTGAACTTCTGGGGTATGTCTGTTTTGAACTTCACTCTGTTTCACTTTATTGTATATTTCTTATATGAAATACACACCATGTAGTACGTGAACTTCCGGTTGTTATCACTTTTGAACTTCTCTCTCGTTTGAGAGAATTATTTTAGAACACAAAAAACAACATATTTTTATGTATCTGGACATCTAAATACACGGTCAACCTTTCTCACAAGAATTTTTTGAACTTTTCCTCACCGAGCACTTGAACTTCTAGCAACCATTTTTTTTGTTTATGAGTTGTTTTTAATAGTGCAAAAAATGGCGTTGTGTTTTTCATTTTTTGAACAAGTAAATCCTAGGTTTTAATAAACTCTGAACTTCTCTGTTATTTCAATTTGAACTTCACCTTTTTATATTTTGAGTAAAGAATTGTATTTGATTTTCATAGAGAAAAAATCGAACATGGAAATACAAGGTGAACCTCTCTCGCAATAATTTTTGAACTTCCCCGGAGAGATCACTCGAACTTCTTTCAACAAACCTTTTAAGCTTTTATTTTTCTATACTAGTTATTCTCACCTGAAATGCATTCATTGCAGTACTTGAAACTTCTCATTGTTTTCACTATGAACTTATGTCACATTTTTGTGTATACGTCGAATTACACACAATTGAAAATCAGGCGTCATTTTTTATCATTTTAAAACATGTAATTGGAGGTCGGATGTCCCGCAATATAAATTCTGAACCGTGCATGAAGGTGCACACGAACTTCTTGCAAAAAATGTGAGTTTTTTATATACTTCGAACCGCTCTAAAAATTTTTTGTGTGTTTTTCAGAAATGTGAAAATTAGAGTTTTGTTAGAAACATCATACTTCTTCGTTATTTTGAATAGAACTTATTGGTCTTATTCTTTAGTAACCGGGAAAAACTGAGTTTTCAAATAAATATAAAACTACTTTGCTTTTAAAAATTGAACTTCTTGATTTTATTATTTAGTAACAAGCAAAATCTGAGGTTTTAATATGCGTTGAACTACTCTGTTTTATAAAATTGAACTTCGTGGTTTTAAGAAAATCTAAGATTTTTATAAACATCAAACAAGTTCATTTTTACAAACCTTTTAAACTGCTCAATTTTTTAATTTGACCTTCTTAGTTTTGGAATAAACATTTTGAATTTCTATGTTATATTAATTTGAACTTCTTCAATTTTTTAGTAAAGTGTAGAAACACCATTTTTATAAACTTTTTGAACTGCTCCATTTTTTATTTTTGAACTTCTTGGTTTATTCTATAGTAACGGGGAAAATCACAGGTTTGTAATAAACATTGAAGCGCCCTATTATTTAAATTTTAACTTCAAGGTATTTTTTAGAAATGGTTAAACTTACAAAACAAAATTATGATTTTTTTCACCTTTTCTACAAACTTACTATGTTATATCTTGTGAAGTTTTGTTTTTTTGTCTTGCGACATTTTTAGGTAATTTTTGTTTTCGGTGAAATGGCCTAGGCAGTCTTTTTTTCATTGATGAATTTCTTCAGTATGTGATACACGTGAACTTATGAATTTTTGAAACATGAACTTCACATGCTATTGAAATTCAAGAAAATTACACATGACAATACACATACACTTCGTGTGCTACATACTTGACGTTCTCAAATATTATATTTTTCATCTTTGCACAAACAATTTTAAAAAGTGAAAATTTTGTAAATATACTCTGTACAAGTAACATATTCGACGTTCAATTAATACCATCTTATAGGAGCTCACCGAAGCAGCAGCGCTCCCACGCGTGAGCATCCGTCGGATTCAGCGCGTTCCAGCTATTGGAGACGGCCGTGCTCGAGGAAGGAGGAGTTGCTGGAGCAGCACCGCCTCCCCGCATGAGCTAGCGGTGGACTGCAGCGGCGGACTTACAACAGGAACCTTGAGAACATCAAATTGCAAAAAGAAAAATCATTTTTCCCTTTTTGCACAAACAACTGTACGAAGAATCATCACATTTAACAAAGGTCATTTGACCACAAGATTCACATTAATTAGGTGCTGCTGCAACTATAACAGACACGCACACTTAGTGATAAGCTGAGAGAGAGAAACACATGGATATTGAGCAGCAACAACCTGTACTTAGAGAAAGAAGCTACAATAGTGGAAAGAGAGCACCAACAGCGCCACACCATTAGCATTTACCAATAGAAAACAACACGTGGGAGCACTAGTTGAGAGAAGGAAAGCTCCACAACATCCACACTCAAGCAACAGCAGCACGGTAGGCATCAGAAGTGGCCGTTCACCAGCCAGAAGACGGGCAGGTCGCACAGAGCAAAAGTAGCAGCAACCGCAACATCTTCAATTCAGTTCAAGAAAGAACAAATCATCACGGAAGCAGCAGGGATTTGAACCAATGAGATTTCACTATATTAAAACTAATGCATCAACTACCTGCTCCTACAACCAACATCCACCTCACTGAATATAGCATGCAATCAATGCAATCGAAACTAAAAAAGAAGCCAAACTAAAGTTGCTAGACAGGATGAACTTCAGTGGCGGTGGAGCTTGGGGATGAGGTGGTGCGGGGACGCCCGCTTGGGGCAGCGCCGCTCCGGCTGTTGGTGTGCCGCGGGTCACTGGGTCCGGCGGCGTAGCGCGGAGGCGATGGTTATGGCGGGGACGGTGATGACGCTGTGGGTGGGTGGCCAGGTCAGGGAGGGTGGTTGGAGCGGGGCGGCGGGCAGTGCAGGAGCTGCGTAGGTGGCGGCGTGTGGGGATCCAAGGCCTTGCCGCGCGCTGGGATCCTAGGAACGGCGAAGCACGGAGAGTCCAGGCCCGGCGGCGGCGCGTGTGAATCCAGGGCTCGGCGGCGCGTGGGAATCCCGGGTTCGGTGGCGGCATGCGGGGGATCCTGGCTTGATTGCGGCGGCGTGCAGGGATCCCGGCTTGATGGCGGCGGCATGCGGGAATCCAGGCTCGATGACGGCAGCGCGAGGGAATCGCGGGGTGGGGGATCGGGAGGTTGAGGACGCACGGGGGGATTTTTCTTTTTTTTTTCTTTGTTCAGTTCGCGTGGGTTTCTCAGATCCAGGAACATGTCCGCCGGCTCCTATATAGGGCCCTCCTGATCCAAATAGTTATTCTAATCCTGGGATTAGAATAGTGTCACCTTATATATATAACTATTCTAATCCCAAAATTAGAATAGTTATTTGGATCACAACGTCCTATATAGGAGTCGTGGTGGTGTTTCCGAACTCCTCGAACTTCTCCACCAGTCTTGTCTAAAAAAAGAAAGAACACCCACTACACATACCTCATCACAACTCCCCCGATCCATTGGCCATCCACGACCTTCTCCAAATCCGTCGCCGCTGACCCTGCCTCCTCTCGGCGCGTCGCCGCTCGTGCCTCCTTCCGGCGTGCCGCCGCCCCCACCTTCTCCCGGCGCACCGCCGCCCACCCCTCGTGGCAGCAAGCCGCCCCCCCACCTCCCGGCGCGAGGCGGCCCCAGCCTCCTCCGGCGCAAGGCGGCCCCGCCTTCTTCTAGCGAGCTACACTCCCCACCTCCTCTGGCGCGAGGCCGCCCCCGCCTCCTTCCGACGAGCCGCCAACCTCGCATCCTTCTGTCGCGTCTCTGCCCTCTCCTTCCGGCGTGAAACCGCTCCCGCCTCCTCCTAACCCAGTTGATGGCCGGCATCCTACAACCGATCCACGTGGCTCCATTGTTGAAAATGCTACTGATGGGCTCATCTCCCACAGCGTGCCGCCGCCCCCCTGCGTGTCCCAGCTACCCATGTCGCGTTGCCCCGCAGCACCGTCATCGGCAGCGGAGAGGGTGGCTGGAGGGCACGCGTCGCAGGCGAGCACCCCACCCTTGGACGGCAGTGAGTGAACTCCATCCCCATCACTCCGCTCCAGATTCGTGTTCTTCCGTTGACCCGATCCATAAGCTAGGCTTGTCGTGTGCTCTGCCATGTAAGTGTTCGTCAAAATGTCTAAGAGGTTTCCTATAGAAAAAACAATCAATGTTACCTCATTAGCTATGCTTTCTATGCTGAATTCTAGCCAACAGAATGAAAACGCCCTTTTGATGTTTATGGCAGGTCAAACAAAGCTTTCATGGCAGGTCAAACAAAATGATGGTAGCAGGCCGAACAAATTGCATGTGTACAGGAAATAAATCTGATCTTCCTACTTGCTAGAAGACACAATATACAGATGTATTGCTCCTATCTAAAAATAAATTTCTCATTGAAAAATGTGTAAAAGTTCGATTTGCACATGTTCCTGGTTGCAAATTTTGTGTGTTTCTGTAAGAAAAGGAACAAGAATGAATAAAGATGGCCGAGGAGAAGTTCATAGTGTGATGCAAGGAGTTTCAAGTGTTGTGCCATCATTGACTAGCAGTTCAACAAGAAAACCTGCAGCAGTTCTATTAGTATAATTCCATCAGAAAAAAATCAAGTTATGCTACTTGATGTTGACAACAACAACAAAATGCCATTTTTTGCGGCAAAATTATGCAATAAATTATAGTGGAATAATGTGCTCCCAAAAAGTGTTACTGGTGTCCATAAGAACGCAACATTTTTTCTATTTTCCTTTCCTTTTTTTGTATATATAAGAATGCATAAAACTTGAGCCGGTCGGGGACATATTGTCGAGAAGTTCATGTATAAATGGACTTGTTAACTCTGAAAGTTCAAAATTAATAAAATGGAGAGTTCAAAGAAAATGACAAACAAAAAGTTCAAACAATTCCAATGGATTTTGATGGATCTTTCTCATTTATAAATAAAACCAGAAGTTCAAATTAAAATAGATGAGTGGTTCGAGTTTTATTACAAACCTATCATTTTTTCCATTACTAAAAGAAATAAAACGAAGAAGTTCAAATTTTAAAAATGGAGCAGTTTGATATTATACTTGAAAACTCAAATTTTTCCGGTTACTAAAGAAAAAAACCAATAAGTTCAATTCAAAATAACAAAGAAGTTCAATTAGAAAAAGCATAGAAAATAAGAAAATAAGAAAATAGAAAATAACACGTTCAACTAGTACAGGAAATGCGTTTTAGATAGGAATATAAGAATAAAAAATAAAAAGCTTAGAAAGTTTGTTGCAAGAAGTTCACGTGCTCCTCCTGGTGAAGTTCAAGATCTCAAGTGCGGGACGTCCAACCTTCAATTACATCTAAAAAACAGGCAAAAAATGACGTTATTTTTTCCATTTTTAAAACTACTCCCAAACGACAAAAAAATGGTAACGTCTGTCTATATGAAAAGGATGCTCCTATTCATAAGCTTTCCGACGGTATATTATATGTTACATTCTGATGTACAGTTTAAAAGTTTCATGTATACCAATTAAAACAGGTTTTTGTGTAATGAAAAAAATATTTTGAACCGTCACAAGTATGAAAAAATGATAAACACAGGAAAGTTGCGTGTTTTCAACAGCTTTTCATTGATATATCATTTGCTCAATTCTGGTAAGTGGTTGGGGAGTTACGGGTAAAAAATAACACGTGAAAAATAGAGTGAAGTTCAAAAAGAACTGATCCAGAAATTCAATCTCTTCACGAAGTGCTTTTTCGGAGACTCCGTTATTTCGATGAAGGCAGAACGCATGATCTCAGAAGTTCAGATCGATAACTGCTAGAAGTTCACGTAGTACACGGTGTGCATTTTGTATTAAAAAGAATGAAAATGCAAAGCCTAAAGTTTTCTTGCTAGAAGTTCAAGTGCTCGGCCGGAGAAAGTTCAAAAATTCTTGTGATAGAGGTGAAAACAACACAAAAGTTCAACTACTGCAAACGAAAATACGTCACAGAAGTTCAACGTGAAAACAGCAGGAAGTTCACCTACTACACTGAATGAATTTCAGATGAAAAACTTTCAAAATCGTCGCGAGTATGAAAAAATGATCAACACGGGAAAGTTGCGTGTTTACAGCAGCTTTCCATCGGTATATCACCCGCTCAATGTCCGTGAGTGGGATGGAGAGCTACGAGCAGTGGATGAAGATCTACGAGCAAAAAAATCACGTGAAAAACAGAGTGAAGTTCAGGTACACGCGACGAGAAGTTCAGGTTCTTCACGCGGTGCATTTTCGAAGAATCTGTTTCGCGATATAGGCTGAACGCATGATCCCGCTGTTTTCTAAATACTTGAAAACGACTAGGAATCAGAGAAAACCATCAACATGAAAAAGTTTCGCATTTTCCGTAGCTTTTCAGCGGTATATTATTTGCCCCATTCCGATAAAGTTTGTAGAAATTACGGCAAAAATACGTTTTTAATCATTTTCAAAACTGACATAAAACCGTAATGAATTAGGAGAAACAATATATACAAAAAAGTTTCGCATTTCTTCAAGCTTTCCAACGCCATATCATTTGCTGTATTTGGACGTACGGTTAAAAAGTTAGCTCGAAAATACGAACTCGGTGAAACTTGTACCGTTTTCTAAATTACTTTTAAACCATTCAAAATTAGAAAACAGTTTTAACATAAAAAAGTAGCGCATTTTCATAAGCTTTCCAACGCCATATTACTTGCCTCAATTGGATTAGCCGTTTAGAAATGGCATCGAAAATACGAACTCGGGTGTTCGGTTTGCGAAATTTTACGATTTTCCGAATTACTCTTTAACCGTATGGAATTAGAGAAAACTTTGAACATGTGGAAGGAGCGGTTTTGCAGCAGCTTTCCAACGCCATATTATTTGTCTCATTCCGATAAACAGTTTAAATATGCGATCGAAAATACGATTCACATTTTTTATATGAAGAAAAAACGGTTTTCAAAACTGCTCTTAAACCGCTTACATTTTGCCAAAAATTTAACTTGGGTCATGATACTGATGTCCATAGCTATCCAACGGTATATCGCAAGCCCATTTTGGACACCTTTTAGCTGAAGTTCAACCTAGTACTCGGGGAAGGTCAGGCGCGTTACTCGGGAAGTTCATGTTGTGATCAGAATATTATTCTGATCACGTGATCAGAATAGTGTTTATATATATATATATATATGTACAAAAAAGATGCGATTGCAAAATGACAGGATCATCATGACTTTGCCAGGGGCCACGACCGAAGTGGCGACCCTGAAGCGAGCGCTGTCCGAGGCCGAAAACAAAGCGGCCCAGGAGCACACCAAGTGGGAAAAGCAAGAGGCACAGGTGTGCGAGGTGCAGCAAGAGCTCCAAGCTCTCGTGACGAAGCATGAGGCGTTGGAGCTTGACTCGAAGACATGAGAGTCTGAGCTTGCCGCGGCCCTTGAGAGCGCAAAGATTGCCAAGGCTGAGAAGCCCAAAAGGCCCTCCACGAGATTGAGGCGATGAGGAACATAGCGGTGGGTAAGGCATTCAATATGCAAAGCAAGCATGTAAAAGTAAATTACTTGTTACTTACCCGAGTCCAGAGCTCTCCAGGAGCATTCGCAGATTTGCCCCGCAGCGTGTCGGATGCTGCAAAATTTTACCAGGCCGAGGAGGGAAGCTCGACAGAGAAGCTGTTCTGGTCTCAGTATACTGGGACCGAACACCCGATGCCTATGAGCGACCAGCTGAAGCAACTGGTCGAGCTGCACAAGGCGGCCAAACAGGCCATGAGGGGCCTTATAGTCCGGATGTGGCCTGGCGACGCCCTTCCCAACAGCTACTTTGGCCTGGTGAGGCGGCTTATGGATGCCTGCCCACGGCTGGAGGCCATAAAGCGGTTCGTCTGCATCAAGGGTGCATGCCGGGCCTTTGCCCGTGCGAAGGTGCACTGGGCCAAGATGGACGCTGAGAAGCTGGTGAAGGAGGGGCCACCGCAGGGCAAGGAGCATCGCCACCCCGAGATGTATTATGAGGGTGTCCTGAAGGGTGCCCGTCTTGTAGCGGACGAGTGTGCGAAAGATGTAATATTTGAATGAACTTGCTCGTGTGATCCTGTATTATGAAAACTTGTTCATATGCGCTATACAACGCTTGTTTGAATTTAAACTATTACCTTCTGTTCGGCTGTTTATCAAATCTGAGAGATGGCTAGTCGTCGGCTTCTGCCCCCATGCCACGGGTGCTGGGGTGTTCGGGATAAACCTGAGCACTCTTGTTCCCATTTTTGGGTCCTTCGAGGGAGGTGCTCAGCACAACGAACAAGGCAATCAGACTATAATGCTTTATCACTCTCACTTAGCCATAGAATTCTATAATTTTAAATTTTGGTAAAGCCCCTAGTATTCGGAAGGCCAAATTCGGGGCACTATACACGCCGTAAGCCAGACAAAGCCGACTCCTCGCTCTAAGCGGCATAAGTCTTTAGGGACTCGAAACCTCTCGAATAGCGACCAGTCTCTCGCCTTATCATGACAGTCAGTTTTAGCTTTCTCTACTGAGGTGCTTAGCCCAGTTGAACCGGGGCACAATCGCAGTAGTTCTCCCAGTGCTACCTTAGCCGATATAGCAGAACTTAAGGTACCAAAACATGGGAGCCGGGCAAACCCAACTATTGGCCCAAGACATGTTTCGGAGCTGATGCATATAATGCTATAAGTTCAGGGTGCCGCACTGTCGAAAGTGTTCGGACTTCTCACGCCGTATTATGGGGAATGCTTAAGCCCCTAGCGTACTGGCCATACTAGAGTGTATGGGTGCTGGATGTCATGAATGAACATATACGTATATATAAAAAGAAGAATAGAAAATGCAATACTAGTCTAGTGCTATGCATTGTTTATTCAAAAAGGTGCGATAAAGCAGAATGATACAAGTAGTGCGATAAGCACAAAGTAGGACTATTTGACATGTCCCCTCCAAGGGCAAGCTGAGGAATGGTATTAAAGCAAGTATTTCACTCGTTATCGTTATCCACCTGGGAGTTCCGTCGTGCGACGTAGCTTTCTGCCCCCTTGGTTGCTGCATCATGTGGTTGGCTGGCTTGTCGGGGGTGCCGTGTATTTGACACGA
This sequence comes from Triticum aestivum, assembly GCF_018294505.1. Classification (NCBI taxonomy): domain Eukaryota; kingdom Viridiplantae; phylum Streptophyta; class Magnoliopsida; order Poales; family Poaceae; genus Triticum; species Triticum aestivum. The sequence continues at coordinate 68,510,636 of NC_057797.1, forward strand.
GCGATCGAGTATACGGTCCAAACTGGACGGGCCCGGAGTGCTTCTTTTAAATGGCTTTTTCCGCTGACCGGGTTTAGAGCCTTTGAATCCGGCATTGACTGTCGTATCCTCGGTATTGTCGCTGTTAATGCAGCGCTTGTGTTTGTTGCGGCGTGACCTGCCATTGCCATCCTTGGTATCCGAAGTACCATGGTATGTTATTGCTGCGAGCCAGCCAGCTGTCTTCTCCCGCACAAAAGCGGGTCATGAGTGTCATGAGGGCTGCCATAGATTTCGGCTTTTCCTAGCCATGGTGCCGGGCGAGCCACTCGTCGCGGATGTTGTGCTTAAAAGCTGCTAGGGCCGCTGCATCCGGACAGTCGACGATTTGATTTTTCTTTGTTAGGAACCGTGTCCAGAATTGCCTGGCCGATTCCTCTGGCTGCTGAATTATGTGGCTCAAGTCATCGGCATCTGGCGGTCGCACATAAGTGCCCTGGAAGTTGTCGAGGAATGCGGCTTCCAGATCTTCCCAACAGCCAATGGACTCTGCTGGCAAGTTGTTGAGCCAATGCCGAGCTGGTCCTTTGAGCTTGAGTGGGAGGTATTTGATGGCGTGTAGATCATCACCGCGGCCATGTGGATGTGCAGGAGGAAATCCTCGATCCATACCGCAGGATCTGTTGTGCCGTCGTATGATTCGATATTTACGGGTTTGAAACCCTCTGGGATTTGGTGATCCATTACTTCGTCTATGAAGCATAGAGGGTGTGCGGCACCTCTGTACTGGGCTATATCGTGACACAGCTCAAATGAGTCTTGCCCGCTATGTTCGGCCCGGCAGGATTTACTTTTAATGTATCCGGCGTGACGGTTATCGTCTCGCATAGTGGCGCGCCCTCGTGATCCGTAGATCGATCTTGCATGTTTTGCTTTGTCCTCCAATACGTCTCGCAGGTCTAGCATTTTTCCCCGTGCCTTGTCATTTTTATTTGAGTGGCGTCGGGGTGCAGGCTGAGTTTTTGGCTGAAATGCCTCTCTGTCACGGCCATGAGGTGGCCGGTCAGCCGCATCATATGCTGGAGATATAGGTTTGAGTGCTTCCTCCTCCAGTCGGGGTAGCAACCTACGCTTTGGGTAACTCCTGGAGGGGCGTTCGAGTTTATATTCCTTGGCCGCAAGGACTTCGGTCCATCTGTCAGCTAGCAAACTTGATCAGCTTGAAGCTGTTGTTGCTTTTTCTTAAGGCTATTTGACGTGGCTATAAGCCGGCGCTTGAAGCGCTCTTGTTCGACAGGATCCTCAGGCACGACGAATTCGTCATCGTCGAGGCTTGCCTCGTCTTCGGAGGGAGGCATGTAATTATCATCCTCCGCCTCTCCATCTGCTGCTCTCTCGGGAGGGCTGGCTTCTCCATCCTCCTGCCCTAAATCTTGCTGGAGGGGATTGTTGTCATCTTCGGCACTGTTCGGAGTGGTATTATCTCCTATGCCGGTGTCACCGCTTTTGCTTTGGCAAGACTTAGAGAGGCGCCGCTGACGTTGGCGCTTGGGTTGCTTCTTGGAGGGGTGATCCTCCGCTGTCTCGTCGCCATTGCCTTCTTTGGGTGTGTCCACCATGTATATATCATATGATGAGATGGTTGTCCAGTGCCCTGTGGGCAGTGGTTCCTCTTCGTCTCCCACATCGTCGTCCATACCGTCGATGTCTTCGGAGTCAAAGTCGAGCATGTCGGTTAAGTCGTCGACAGTGGCTACTAAGTGGGTGGTGGGTGGGCGGCGAATTTCTTCGTCATCCGCATCCCAATCCTGCCGGACTTAGTTCGGCCAGGATTCTCCTGACAAGGAGAGAGACCTTAATGAGTTCAGTATGTCTTCGAAGGGCGAGTGCTGAAAAATATCCGCGGAGGTAAACTTCATGATCGGCGCCCAATCGGATTCCATAGGCACGGGCGCAGGCGGTTCGGAGTCCATGGCCGGGGAGGAATCCGGCAGTTCGGCGTCACGGCTCTCGTGAAGGGTGAGGTCGGTACTCGGCTCGATCGCCGATGAGAGTGCGGCCTTCGTGGTGGGGTCTATCCACCCGTCCATGGATGGCGCAATTGGTTCCGAATTGAGGGTCGGAGTGGTTGCCGGTGCGATCTCCTGAACACTGTCTGATGGTAGAGCTAAATCATACTCATCGTGACCGTGTGGGGCACAAGGCAGGGGCTCGAATCCGTCGAGGATCAAGTCTCCGCGGATATCGACCGTGTAGTTTAAGCTACCAAACCTGACCTGGTGGTCAGGGGCGTAACTCTCGATCTGCTCCAGATGGCCAAGCGAGTTGGCCCGCAGTGCGAAGCCGCCGAACACAAAGATCTGTCCGGGGAGAAAAGTCTCACCCTAGACTGCATCGCTATCGATGATCGTAGGAGCCATCAAGCCTAACGGCGACGACACAGAGGAACTCTCAATGAAAGCACCAATGTCGGTGTCAAAACCGGCGGATCTTTGGTAGGGGGTCCTGAACTATGCGTCTAAGGCGGATGGTAACAGGAGGCAGGGGACACAATATTTTACCCAGGTTCGGGCCCTCTTGATGGAGGTAAAACCCTACGTCCTGCTTGATTATTCTTGATAATATGAGTAGTACAAGAGTTGATCTACCACGAGATCGGAGAGGCTAAACCCTAAAAGCTAGCCTATGGTATGATTGTGTGTTGTCCTACGGACTAAAACCCTCCGGTTTATATAGACACCGGAGGGGGCTAGGGTTACACAAGGTCGGTTACAAAGGAGGAGATATACATATCCGTATTGCCTAGCTTGCCTTCCACGCCAAGTAGAGTCCCATCCGGACACGGGACGATGTCTTCAATCTTGTTTCTTCATAGTCCAACAATCCGGCCAAAGGATATAGTCCGGCTGTCTGGAGACCCCCTTATCCTGGACTCCCTCACTCTCATTGTCTTCGCTCGAAGACAGAGGATTGTGGTTAAGCATCACTTCAGTCACTCTGACTTTGTTCACTGGGACCCCACTTAACAGTGCGGTGGTTCCTTTGACTCAACAAAGAAGAAAAGGAAACAACGAAACAACTAAGTCTTCGCGCTCCATAGTCTTCACGCGATGTCTTCTCTTGTCATAGTCTTCAATGTGAACATCTTCACATACCACCTTTGTCTTCAATGTCTTCATACATTTTTAGGGGTCATCTCTGATAGGTAAACCGAATCAATGAGGGACTACTACCTGTGTTATCCTGCAGTTCTCACAAACACATTAGTCCCTCAACCAGGTTTGTCGTCAATACTCCAAAACCAACTAGGGGTGGCACTAGATGCACTTACATATACCTTGAGTAATCATCAACAATAACAATTCCATACTTTTTCCCACCAAGACTATCCCATGAAGGAGGCCCAAAAAGATCCACATGAAGGAGCTCCAAAGGCCTTGAGGTAGACACAATATTCTTGGGTGGGTGCTTTGATTGATGTTGCTTCCCAGCTATGCATGCACTACACACACGATCTTTCTCAAAAGAGACATTAGTTAGTCCAAGGATGTGATTAACCTTTAAGAGATCCTGAAGATTTCTCATGCCGACATGGGCTAGCCAGCGATGCCATAGCCACCCCTTGTCGGCCTTGGCCATTAGAAAAGTTGCATGGAACGTGCTCTCTTTTGAGAAATCAACCATGTAAAGGTTGCCATCCAACTCTCCAACAAAGGCCACTTCGAGAGTATCTCTCTTAAAGACTTTCACATCCGTTAGTCCAAAGAGTGTATCATAACCAACATAAGCCAATTGGCGAACAGAAAGCAAATGGTATTTAAGGGATTGAACAAGCATGACATTTGCAAGCGACATGTCATTTGTGATAGCCACCTTGCCCAACCCGAGTACATGTCCTTTTGATCCTCCATCGAACATAATGCTCATGAATGGTAGCTTCCATGAAATCGTAGAGCAACTTGCTATCTCCGGTCATATGATTGGTACATCCACTATTAATCACCCATTTTACTCCACCGGAGAAAGCAACCTACACACAATTATGACTTGGTTAGAGGCACCCATTTTGCAATGGGACCTCTCAAGTTAGTCACAAGGGTCTTAGGGACCCAAATAGCATAAAACCGGAATGCATTTCGAGGACCAACAAACTTTGCATAAACCTCTTCATCCTTAGCCTTACGAAGTACATAGGATGGAGGCATGAACTCTTTTGGCTTGTTGAGAGTGGGCATGCCCCTCGTGGCCTTCCCACTAACAACCTTAACTTCCTCCTTGTGCCCTTGTCGTACAAAAGTTTGTTTTAGAGGGGTGGTGCACTTTTGAGAGGATGTCTTCTTGCTTGTGCTAGGGTCAAACCCGAGTCCCTCTTTGGAGAACACTCCATTGTGTTGGCTCAATACCTCATTAAGGTTCTTTTGCCATTGAGCACACATCATGAGCCCTTTCTCGATTTGAGCCTTGAGAAAGCAATTTTCCTCAAGAATAGACGCTAGATCACTACTAGAGTTAGTAGTACAAGCATCAACATTGATAATAGGAGAAGAGTAAGCCTTGGCTAGAGTTTCAAGATAAGTAAGCTTGAGTGTCTCAAAACTCTTTGTAAGAAGGGTGAGCTCTTCTTCCTTAGTCTTAAGGGACACGGATAGGAGCTCATAATCCTTAGAGAGAGAAGCATTCGACTTCACAAACTTATTTTTATCATTCATCAACTCTTCGCAAGAGTCATTAGCCTTTTTCAAGGAGGCAAGATCTTTAGTATGAACATCAATGTTTGCACCAATTTTCAAGCATAGTTCATCATTTCGTGTTTCCTCATACTGGACTTTCCACTCAAGGATTTCATATTTTTCCTTTTCCTCAGTGACAAGTGACGGTGTCCTGGACTAGGGGTACTCAACATGTCATCTCCCGATCTGATAGATTGGGCCGAGGACCCCCGTGGCCGTATACTCATGGGCCAGTTCGGACAACTGCCGTATACAAGGAAGATTCCACAAGACTTGGCGATCAAGACAAGGACTTCTCCCCACCGGCGTATTCGGCTAGGACTCTTGTTAACCTAGGCCTCTGGTGCATTATATAAACCGAGGCCAGGCTAGTCGATACAACTCCATATACAACAATCATACCATAGGCTAGCTTCTAGGGTTTAGCCTCCTTGATCTCGTGGTAGATCTACTCTTGTACTACCCATATCATCAATATTAATCAAGCAGGACGTAGGATTTTACCTCCATCAAGAGGGCCCGAACCTGAGTAAAACATCGTGTCCCCTGCCTCCTGTTACCATCCACCTTAGACGCATAGTTCGGAACCCCCTACCCGAGATCCGCCGGTTTTGACACCGACATTGGTGCTTTCATTGAGAGTTCCGTTGTGTGATCGAAAAAAAGGATCGATGGCTCGCCTGCAGATCAACTGCGACTTCGGCATCTTCGCCACCAGCTCGACTGGTCACCTTGATTCGACCAAGAATTATGCCCCGTGTTCGTATCACCATGTTCGAACGAGGGCCTTCATCAAACATCAACTCCGATCTCTATCAAGATCACGGAGGAATCATCTATGGAGCTCAGGGGCTCAACGTCAACATTGCCCTCAAGCGACCGTGCTGTTTTTCTGGACAGCAAACTCGTATCTGCCGCCACCACCTCCTAGAGTATCGCTTTGACGATCGCTTTGGTGGAATTGTGCGGAATTGTGTCTACAACAACCCTGAAAATTTTCGTCGAGTTCCGATGGAGGAATCTTTGGCAATCCACGGTATACCGGAGCCCTGTCAAATCTGGATGGGAATTTGGATGAGTTTAGGGCGTGGTGTCCAGCTTCTAGCTCGGACGTCCTTTGGAAGATCCAACCGTTGATCGGCTGCGGAATTCCTGTATCTACCACCTCTCAAAATTTCAGCTCGATCCGACCGTCCAAACTCCAGGAACCTTCTGATTAGTGCATCACTTTTCGGATCTGTTTTCTGCGCGAAAACGAGTCTGACCCGAGTTCATCTTTTTTATGAACAGGATTTCGGACATCCCTTTTGAAGGAAGTTTTGTATGGGGTATTGTGTTTTGTTGCCGAAAACATCCCACTAAATTTAAGATCTTTTAAACATGATCTTCAACATCATGCTGGTGTCAAACCGGTCCGGCAATATTACTCCACGGCTGCCGACCTGCGCTAGACACGGCGTCACTTTGTTGAGCCGAGCTCAACCTCTTCGGATCATCATCTCGGCAAGCCGAACAAGAGTCCGGCATCGCGAAGGATAAATCATCACCAACATCGGCGCCCCGCGGATTACACGGAGCGGGCATACCGGCATCGCCGCACGGTCGCTTCATCAAGCCGGCATCGACCACGTCACGACCTGCATTGACAGGGCCGCACTATTGCTTCTTCAAGCTGGTGTCCATCACGCCGACCTACTTCGACTCATCGGCTGACATCGAGGCTTTGACATCTCGGCTAGACCGGGGGCTTCGCCATCTCTTCATCAACCTACTCCGGACACTTCGGCGTCACTAGCCGACCAGCTCCGTCACGTTAGCTGGGCCGAGGGCTTTGCCTCGGTGAGTCAACCTTTACCAGCATTGCCATGCCATCGTTTTATCGCCCATCAGGCAATGGGTGTGCGGAGCGAGTCCCAATTTTGGGAATCACCTTCCTTCGGATGGCTACAACAAATAAACCAGGTGCTATTAACCTCAATATTTTTTGCTTGTTCGGGTTCATTTTTTCCCAAGGAATTATTACTCTGGTTTGTCCATGATATGTACACAGGTCTATCAAATGGTGACCGCATAACGACGGTCGCGTGGTGGTTCGATCAGTTTCCGTACATAGTCCAGCGAACGCCGCATCCGGAGTTCGGACCGACCTGTGAATTCAGGCTTTGCCACGCCTTTACTACATCACGCCGACGCCCTGCATCGACATTGACTTCGGCACCAGGCCATATTTCTTCTATTCCTCACTTTGCATAAATTATTTATTATGCAACATTTTTTTAATTATCATTATTACCATTATCTCCGGTTTGCACTATTTTATGTGGCACAGGAAAATGATCCAGCCGGACTATATCCTTTGGCGTCATCTCGGCTGGACGGGGGGCTTCGTCAACACTTCATTACCCCATGCCGGGGACTTCGGCATCACTCTGCCGGCCTGCATTGACCGTGCTATGTCACCACTTCGGAGTGCTGAGCTCTTTGCTCCGCCACCTCGGGACCAGCTTGGGGGATGGCACCTTGTCCCGCATCAAGCTCGGACCGCGTCATCAATACCGAACACATTAACCAGCTAAGTTGCCTTCATGCTCAAAGTTTTAAATTTTTAACTTGTGTTCGGCTCGACCAAGCATTATACTTTTTTGGAAAAAAGTTGCTTGTAAAATTTTTTCCTTGTCCAACCTTTGTTTGTGACGCACAAATTCAAATACCCCGTTTACTTGGGGGCTTCCTTCATGAAGCTTTTTCCTCTTGCATATGATTATACTTGTACGGCTTCGTTCCTTGTTCGTGTATTACGCCATAATATGCACCATATTGACTTAAGCGATTTGCAAGCTAGGTTGCCTCGCTCCTGTGTTTACCCCTACGTTCCCGATTGTTCGACTAGGGAGTAAAGGGAGCACCTCTGCGATTGTCACAATCGGGTCAACTGAGCCGGACCTAAGACTGGGTGAAGCCGAAAGCTAGCGCTCTTATAGTTTTCAATGATGGTCGGCACACAACGGAACTCATAAGTACAAAAAATCTATTGCACAAGTCTCATAATAACAATGAGCACCGAAGAAAGGTATCGGTGGGGGTACTATTTTCTTCGAAGATGCTTCTTACACTTCACGGTAATATAGCATAAGTTCCCTGAGCGCGCTTTGTCTGTTACAGCCTTATGGCCTGATTGCCTGGTTATTGGAAACACCATCGATATTCTCGACCGATGGAGTACATAACACTTTTCGGTCCTTGATCGAAGAGGGAGAAGCTGACGGTCGGTTAAGACGCGTTTAAAGTTCGGTTGAACATAGATATGATATAAGTACTTCGGTACATGCAATCATTCTTCTACCCAAGTCACTTGGGGGCTCTTAAGTTTATTTGAGCCGTTTTATAGTAAGTGTTCTTCTTCTTAGTCGTTGCAAAGTTTTATTATTATTTATCACTCCTTTTTTTGACACGAGTGTGCGGTCACTAGCCGGGGAGCCTAATTTCTCTCTCAAAGCCGCTAGAGTTTAGTTTGCTAAACTGGCCTGATGAGAAGTACTCCGCCCTCGGGATAGGAGGTTGAAGCCGTAGGATGACCCGCTCGAAGTCTTGAGATAGGATGTATCATGTTAAAACACGACAGAAGCACTTCTTTTTTCTAAGACCAACTTTCGGATTGGCACCGAACACTTGATATTGTTCGGACGTCATGTTTTTACTGACGTTTCTTGGTTTTCCAAGCTTTTTGGCACTTTTAAAACTATTTGTGCTTTTCCAGCATTAGTCTTGTAGTGCAACGCCGGACACCTTTAGGGATTCGGCAAAAACATTCTCAAATATTGCTATATATGCATCGGTTTTGAATTGTGTCTTCGATCAATAGTTGGGTTGCCCGGCTCCCGCACTTGCTTCCTACGTTCCGTTTTGTTCGGCTAGGCGTGCAAAGGGAGAACCACTGCGATTGTGCTTCCAGCTCACATGGTTAAGCACCTCAGTGGAGAAAGCCGAAAACTGACTTTCACAATAAGCGTAAACTGGTCAGCGATCCGATGACTATGTTAAATGATGGGCCGTTCATAACATTGGCCGAAGTGTTTACGGCTTGACCCTGACTGTCGCCGAACACTACCGGGGACTATTAACTGGCCTCCCAAACTAAATCCTCAATATTTTGCTCTTACATTAGAGCTAAGGTTTAATGATCATGCTTAGCATGACAACCCAAAGGAAGAAACCGATAGCGGGACCATTTTCTTTGGAGGACATTTCTTATGCTAAACAGTAAATATAACATATCTCTCTGCGTACCTTTGTTTATAAAACCGTATGACCAGATTGCCTTGTTTGTCGTAAATCCTTGCCCTCATAAAGGCTTTATAAAGTAGGACAAACACTCCTCAGCTAATGGCCAAGGAGGTGGAAGCCGATGGTCGGTCAACAAAGTTTTGTACAATGCGGATTCGAGCATTAATGATGTAAAGTACTTGAATACATAGAGTCATTACACATAATTTGTGATTTTACTATGGATATCGATCCTTAATTCGGCCACCCGTGCCCGCATTAAGGCTCGGGGGCTACTGGGCTTCGGGCTTATTATTTACAAATATTAAAGGGGCACATTGATCCCCTGATCTGGTGTTGCCACCCGAGCAGTGTCTCGGGGGCTACTGCATTGCTTGTCCAATGCAGAAAATTTTATGTGCAATATAGTTTCCGAGGAGATTTTGATCCTCAGGTTGGTCGGCGGCACCCAACCTGAGTCTCGAGGACTGAGCACGCCGCTTTTAGTGTCCCGAAGTATTCTGCCGAGCTAGGACTTGATCCTCGGGCCAATTTTGCAAATCGACCTGAGTCTCAGCGGCTACTGGGATCAGCGGTCTTATGTCATCCTTCATGTGCATCTCGGGTTTTAGACCGATACCCACCTTGAGGGCTACTGGCTATATATCTCGGCAGAGAATAAATTGCACCAATCAAAAATATTGACAAAAATCGGCCCACATTCGGGATGGTGCACCACCTCAGAAGCAGTCCGGCATAAAGCTCGGGCGCTAGTGGCTGGCTCCATAGAGGGCATTTTCGGCATTAAGCTCGGCTAAACTCCTTCAAACTTCTTTGAACCAAGGTGATTTACGACACCTCGGATATAGTCCGGCGTTGGAGCTCGGATACAGTCCAGCGTTGGAGCTCGGATATACATTCCGGCGTTGGGGCTCGGATACATATTCCGGCGTTGGAGCTCGGATACAGTCCGGCATTGGAGCTCGGATACATAGTCTGGTGTTGGAGCTCGGATACATTCCAACGTTAGAGCTGGGAAGCGGTCTGGCGTTGGTGCTCGGCTGCTAAAGATACCTCGAATGCAGTCCGGCGTTGGAGCTCGGACGCAAGAGGATGCTGCCGCCTGGGAACAACCTCAAACCCGAGGTGTGGCATAAAAATAGCAAGGCATTGATAAAGGCCATAAACTTAAAGGGGCTCCTCGGATACCCGACGTGTAAACTCGTCGAATGCATTTCGGTGATCCTCAAGATCGAAGATAAAGAAGATTCGTTGAACCAGTTTTCAAGACCGACGACCGAAGATGAAGAATAGTTCGGAAGAATCGAGGAGCATCCCTAACTTGAAGACCGGTTCAAGGGGCTACTAACGGTGTCCTGGACTAGGGGGTACTCAACACGTCATCTCCCGATCTGATAGATTGGGCCGAGGACCCCCGTGGCCGTATACTCATGGGCCAGTTCGGACAACTGCCGCATACAAGGAAGATTCCACAAGACTTGGCGATCAAGACAAGGACTTCTCCCCACCGGCGTATTCGGCTAGGACTCTTGTTAACCTAGGCCTCTGGTGCATTATATAAACCGAGGCCAGGCTAGTCGATACAACTCTATATACAACAATCATACCATAGGCTAGCTTCTAGGGTTTAGCCTCCTTGATCTCGTGGTAGATCTACTCTTGTACTACCCATATCATCAATATTAATCAAGCAGGACGTAGGGTTTTACCTCCATCAAGAGGGCCCGAACCTGGGTAAAACATCGTGTCCCCTGCCTCCTGTTACCATCCACCTTAGACGCACAGTTCGGGACCCCCTACCCGAGATCCGCCGGTTTTGACACCGACAATGAGGGTTTTGAGTTCCTTAATGGTGATGGTGTGCTTACTCACCATCTCCATAAGCACACGAAACATAGTGAGCTTCTTTCCTTTGAGGGAGCACATGAACTTATTTAGTTTAGCAAGCATAGGATCATCTATGTCACATCCCTAGTTCTAGTATGCTCTGAGCTAGCTAGTCACGTGTTGCATCACGTTTAAATTCTTTTGAATTTGAAATGGGGATTGATCAAACCCTAGCACCAGATCAAATCAAATAGGTTCAACATAAAATCATTTTCAATAAACCCAAAATGCCCTTTGAAAATGTTCATGATTTATGATAAAGGTGAAAACCTCTGCCAAAAATGATGAGCATATTTCTTGGACATTTATGTATTTTTGAGTTAAATCATATTGTATTTGAATTGGAGCATTTAATGCCTATAAATATTTTAAATGCTTCAATACTTCTGAAAACAATTGGGGGCTGTTGGAAATAATTCAAATAGTGCCCACAATTTTTGTCAGGATTTTACAAAATGAGTTAGTATTTTTACTAATTCAAAACAAACAAAATAAATAGAAAACAGAAACAGAATTAGAAAGAGAGAGAGAGAGAGAGAGAGAGAGAAGGACTCACCTGGGTCGTCTTACCTCGCAGCCCAACAAACCAGCCCAGCCCACTAGGGGCATCCTTGTCTTCAACCTCTGCCTACTTACAGAGGCAAGGCCGAGCACGGCGCCACGGCACGCCAGGCCGGCAGCTGCCTGCCTGGCTCCTCCTCGTCGCGCCCAGACAGCGCCACGACACCCCCTGACCCCCTCTCACCCCCCCCCCCTCTCTCTCGCTCTGGACCCCCTCCCCCTCCTCTGCTCCCTCTCCCGTGTTCGACCACGGGCACCCGAGAGCGCCGACGAGCACCACCGGGGCCATCGTCCACCCCGCACCTCGTTGATGCTTCCAGAGGAACCACCATCACCTTATGTGTCGTCTGCACCAACCCATTCAACCGCGGGATCCCTGTAGCGTCGTCCTCGAGCTCATCCTCAACCTCCGACCGCGGGCTACCTCGTCGTCGATTCGGGAGCTACCGGGCGTCCCCGACCTCCCCCTCGCGCTTGTTAGCCTCATTGTGAGCCTCCGCACCGAACCCCTCTCTTCCCTCTGCCGATTTCCTCCTCTAACCGCGGGCTCCGTTGAGCCCGAGCGCTCCTCGCCGCCGGCCATGGCGCCGCCGCGGCCACAGCAGCTGTAGCTCACGTACGAGGGCGTCATCATGCTCATCACACTCCTAGGAGCCGATAACTTCCACCAACTCTTCTTCCCGCACACCACAACACCGCCCCGGCCAACCCCGTGCGGGCGCCGCCGCGGATGTGCTCCCCGCCGTCGTTCTGGTTCACCCCGGCTCGAGCTAACCGCACCGTTGGACGCGGACGAGTCGCAGCTGCACGTAGAGCCCCTCCGCTGCCCATTTGGTCGCCGGAGGGTAAAACCCGAGCAACGCCGCCGTCTCTGGACGTCGCCGGCAACTAACCGCTGACCTAACCCGGCTGTTAGGGCTAATAACCCCACTAACTACCACCTAAGTCAATGACAGCCGGGCCCCACTACCTAACTAATCGACTAACAATAATAGATTAAGGTTAATCTAATTGCAGTGGGCCCACACGTCAGCTTTGACTATGCTGACGTGTACGTTGACCCGGACCCACTGGTCAGCCTCTGTCCCTGCCCTATTACACTGACGTGCGGGTCCCACTTGTCATGTTTGACCTGGACCACCTCTGTTGACTTGCTGATGTCACACCGACGTCATGCTTACGCAGTAAATGTTTTCTAGAATTAAAATAAATCAAAAATGATTTATAAATTTCAGAAAATACCCCAAACTTCTAAAATTCATAGAAATTCAACCGTAACTCCAAATGAAAAGATTTATATATAAAAAATGATCAGAAAAATCCAATCTATCCATTTGTACCATTTTCATGCATGTTAGAACAACTTATAGCTACTGTTTAGGACAAATCAAATGTATGGCATTTAAATAACCATATGTGGAGTTTGAATTTGAACCTAGTGTTCAAACCAACTCCATTTAACTTGTTGCTAGTTGCATTAGCTCAATCAACAGCATATTGCCATGTCATGATCATGCATCATATTGTTGCATCGCATTGATTGTGTTCTTCCTTGTTTGCCGGTAATTGTCTCCTCTCAGTAGACGATGTTCCGATGATGTGATCGATGACACTGATGAAGAACTATACTATCTTCAGAAGTGCCAGACAAGCAAAAACCCCTTGTTCATTCCGATACACTCCCACTCTCTCGCTCCTGCTCTCTTTTACTGCATTAGGACAACAACGTTTCAACTGTTACATGCTGCGGTAGCTGAACCCCTTTCCTCTGCATGATCTGTCATTGCCATAGTAAATAGATGAAACCCACTAGCATGAGTAGGAGTTGTTTGAGCCCTGATGTGCCTACTCATTCATGTTGTTTGTCATGCCTGCTACTGCTTAGAGTTGAGTCAGGTCTGATTCATCGGGGATGAATTGGAATGGTGTTGAACATGTCCTACTGTGTGTGAGATAAGTGTGTGAACACGATTTGGTAAAGGTAGCGGTGAGAGGCCATGTAGGAGTACATGGTGGGTTGTCTCATTGCAGCCGTCCTCAGGAACTGAGTTCTGTGTTTGTGATCCATGAACAGTTACTACCACACATTGGGCTCCGGGCGCTCCAAGCTCTCTCGACTTATTAATCAACCTGATCTCTGTCCAGGAGTTGCAACTAGTTTCTGGTGTTTGTAGGTAGTGTTAGTAGTCTACCAAGTGGCACCCGGTACAGGTGGGCTTGGGACAGACTAGGCACAGTGGCACGGTGTACCAAGTGGCACCCGGATGGTGGGCTTGGGAACCCTGCTCACATCGTTTGGGGTCGTGAGCAACATCCTGGCTGGATCTCCTTGCGGATGGAACCCGAATAGGCGATAAACCTGGACTAGAGACTTGTTGGTTAGTCAGGTCGTGGCCGACTCCCTCGCCAGGCTTCCACTTGAAGGTTGCCGAGATACACGATGTGTACATGGTGGTAAGTGGCGAGAGCATGTGTGAAGAAGTACACCCCTGCAGGGTTATCATTATCTATTCGAATAGCCGGATTCCTCGGATATTGAAACTTGGACCCCTTGCATAGTTCATAGACAAGTGGAAGTGGATATCTAAAATGCGCAAGATAAGTGTGAGTGCTATGGATGGCGTTCTCGCAGGGTGACGGGAGCGGATCCATAGTGGTGTATTGGTATGGTGAATATGTGGACTCGTGTGCGCCACCTCAAAAGAGTTGCTTGCAGTCATAGTTCAGGTTAGCCACTGAGTCAAAGCTGGCTTGCTGCAGTTAAACTGCACTACCCCCCTCCCCCTTTGTTGATACCGATGCATATGTAGTCAGTTCTGATGTAAGTCTTGCTGGGTACATTTGTACTCACGTTTGCCTATTTTATGTTTTGCAGAGAGACTTCAGTCTCACTAGTAGTTCCGCATTGACTTCGATGTTTAGCTCGTTACCTCAGCTACGATCTTGTACCCTTGGGAGGGTCTTGTAGATAGTCAGGCTTCTTAGCCTTCTTCATTTGTAGTTGTCTGTACTCAGACAAGTTAAGCTTCCGCATGTGCTTGTTGCTTGTATGCTCTGTATGTTGGGTCATGAGACCCATGTTTGTAATATCTGGTTCTCCGGAGCCTAATGAATAAATACTTGAGTCTTAGAGTTATGTTGTGATGCCATGTTGTATTTACACATATCGAGCATATTGTGTGCATGATTGAAATGCTTGGTATGTGTGGGATCCGACAATCTAGTTGTTTATCCTTGGCAGCCTCTCTTATGGGGAAATGTAGTCTAGTGCTTCCATGAGCCATAGTAGTCCGCTACAGCCCGGTTCACCGAAGTCCTGCTAGCCCAGCACTACTGCTCAGGACACTTGACTGGTCGGCATGTGTTTCACTTCGTTCTTGTGTCTGTCCCTTCGGGGAAATGTCACACGGTGACATCCGGAGTCCTGCCTAGCCTGCTACAGCCCGGGTTCCCGGAGTCCTGTTAGCCCAATGCTACAGCCCGGATTCACACGCTGCTGACCGACATGCTCGATGTGATTCAGGTATGCCTGTCCCCATAGGTTGGTGCCGCTTTGGGTTCACGACTAGCCATGTCGGCCCGAATTCTCTGTCATATGGATGCTAGCGACACTATCATATACGTGAGCCAAAAGGCGCAAACGGTCCCGGGCCATGGTAAGGCGACACCCGTGGGTATACCGTGCGTGAGGCCGCAAAGTGATATGAGGTGTTACCGTCTAGATCGATGTGACTTGGAATCGGGGTCCTGACAATCTATATCATCATCATCCTCATGACTATCCTCCGCATCAAGATACTCATCACTAGGAGTAGGAGGAGTGAAAAGAGGAGGATATGATCGTGGAGTTACCTTGACCTTGTCGAGAGAGCTTTGGTCCTTCTTCTACCATGGCATTTTCCATTAGGAACTTGTGAGCGTTGCCCTTCTAGTCCTTCATATAGTTGTAGGTGACAACATCACCACTCTTGTTGACTAGCCTCAACATGTTTTGAGAATCTTGAGCAACTCCAGAAACACCACTAACATCATCCGGATCGGATTCTTCTTGAGCAGCCATTGCTTTCCCATCTCTCTTCTTGAGCTTGGAGTTCAAAGGATTTGGCAACTTCTTCTTGGGAAAGGTCTTGGGAAACCTTGGTTTATCCTCCCTCTTCTCATAAGGACACTCATTGGAGAAGTGGTTGGTTTCTTCACAGTTGTAGCATTTTCTTACTTTCTTCTTTTGAAATCTTCCTTTGAATTTTCCCGTGCTAAACTTCTTGACAAAGATAGCCATGTCTTCATATGAAGGGCCCTCATAGGATTCAACCTCATCACCATCTTCATCATCATCATCTTATTCTTCTTCTTCACTTTGCTCATCTTCACATACATGTTTGGCCTTCAATGCAAGATTGATCTTTGATGTTGGAGTACCATGCATGGCAAGATGTTTTGTGGCATTTCCCTTTGACTCTTCAAATAGTTGGAAGGTGGATATGATGTCATCTGTAGTCATTTCCTTGAAGTCACGGTGTTGTCTTATGTCCCACACCATTTGGTGGTGATATGGGGCAAGGGCATGAAGCAACTTGTCCACAAGAAATCGCTTAGTCATGTTGAATCCATCTTGTGTCTTGTCACACTCACACGACTCAATGTCAGCAGTGAGAGTCATGAGACGCTCAAGGAGTTGATTGGGAGTTTCACCTTTCTCCATACAAAAGTTTTGCAATTGCCCCTTGGCAATTTCATATTGAGCACTCCGGACGGTGGAGGTACCGGTCTTGGATCTTATAATACTTTCCCATAGTTCCTTTGCACTTGTGATGTGTATGAAAGGTCTCCTTTGCTTTTTAACCATACCTCTCCTTATACACATGGTAGCAGTGTCATTGAGATTCTTGTCATAAATTTCTCTTGGTGTAGGATTCTTTGGATCAACCACATGGTAACCATACTCCAAGATCTCTAGCATCTCATTGTTTCCATATCGAAGATGATCCTGCATAGCAACTCCCCACAAGGCAAAATCGGCAGTGGCATCAAGTAAAGGAGGTTTGCCTTGAGGGTTATATTTTGGTTTCTCAACTTGGGGTCTTCCATAAAGCCAAGGAACACTGGAGTGATCATTGTTAGGAGGTTGTTGACCAAGTGACGGAGTAGGCACAGTTGGCCTTGAAGCCACACCACCAGAAGGTGGTGCATGCACCGTGGACAATGTGGCTAGTCTCATTTGGACCAAGGCCTCAAGAGAAGCATCATGCTCCTCTTTTTGCTTAGCAAGAGCCTGTTCCAGATCCTCAGAAGTAAAGGACTTGACTTCTGAAGAAGCCTCGCGTTTATCCTTCGGATATGTAACAAGGGGAGTCCCATCAGGGTTCACCTCGCTCTAGGGCGGTTAAGCCACAAGAATAGAGCACGAGGCTCTGATACCAATTGAAAGGATCGAGATGGACCTAGAGGGGAGGGGTGAATAGGTACAATTACAAATTTTAATTATTACTTAGCAATTTTAGGCAATAATGCGGAATATGAAGGTGAGCCTAACAATTGCAAGTGTAGTACTAAGTGCTAAGAAAGTAACACAAGTATGTAAGTAAGAAAGCACAATATGATATAAGTAAGTACTAAGAGACAAGTAACCACAAGTAGAGAGTTAGGGTTAGGAATAACCGCAACTCCGAGAGACGAGGATGTATGCCGATGTTCACTTCCTTGGAGGGAAGCTACGTCACCGTTAGAGAGGTGGATGTTACCACGAAGGCACACCAACGCCACGAAAGCTCACCCTATTCTCCCTTTGAGACAACACCACGAAGGTGTTTCTCAACCACTAGTGGTAGACCTTGGGGTGGTCTCCAAACCCTCACAAACTTTTCCATGGGGTAATCACAAAGGTCGATTCCTCTCCGAAAGACTCCTACCGCCTAGGAGTCTCCAACCTCCAAGAGTAACAAGAACGATGGGGAAAAGCTCAAGACTTGCTCAAATCACGAATTCCTTTGGTGCAAAGAAGGAGAAGGAGTGGATCTATCACTTGATCGGACAACTTCTCTCAAAAGCTCTCAAATCCCTTGGGGGTCTAAGATTTGGTGTGGAGGAGTGAGAGAGAGAGAGAGAGTGAAATGTGTTCTAGGATTTGTTCAAAGTGAGTGGCCATCCCTCTCCCAAGGGGAAGAAGGGCTATATATAGTGTGAGCTCAAATATGGCCGTTGCAGTGTAAGTGAGTGAGCAGGCCGGACATCCGGCTTGGTAAGCTACGAGGAACAGAACAAACGCAGAATAAAAGAATAGAGGGGCCGGACATCCGGGGCCCAAGCCCGGACATCCGGCATATCAGGAAGGCCCAGACATCCGGCGCGCAGCCCAGTATAAAGACGTTCTCTGGATAGCTATGCCCGGATATCCGGAATGGGGCCCGGACATCCGACGTAACACGAAGGCCCGAACATCCGGGGAAAGCCTGGACATCCGGCGTGCAACCCAGTATACAACTGCTCTCTGGATGGCTAGGCCCGGATATCCGGCAAGGAGGCCGGACATCCAGCGTGCAGCCCGGACATCCGACAGCCAAGAGACAGAACATGAAGGTTTTTGGCATGTGCAGTATGGTCAGGAGGTTTGTGGCAAGAGCAGGCCTTTAACTAACCATATTGATCCCCTCTTAATAGTGTGGGATACTATACTCAAGAAAACAAATATGTAATCAACTTGTATGCTTCATCCTTGAGTAAAATCACTTGTAAGCTCTTGATCCACACACATCGATGAACCGGGGACTAATACCTGAGATTTACTTGACAACCATTGTTAGTCCCCTACATGTATATTGTCATCAACATCAAAACATGATGTAATGGCATGATTGCTCTTTCAGATGTCAAGCTTCAACCACACCTGTTTCACCTCAATGCAATCTACGAAGAGATGTTTCCCTGACTCATGCCGCGCATTGCACATGAAACACCTGTGGTCCTCAATATTCATTCCTCTTCTTGCAAGTATATCCTTTGTGGCGATTGTGTTATGAGCCATCCTCCATACAAAATGTCGGATTTTCCCCGGGCACGGAAGCTTCCAGATCCTCTTCCATCTCACATCCCCGCCACCATCGAGATCGCCAACGGCTTGTGGCTCCCCCGTCTACCCCTCGGCGGAGTGCTCAGAGAACACTAGCTGCAGTTTGTAGGCTTGCTTAACGGAGAACACACCTTTGTTGTCAAAGTGCCAGGCTCAGAAGTCCTCGGTTCCATCCCGAAGAGGTATCTGAAGGATTAAGGCGGCATCCTCCTCCCAAAACATGTCTCTGATAAGCTCCTCGTCCCACTTCTCGGTGGTCGGATCGATGAGCTCAGACACCCTTGTTAACAAGCTGCTTCCTCTAGGTGTCACCACTTTCCTGGACCAAGCCCTTGGGATCCATGGATCATCCCAAATATGTATGTTTTGACCATCACCAACCCTCCAAATCACGCCCTTTCTGATGAGATCAATGTCGTGTGTAATACTTCTCCAAGCATAAGACAAATTGGGGCTCGGACCTGCCTCCAAAACATCACAGTCCGGGAAATACTTGGCCTTCATGATCTGTGCACAAAGGCTGTCCGGTTGCTGTATGAGCCGCCACATCTGCCTTGCCAACATGGCAATATTGAAGTCATGGATATCCCTGAACCCAAGTCCTCCTCTGCCTTTTGATTGTGTGACCTTCTGCCAGCCCACCCAATGCACTTTGTTTTCATTCTCCTGTTGGCTCCACCAATACCGTCCTATCATGGCACTTGGCTCATCATAAAAGGTTTTGGTTAGATAAAACACAGACATGGCAAAGGTGGGAACTTCCTGTGCTACTCCCTTGACTAAGATTTCCTTTCCTTGACGCGACAACGTTCACTCATTCCAGCCCTGCATATGATTCCATATGACGTCCCGCAAGTAGGCAAAGGCCCGCCACTTCGATCGCCCAATATACACAGGGAGCCCAAGGTACTTATCATTGTAAGCTTCACTGGTGATGCCGAGTGTGTCCTTCACTCTCTGCTTGGACTGCGCCGTGCTGTTCTTACTAAACATGATGGCGGATTTTTCCTGATTAATGCACTGTCCCGAGCACTGTTCATACATCGCAAGGATTCGCCTCAACTCTCTGGCTTCATCCTCCCTCGCTCTCATCAACAGAACCGAGTCATCGGCAAAAAATAGATGAGAGATTGAGGGAGCCCCTAGACATATCTGAATACCATGCATTGTCTGCCTATGTTGCGCATCCTGGAGCATCGCTGACAGCCCTTCAGCACAAATAACAAAAAGATACGGCGAGATGGGGTCGCCCTGCTTGAGTCCTCTCGACGGGTCGAACTGCTGGGAGAGCTCTCCATTGATTTTGATCTGGTACCGCACAGACCGCACACACTTCATTACAAGGTTCACCCAGCTGCGTGTGAACCCTAGCTTGATCATCAGCGCTTCCAAAAAAATCCCACTCGACCCGATCGTACGCTTTACTCATGTCCACTTTGACAGCAACATATTCATCCTTGCCAGCCCTTTTATTCATCAAGAAGTGTGAAACCTCATAGGCCATCAGGATGTTATCCGTGATCAACCGCCCCGGCACAAACGCGCTCTAATTGTCTGAGATAATTTGTGGTAGCACCATCTTAAGCCGGTTAGCCAAAACCTTCGAGATGATTTTGTAGAGCACATTGCAGAGACTAATGGGCCTGAGATCCTTGATCCTTGAGGGATTCTTGACTTTAGGAATCAGCACAACATTGGTATCATTCCAGCCCACTGGGATCTCACCTCCCTTGAGCACATTCATTACCTCCTCCACAACATTCCGTCCCATTAGATGCCAATACTTCTTGAACACCAGCGCTGGCATACCATCCGGCCCTGGAGCCTTGAGATCTCCAATGTGGTCAAGAGCGACCTTTATTTCCATTTCAGTAAAGTCAGCCATGAGACACTCATTCATAGCCGCCGTGACTTTCACTGGGACAACATGGAGAAGCTCATCAAAATGTGTATTGCCGTTAGAGGTGAAAAGATCCTGAAAATAAGACATAACATAGTTAGTAAGCTCCCTCCCTTCCTCCACCATCACTCCATCCTCCCTCTTCAACCTTCAGATCCTATTTTCCTTCCTCCTCGCCAAGGCATATCTAAAGAAGAATTTAGTGTTTCTATCCCCCTCCTTCAACCACCACACATGTGCCCGTTGTCTCCACTTAATCTCAATAACCTCCTCCAGGTGATCAACCACACACCGCATCCTCACTTCCTCCGCTACCTTCTCTGGTGAGATATCTCGTTTATGCCACTCCTCCAGCTCCTTCTTAGCCTCTTTCAACTTCTTTTCCGTATCTCCAAGAACATCTCTGCTCCACCTTGATAGGTCTCTTGCCACTTCCTGAAGGCCCGCCGCCACATCAGTCACCTGGCCTTCCCGAGCCCTTCTCCACGCTTCCTCCACTACCAGGTCACATCCCTCCTCCTTGAGCCATCTAGCTTCGAAGCGAAACCCTCCCCTCCTTCGCTCCCTTCTACCCCCAATATCCTCCGTATCCACCACAACCGGCAGGTGATCTGAGTGCCTCGGTAACTCATTGCAAACACAAAACTCTGGGTATGTGGAGCACCATTGGAAATTAGCTACTGCACGGTCTAGGCGTCCACAAATGTAGCCATCCGCATGTTGGAAATATGCCCTAGAGGCAATAATAAAAGCATTATTATTATATTTCCTTGTTCATGATAATTGTCTTTATTCATGCTATAATTGTGTTATCCGGAAATCGTAATACATGTGTGAATAACAGACACCAACATGTCCCTAGTGAGCCTCTAGTTGACTAGCTCGTTGATCAACAGATAGTCATGGTTTCCTGACTATGGACACTGGATGTCATTGATAACGAGATCACATCATTGGGAGAATGATGTGATGGACAAGACCCAATCCTAAACATAGCACAAGATCGTATAGTTCGTTTGCTAGAGTTTTCCAATGTCAAAGTATCTTTTCCTTAGACCATGAGATCGTGTAACTCCCGGATACCGTAGGAGTGCTTTGGGTATGCCAAACATCACAACGTAACTGGGTGACTATAAAGGTAGACTACGGGTATCTCCGAAAGTGTCTGTTGGGTGACATGGATCAAGACTGGGATTTGTCACTCCGTATGACGGAGAGGTATCACTGGGCCCACTCGGTAATGCATCATCATAATGAGCTCAGAGTGACCAAGTGTCTGGTCACGGGATCATGCATTACGGTACGAGTAAAGTGACTTGCCGGTAACGAGATTGAACGAGGTATTGGGATACCGACGATCGAATCTCGGGCAAGTAACATATCGATAGACAAAGGGAATAGCGTACGGGATTGATTAAATCCTCGACATCGTGGTTCATCTGATGAGATCATCATGGAGCATGTGGGAGCCAACATGGGTATCCAGATCCCGCTATTGGTTATTGACCGGAGAGTCGTCTCGGTCATGTCTGCTTGTCTCCCGAACCCGTAGGGTCTACACACTTAAGGTTCGGTGACGCTAGGGTTATGAAGATATGTATATGCAGAAACCCGAATGTTGTTCGGAGTCCCGGATGAGATCCCGGACGTCACGAGGAGTTCCGGAATGGTCCGGAGGTAAAGAATTATATATAGGAAGTGCTATTTCGGGCATCGGGACAAGTTTCGGGGTTATCGGTATTGTACCGGGACCACCGGAAGGGTCCCGGGGGTCCACCGGGTGGGGCCACCTGTCCCGGGGGGCCACATGGGCTGTAGGGGGTGCGCCTTGGCCTAGATGGTCCAAGGGCACCAGCCCCTATAGGCCCATGCGCCTAGGGTTTCCACCATGGAAGAGTCCATGTGGTGGAAGGCACCCCTAGGTGCCTTGGGGGGGAGGGAAACCTCCCCTTGGCCGCCGCCCCCCCTAGTAGATCTCATCTACTAGGGCCGGCGCCCCCCCCCCTGGCACCCCTATATATAGTGGGGGGAGAGGAGGGATTTCAGACCATCCCCTGGCGCCTCCATCTCCCCCCGTTACGTCTCTCCCTCGTAGTCTCGGCGAAGCCCTGCTGCTGTGACACCCTGCATCCACCACCACGCCGTCATGCTGCTGGATCTTCATCAACCTCTCCTCCCCCCTTGCTGGATCAAGAAGGAGGAGACGTCTCCCGTCCCGTACGTGTGTTGAACGCGGAGGTGCCGTCCGTTCGGCGCTGGTCATCGGTGATTTGAATCACGTCGAGTACGACTACATCATCACCGTTCTTTTGAACGCTTCCGTGCGCGATCTACAAAGGTATGTAGATGCATCTAATCACTCGTTGCTAGATGAACTCCTAGATGATCTTGGTGAAACGAGTAGGAAAATTTTTGTTTTCTGCAACGTTCCCCAACAGTGGCATCATGAGCTAGGTCTATGCATAGTTCTTCTTGCGCGAGTAGAACACAATTTGTTGTGGGCGTAGATTTGTCAACTTTCTTGCCGTTACTAGTCCTTTCTTGCTTCAGCGGTATTGTGGGATGAAGCGGCCCGGACCAACCTTACACGTACGCTTACGTGAGACCGGTTCCACCGACTAACATGCACTAGTTGCATAAGGTGGCTGGCGGGTGTCTGTCTCTCCTACTTTAGTTGGAGCGGAATCGATGAACAGGGTCCTTATGAAGGGTAAATAGAAGTTGACAAATCACGTTGTGGCTTTAACGTAGGTAAGAAAACGTTCTTGCTAGAACCCTAATTCAGCCATGTAAAACATGCAACAACAATTAGAGGACGTCTAACTTGTTTTTGCAGCAAGTGGTTTGTGATATGATATGCCAAAGTTGTGATGAATGATGAATGATCTATATGTGATGTATGAGATGTTCATGCTATTGTAATAGGAATCACGACTTGCATGTCGATGAGTATGACAACCGGCAGGAGCCATAGGAGTTGTCTTTATTCTTTTATATGACCTGCGTGTCATCAAGAAACGCCATGTAAATTACTTTACTTTATTGCTAAACGCGTTAGCCATAGTAGTAGAAGTAATAGTTGGCGAGCAACTTCATGGAGACACGATGATGGAGATCATGATGATGGAGATCATGGTGTTAAGCCGGTGACAAGATGATCATGGAGCCCCAAGATGGAGATCAAAGGAGCTATGTGATAATGGACATATCATGTCACGTTTATTATTTGATTGCATGTGATGTTTATCATGTTTTGCATCTTGTTTACTTAGAACGACGGTAGTAAATAAGATGATCCCTCACAATAAATTCAAGAAGTGTTCCCCCTAACTGTGCACCGTTGCGACAGTTCGCTGTTTCAAAACACCACGTGATGATCGGGTGTTTTATTCAGACGTTCACATACAACGGGTGTAAGACAGATTTACACATGCAAACACTTAGGTTAACTTGACGAGCCTAGCATGTACAGACATGGCCTCGGAACACAGAAGACCGAAAGGTCGAGCATGAGTCGTATAGAAGATACGATCAACATGAAGATGTTCACCGATGTTGACTAGTCCGTCTCACGTGATGATCGGACACGGTCTAGTTTAACTCGGATCATGTAATACTTAGATGACTAGAGGGATGTCTAATCTAAGTGGGAGTTCACTAATAATTTGATTGGTTGAACTTAATTATCATGAACTTAGTCTAAATATTTTACAATATGTCTTGTAGATCAAATGGACAACGTAGTCCTCAACTTCAACACGTTCCTAGAGAAAACCAAGCTGAAAGGCGATGGCAGCAACTATACGGACTGGGTCCGGAACCTGAGGATCATCCTCATAGCTGCCAAGAAAGATTATGTCCTACAAGCACCGCTTGGTGACGCACCCGTTCTCCCTGCAGAACAAGATGTTATGAACGCTTGGCAGGCACGTTCCGATGACTACTCCCTCGTTCAGTGCGGCATGCTTTACAGCCTAGAGCCGGGGCTCCAAAAGCGTTTTGAGAGACATGGAGCATATGAGATGTTCGAAGAGCTGAAAATGGTTTTCCAAGCTCATGCCCGGGTCGAGAGATATGAAGTCTCCGACAAATTCTTCAGTTGTAAGATGGAGGAAAACAGTTCTGTCAGTGAGCACATACTCACTATGTCTGGGTTGCATAACCGCTTGACTCAGCTGGGAGTTAATCTCCCGGATGATGCGGTCATTGACAGAATCCTCCAGTCGCTTCCACCAAGCTACAAGAGCTTTGTGATGAACTTCAATATGCAGGGGATGGAAAAGACCATTCCTGAAGTATTTGCTATGCTGAAATCAGCAGAGGTAGAAGTCGGGAAGGAACATCAAGTGTTGATGGTCAATAAAACCACTAAGTTCAAGAAAGGCAAGGGTAAAAAGAACTTCAAGAAGGACGGCAAGGAGGTTGCCGCGCCCGGCAAGCAAGCTGCTGGGAAGAAGCCAAAGAATGGACCTAAGCCTGAGACTGAGTGCTTTTATTGCAAGGGAAGCGGTCACTGGAAGCGGAACTGCCCTAAGTACTTAGCGGATAAGAAGGCCGGCAAAACAAAAGGTATATGTGATATACATGTAATTGATGTGTACCTTACTAGTGCCCGTAATAGCTCCTGGGTATTTGATACCGGTGCAGTTGCTCACATTTGTAACTCAAAGCAGGGGCTGCGGAATAAAGGGAAACTAGCAAAGGACGAGGTGACGATGCGCGTCGGGAATGGTTCCAAGGTCAATGTGATCGCCGTCGGCACGCTACCTCTGCATCTCCCTTCGGGATTATTTTTAAACCTTAATAATTGTTATTTAGTGCCAGCTTTGAGCATGAACATTGTATCGGGATCTCGTTTAATTCGAGATGGCTACTCTTTTAAATCTGAGAATAATGGTTGTTCCATTTTTATGAGAGATATGTTTTATGGTCATGCTCCTATGGTGAATGGTTTATTCTTTATGAATCTCGAACGTGATGCTACACATGTTCATAATGTGAGTACCAAAAGAAGTAAGGTTGATAATGATAGTCCCACATACCTGTGGCACTGCCGCCTTGGTCACATAGGTGTCAAACGCATGAAGAAGCTCCATGCTGATGGACTTTTAGAGTCTCTTGATTATGAATCATTTGACACATGCGAACCATGCCTTATGGGTAAAATGACCAAGACTCCGTTCTCAGGAACAATGGAGCGAGCAACCGACTTATTGGAAATCATACATACTGATGTATGCGGTCCAATGAGTGTTGAGGCTCGCGGTGGCTATCGTTATGTTCTCACCCTCACTGATGATTTAAGTAGGTATGGGTATATCTACTTAATGAAACACAAGTCTGAAACCTTTGAAAAGTTCAAGGAATTTCAGAGTGAGGTTGAAAATCAACGTGACAGGAAAATCAAGTTTCTACGATCAGATCGTGGAGGAGAATACTTGAGTCACAAATTTGGCACACACTTAAGAAAATGTGGAATAGTTTCACAACTCACGCCGCCTGGAACACCTCAGCGTAATGGTGTGTCCGAACGTCGTAATCGCACTCTATTAGATATGGTGCGATCTATGATGTCTCTTACTGATTTACCGCTTTCCTTTTGGGGCTATGCTTTAGAGACTGCCGCATTCACTTTAAATAGGGCTCCGTCGAAATCCGTTGAGACGACACCGTATGAATTATGGTTTGGGAAGAAACCTAAGCTGTCGTTTCTTAAAGTTTGGGGATGCGATGCTTATGTCAAGAAACTTCAACCTGAAAAGCTCGAACCCAAGTCGGAAAAATGCGTCTTCATAGGATACCCAAAAGAAACTATTGGGTACACCTTCTACCTCAGATCCGAAGGCAAGATCTTTGTTGCCAAGAATGGGTCCTTTCTGGAGAAAGAGTTTCTCTCGAAAGAAGTAAGTGGGAGGAAAGTAGAGCTTGATGAAGTATTACCTCTTGAACCGGAAAATGGCGCAACTCAAGAAAATGTTCATGAGGTGCCTGCACCGACTAGAGAGGAAGTTAATGACAATGATCAAGATACTTCTGATCAAGCCCCTACTGAAATTCGAAGGTCCACAAGGACACGTTCCGCACCAGAGTGGTACGGCAACCCTGTCTTGGAAATCATGCTGTTAGACAACGGTGAACCTTCGAACTATGAAGAAGCGATGGCGGGCCCGGATTCCGACAAATGGCTAGAAGCCATGAAATCCGAGATAGGATCCATGTATGAAAACAAAGTATGGACTTTGACTGACTTGCCCGTTGAGCGGCGAGCCATAGAAAATAAATGGATCTTTAAGAGGAAGACAGACGCGGATGGTAATGTGACCATCTATAAAGCTCGGCTTGTCGCTAAGGGTTATCGACAAGTTCAAGGGGTTGACTACGATGAGACTTTCTCACCGGTAGCGAAGCTGAAGTCCGTCCGAATAATGTTAGCAATTGCCGCATTCTATGATTACGAAATATGGCAAATGGACGTCAAAACTGCATTCCTTAATGGTTTCCTTAAGGAAGAATTGTATATGATGCAGCCGGAAGGTTTTGTCGATCCTAAGAATGCTGACAAAGTGTGCAAGCTCCAACGCTCGATTTATGGGCTGGTGCAAGCATCTCGGAGTTGGAACATTCGCTTTGATGAGATGATCAAAGCGTTTGGGTTTACACAGACTTATGGAGAAGCCTGCGTTTACAAGAAAGTGAGTGGGAGCTCTGTAGCATTTCTCATATTATATGTAGATGACATACTTTTGATGGGAAATGATATAGAACTCTTGGACAGCATCAAGGCCTACTTGAATAAAAGTTTTTCAATGAAGGACCTTGGAGAAGCTGCTTATATATTAGGCATCAAAATCTATAGAGATAGATCGAGACGCCTCATAGGTCTTTCACAAAGCACATATCTTGATAAGATATTGAAGAAGTTCAATATGGATCAATCCAAGAAGGGGTTCTTGCCTGTGTTACAAGGTATGAAATTGAGCTCAGCTCAATGTCCGACCACGGCAGAAGATATAGAAGAGATGAGCGTCATCCCCTATGCCTCAGCCATAGGTTCTATTATGTATGCCATGCTGTGTACCAGACCTGATGTTAACCTTGCCGTTAGTTTGGTAGGAAGGTACCAAAGTAATCCCGGCAAGGAACACTGGACAGCGGTCAAGAATATCCTGAAGTACCTGAAAAGGACTAAGGAAATGTTTCTCGTTTATGGAGGTGACGAAGAGCTCGTCGTAAAGGGTTACGTCGACGCTAGTTTCGACACAGATCTGGATGACTCTAAGTCACAAACCGGATACGTGTATATTTTGAATGGTGGGGCAGTAAGCTGGTGCAGTTGCAAGCAAAGCGTCGTGGCGGGATCTACATGTGAAGCGGAGTACATGGCAGCCTCGGAGGCAGCACATGAAGCAATATGGGTGAAGGAGTTCATCACCGACCTAGGAGTCATACCCAATGCGTCGGGGCCTATCAAGCTTTTTTGTGACAACACTGGAGCTATTGCACTTGCCAAGGAGCCCAGGTTTCACAAGAAGACAAGGCACATCAAGCGTCGCTTCAACTCCATTCGTGAAAATGTTCAAGATGGAGACATAGAGATTTGTAAAGTACATACGGACCTGAATGTAGCAGATCCGTTGACTAAACCTCTCCCTAGAGCAAAACATGATCAACACCAGAATTCCATGGGTGTTCGATTCATCACAATGTAACTAGATTATTGACTCTAGTGCAAGTGGGAGACTGTTGGAAATATGCCCTAGAGGCAATAATAAAAGCATTATTATTATATTTCCTTGTTCATGATAATTGTCTTTATTCATGCTATAATTGTGTTATCCGGAAATCGTAATACATGTGTGAATAACAGACACCAACATGTCCCTAGTGAGCCTCTAGTTGACTAGCTCGTTGATCAACAGATAGTCATGGTTTCCTGACTATGGACACTGGATGTCATTGATAACGAGATCACATCATTGGGAGAATGATGTGATGGACAAGACCCAATCCTAAACATAGCACAAGATCGTATAGTTCGTTTGCTAGAGTTTTCCAATGTCAAAGTATCTTTTCCTTAGACCATGAGATCGTGTAACTCCCGGATACCGTAGGAGTGCTTTGGGTATGCCAAACGTCACAACGTAACTGGGTGACTATAAAGGTAGACTACGGGTATCTCCGAAAGTGTCTGTTGGGTGACATGGATCAAGACTGGGATTTGTCACTCCGTATGACGGAGAGGTATCACTGGGCCCACTCGGTAATGCATCATCATAATGAGCTCAGAGTGACCAAGTGTCTGGTCACGGGATCATGCATTACGGTACGAGTAAAGTGACTTGCCGGTAACGAGATTGAACGAGGTATTGGGATACCGACGATCGAATCTCGGGCAAGTAACATATCGATAGACAAAGGGAATAGCGTACGGGATTGATTAAATCCTCGACATCGTGGTTCATCCGATGAGATCATTGTGGAGCATGTGGGAGCCAACATGGGTATCCAGATCCCGCTATTGGTTATTGACCGGAGAGTCGTCTCGGTCATGTCTGCTTGTCTCCCGAACCCGTAGGGTCTACACACTTAAGGTTCGGTGACGCTAGGGTTATGAAGATATGTATATGCAGAAACCCGAATGTTGTTCGGAGTCCCGGATGAGATCCCGGACGTCACGAGGAGTTCCGGAATGGTCCGGAGGTAAAGAATTATATATAGGAAGTGCTATTTCGGGCATCGGGACAAGTTTCGGGGTTATCGGTATTGTACCGGGACCACCGGAAGGGTCCCGGGGGTCCACCGGGTGGGGCCACCTGTCCCGGGGGGCCACATGGGCTGTAGGGGGTGCGCCTTGGCCTAGATGGGCCAAGGGCACCAGCCCCTATAGGCCCATGCGCCTAGGGTTTCCACCATGGAAGAGTCCATGTGGTGGAAGGCACCCCTAGGTGCCTTGGGGGGGAGGGAAACCTCCCCTTGGCCGCCGCCCCCCCTAGTAGATCTCATCTACTAGGGCCGGCGCCCCCCCTGGCACCCCTATATATAGTGGGGGGGAGAGGAGGGATTTCAGACCAGCCCCTGGCGCCTCCATCTCCCCCCGTTACGTCTCTCCCTCGTAGTCTCGGCGAAGCCCTGCTGCTGTGACACCCTGCATCCACCACCACGCCGTCGTGCTGCTGGATCTTCGTCAACCTCTCCTCCCCCCTTGCTGGATCAAGAAGGAGGAGACGTCTCCCGTCCCGTACGTGTGTTGAACGCGGAGGTGCCGTCCGTTCGGCGCTGGTCATCGGTGATTTGAATCACGTCGAGTACGACTACATCATCACCGTTCTTTTGAACGCTTCCGTGCGCGATCTACAAAGGTATGTAGATGCATCTAATCACTCGTTGCTAGATGAACTCCTAGATGATCTTGGTGAAACGAGTAGGAAATTTTTGTTTTCTGCAACGTTCCCCAACACCGCATCAGTACAATTGTTCCACCATGTGATCATATCCCCTCATACCCCACATCACTAAGCTTGCAAACC
The DNA here is from genome assembly GCF_018294505.1 of Triticum aestivum. Taxonomy (NCBI): domain Eukaryota; kingdom Viridiplantae; phylum Streptophyta; class Magnoliopsida; order Poales; family Poaceae; genus Triticum; species Triticum aestivum. Next base: position 68,540,570 of record NC_057797.1, read on the forward strand.
TCAAGAGCATCTTGAAATAGGTCCAGACAGCCCTGAGAGCGATTGACTCCCCCTCTCTTCTCCTCATTCGTTAATATTTCATTAAAATCTCCCATGCACAGCCACGGCTGACCATCTTGATGTTGCTGGTTCAGGAGGTGCAAGGTTCTCCAAGTTTCTTTCTTCCTACTCGCCTGCGATTCACCGTACACTCCTGTCATCCTCCACACCACCCCGTTCTCGTCCGTAATATCAGCATCTATGTGTCTTCTCCCAATTGACCTTAGGGCCAGGTCCACTCCCCTCCTCCATAGGATCGCGAATCCCCTACTTCTTCCATCCGGGTTTCTAACGCACATATTAACAAGCCCTAGCTTCCACCTATATTGCTCCATCTCTTTCTCATGCGGTTTAGTCTCACATAAGAAGAGAACATCGGGATCCTCCGCCCTCTTGATGTCCAAGAGGCCTCGAACTGCCGGGCCGTTCCCGAGTCCCCGGCAGTTTCAGCTTATAATTCTCATTAGGCTCGGCGGGGCTGCTCATGCAGCCCGACCGATATTACAAGATTTGATGCATCCACTTCCTCCCGAACCTCCCCCGTGCTATCCACATATACACGGTTGATTAATATAATTGTTTCATTCGCAAAGAAAAAAAAGCACCGAGAAATGGGAGATCGCGCGAAACGTGTATATGTGGAGCCGGGGTTCCACTGAACGACATGTTTATATGTGGATGTGTATCAGTTGCACCCTTTTCCTGCATTTTTTTAATATAAAAATGGTAGTACAACCTTTCTTCCTATCTAACGATCGCATCGTTTGTAGCCAGTAGTAGGTCTTGACTCTTGACTCGATCCACACCTCCTCCTTTTATCGTGGATGCCGGTCTTTGGCCTTCGGGCATCGGCCAGGGCCAGAGTCGACGATGACAAAAGGTTTCGATCGACTTTGTTAGAGGGGCAAACTTTATTGAATCAACTCGGTCTTTCGTGGTCGATACGCCTCAAACCATGCATTGTTTAATCAACCGTGCTCGTTAACTCGCGACGTTGATTCAGTTTCTTTATCAATATACGTGTACCTCATTAGCATCAGTCCGTGGACTAGGCAGCTGGATTAGCATGCTGAGGCGCCTATGACAGCGGTAGTTCGTTGCCTTGAGCCCTTAACCACACGACGAACACGCAAATTCACTTGAATTTTGCCGCAAAAGGGGGCAAGATACACGCATCTCCACGGCACCCTAGACGTACCATACCCTTGCATTTACACGAGAAGAACCCAACTCCTTATCATGCTAACTGTAGACTTGCAACAGTATCTTTAAAGAAAAAATTATAATCATCTGCAACTAGTTGCATGCATATGTGGCAGTTTTAAGTTTTCAAAATATGCATGTGAAAGTTTCTGGACACGGGCTACATTCTGTTTGCGTGACTACGATCAAAGTCCTGTTGCACAACTACGACCATTTGGTTTTCACTCGGTTTTCCATAATTAGCGAAGGAATGTTACGTTTTTTGGTTTGGTTTTTCTTATAGACCGGTTGTTCATCTCTCTGCTTCTTAATGATGTGCAGGCGCCCCTGCCCTCGCGATAAGGTTCTTTAAACAAAATTATAATAATGCACGTGCGTTGCAATGGGATATAAATCTTGTAGCACGTCGGCTTGTGATTTACCTGTCTATAATAAGATTGTGTAAATAAATGATCAGCAAATTCTACGTGTGAATCACTTTATATTTTGATCTGCAGTTTGGTAAGTAAATTAAAATAGAATTTATTCAGAAGGTAAAATGAGTTAAATTAATTTATCATCATACAAGAAGGTTGGACGAAGAGATGGTGGGAAAAAAGATGAAATGAAAACCTTATGTGTTCTTTTCAAGTAGCGGAGATAGAGAAGATAGAGATACAAAAGGGAATGATAAGCCTTTGCCGCTTGTGTTTGCACGCATGCGCCGATCGTGTCGTGCATATGATGGAACTGGAAACAGAAGAAGGTGGTGCGGTAGTACTACTACAAAAGGCAAGGAAGGAAGTAGTACTAGACAAACACAACACTTGCATGGAGTGGAGGCAGTTATCCGGTTAGACGGAGTTAATTGCAAGGAGCTATCACACTTCGGCACCATGTTACGAGTCAGTATCACTAGTTATGTTGGTCGCAGTTTAGTACCACTTTAGGGCCTAATTGTAACAAAAAGGTCAGACAGCCGTATAACCCTGTATCTGACCATGCGGCCCCAACTGTCAGGTGCTGATGTGGCGTGTTCTTTTGCGAAAAGCCCCCTCAGTTTTTATTTAATCACGCGTATATTCCTTAGTTGCCAAAAAAATACCCTACTGTATTTATTTTTTCTGTTGAAAATAACACGCACGCGCGCCCCGCTGTGATTCGAACCGGGGAGGAGGCGATGCGCGCGGAATTTAATTTAACAAAAATATAACTGTCAAAAAAATAACACGCGTATATCCCTTAGTTGCCAAAAAAATACCCTACTGAATTTATTTTTTCTGTTGAAAATAACACGCACGCGCGCCCCGCTGTGATTTGAACCGGGGAGGAGGCGATGCGCGCGGAATTTAATTTAACAAAAATATAACTGTCGCGGGGTTCGTGCATATGATGGAACTGAAAAGAAAAGAAGGTGGTGCGGTAGTACTACTACAAAAGGCAAGGAAGGAAGTAGTACTAGACAAACACAACACTTGCATGGAGTGGAGGCAGTTATCCGGTTAGGCGGAGTTAATTGCAAGGAGCTATCACACTTCAGCACCATGTTACGAGTCAGTATCACTAGTTATGTTGGTCGCAGTTCAGTACCACTTTAGGGCCTAATTGTAACAAAAAGGTCAGACAGCCGTATAACCCTGTATCTGACCATGCGGCCCCAACTGTCAGGTGCTGATTTGGCGTGTTCTTTTGCAAAAAGCCCCCTCAGTTTTTATTTAATCACGTGTATATCCCTTAGTTGCCAAAAAAATACCCTACTGGATTTATTTTTTCTGTTGAAAATAACACGCACGCGCGCCCCGCTGTGATTCGAACCGGGGAGGAGGCGATGCGCGCGGAATTTAATTTAACAAAAATATAACTGTCAAAAAAATAACACGCGTATATCCCTTAGTTGCCAAAAAAATACCCTACTGGATTTATTTTTTCTGTTGAAAATAACACGCACGCGCGCCCCGCTGTGATTCGAACCGGGGAGGAGGCGATGCGCGCGGAATTTAATTAACAAAAATATAACTGTCAAAAAAATAACACGCGTATATCCCTTAGTTGCCAAAAAAATACCCTACTGGATTTATTTTTTCTGTTGAAAATAACACGCACGCGCGCCCCGCTGTGATTCAAACCGGGGAGGAGGCGATGCGCGCGGAATTTAATTTAACAAAAATATAACTGTCGCGGGGTTCGTGCATATGATGGAACTGGAAACAGAAGAAGGTGGTGCGGTAGTACTACTACAAAAGGCAAGGAAGGAAGTAGTACTAGACAAACACAACACTTGCATGGAGTGGAGGTAGTTATCCGGTTAGGCGGAGTTAATTGCAAGGAGCTATCACACTTCGGCACCATGTTACGAGTCAGCATCACTAGTTATGTTGGTCGCAGTTCAGTACCACTTTAGGGCCTAATTGTAACAAAAAGGTCAGACGGCCGTATAACCCTGTATCTGACCATGCGGCCCCAACTGTCAGGTGCTGATGTGGCGTGTTCTTTTGCGAAAAGCCCCCTCAGTTTTTATTTAATCACGCGTATATCCCTTAGTTGCCAAAAAATACCCTGTTGGATTTATTTTTTCTGTTGAAAATAACACGCACGCGCGCCCCGCTGTGATTCAAACCAGGGAGGAGGCGATGCGCGCGGAATTTAATTTAACAAAAATATAACTGTCAAAAAAATAACACGCGTATATCCCTTAGTTGCCAAAAAAATACCCTACTGGATTTATTTTTTCTGTTGAAAATAACATGCACGCGCGCCCCGCTGTGATTCGAACCGGGGAGGAGGCGATGCGCGCGGAATTTAATTTAACAAAAATATAACTGTCGCGGGGTTTGAACATATGACCCTCTGTTCGCAGGAATCGCCAGCTAGCCAATACGCCACTACGGACCAGCGGTACGTTCCAGGCGAGGCCATTTTTGTACTATAACCTCTAGAATAGGCCGGCTGCTGGGCCCACTGAGGCCTGCAATTTATTTTTTTAGCGTGCATGCTGCTCTTAGGCTTTATTTTTGTTTCTGGTTGTGGCTTATTTTTAGGTTTTTATTCATTAGGTTGGTTTTTCTCCTGAATTTTGAACATACTTACATAATATTTTTTTAAATAGGCGTTAGTATATGATGAACATGTTTTTAAATATGCATGATTTTTTTAGTGCATGCTGCGCACTTTTCCTGTGTATAATGAACATTTTTTAATGCAATATGAACTTTTCTTTACAGATGGGGATTTTTTTAATATAATGATCTTTTGATAATATATGTTGAACATAATTTATATACAAAATGAAATTTTTTGTCATATATATGTTGAACATATTTTAGGTGCAAATTATTTTTAATTAATATAAGTTGAATTTTTTTCTTAAGATATGATGATTTTACATAATGTGCGGTGAACTTTTTGTAATTTAAGGTGACATTTTCTTACATTTTTTTACAATGTGTATTTCAAAAAATGTTCAATGTGTACAGAAAACTTATTGTGTAAAATCATTCTTTCAGTTCGAGAAATACATTGATTTTTTAAATAAAAGTAAACAAATTTAATGTATTTAATATCATGATTAAAACAAATCAGTAACTCACCGCGCGAAACCTTGCCCCTACGCCCAACAGCCTGCCCAGCGTGTCGGTACTAATATAAAGAGAAACCCGCCTTCTGAAAGCGTAACGGTTGTCCTTGCGTGGTGGCTTGAGTGGATGCGGTGTGCTCGAGCGGAATGTCCAGGGTTCGAATTCTGCTTTCACGTTATTTTTGTTAATTTGTTTAGTGTGACGGAAACTTTCAAACGAGTCCTCTTCGGTGCTGAAAATACCCATGATCTGAAATAAATAAAATAGTTTTGAAAGAAAAATATTAAAAAAATTAGCGGTAGAACATATAAAAATATGAGTGCTTAGTTTCGTAGCAGGTGACTCGATGTCGCAGTGGCAACGAGCATGCACCTTTAATAACCTGGCTCGGGTTCGAACCTCTGCGGGAGCGTTGTTATTAAATAAAAGGTAAAGGGGTTTGTCAGACAAAAATTCCAGGCCGGTCCTTTTTTTGGCAACCAAGGGATTTATGCGTGATTAAATAAAAGGTAAAGGGGTTTGTCAGACAAAAATTCCAGGCCGGTCCTTTTTTTGGCAACCAAGGGATTTATGCGTGTTTAAATAAAAGGTAAAGGGGTTTTCCGTAAAAAAAACATGCCATTGTCAGGCCCTGACAGGCGGGCCCCAACGGTCAGATAAAACGTCAATACGTTGTTATACATGATTTAGACCTTTTTGCAACACTTAGACCCCAAAATGATACTGAATTGCGACCAACACGATTAGTGATACTGACTCGTAACATGATGCCGAAGTGTGGTAGCTTCCTGCAATTAACCCGGTTAGGCGTTGGATCAATCAGCACGTAACATCAGGGCGTATCATCTTCTCGATGGATGCAGACATGCAGTGGTTCGGTGGGCTACCCGGTCCAGGTTTATGTTTGAGCCTTGCGCTGTGTGCTGCACAGCACAGGACAGGATTGCAACCGGGCACGGGGTAAACTCCATTCCGGCGGGGGCAGCCAGGCAGCGCCGCCGCCGGCGGCGGCCCTCCGTCACGCACTGGGAGAATGGGAGATCGTACAGGCCCCGCCATATCCTGATTCTCGTTAGCAACCGGCACACGCATCGCAAAACAGGGGAAACGACACGAAGCAAACGAGCGGGGCACCGTGACCGCGACCGCGGCCGGGCGAAATGGCCGCGTCGTCGTCTCGTCGCGAATCCCATCCCTCGCTCCCTTTCCCCTCCCCTCACCCCGCCCGTCGCCTCGACCGGCCAGGCCATATATACCGCCCGCTGCCGCCGGAAGAAGCCTCTGTTTCCTCTCTGCTCCCAACCGCGTCCGTCCTCAAGCTTTCCTCCCACCTCCCTCCCTCTTCACGTGAACCGCTCCACGCCCACACCATCTTCGCCTCCGCCCGCCCGCCCGTCCGTGAGCCGCGCCGGCGCGTGACTCCCTTCCTCCTCCGCCACCGCCTGCCTCTTTCTCGTGCTTCATCCACCATCCAACGCCAACAGCAATAATCCCCGTCTCTGAGCCGCCAGCCCACCATTTCTTCCGCGGCCTGCCGGAATTTGGAATCCTTCCTTGTTATTTTGGTGCCTTTGTTTGGCTCGAGCGGCGGAACCAGCCGGGCAGCCGGGCGGCCATGAAGTTCACCAAGAGGTACGAGACGTACATGCGGGGGATCAGGAGGACGGCGGAGCAGGAGCTCCCCGCCGTGGGGCTCAAGCGCCTCAAGAAGATGCTCAAGAAATGCCGCTCCCACCGCACCCCGCACCACAAAACCGGCGCCTCCTCCCCGTCCTCCTCCTCCGACGCCGCCGCAGCCCGGTGCACCGGCCATTGCTCCGGTAAACAAAACCACGACCGCTCTTGTCTCCTTCATCCTATCTCTCTGTTTCTTGTTCTTGATTGATTTCCTTTGACGAATTTTGGCCCGCGCTCCGGAGCCCCGCGTGCTATCCGGGAACATTTCCCGGTTTTCTTTCTGAATGAGGTCCGTGCCTCCGTGGTGGATTCTTTCCCGGTGAGCACATTGATGTTGACCCGCTGGAATCTTTTCCCGGTGCTTTTCTTCTTCTTCTTCTTCTTTCTGAATAGGCCCGTGGTGGGGATTCCCCCTACGGCAAGATGACAAACCTAGAAGATGACCGGCACTGGTCGCCGTCAGTGCCAAACTGCCAATATTTTTGGCATTTCAGTTGCTTCACGCTGCGATCAGCTTGACGAATTCTGCATGGAACCTGCACGGTTGCACCTACACCCTCGCTTTGGTATTCTTTCTACAAGGCGGTGCTTGCTGGGAAAGAGAAACCACATGCACATTTTACCATGTCCACCTTTCATCTCAATTACCGGCCTGCTAGAGAATTTTTTTTCCCTCTCACCAAGCTTCTCCCGGACTATTATGGGCAGAGATGCATCAATGGAGGCAATCAAAGCAACAAATGTGAGGGTTCATGATTTGCTCCGCAACCCAGGATCCCCTAGATTTTGTTTTCAAAATACATATCCTCACCATCCCGTTCAAAATTCGTGTTGCCATTTTTCTGTAGATAAAAGAAAAGGTGTTGTTACCATGAAGAAATTTTAGGCTCCGCCGTCCTCGTGTGGTCGACACAGCTGTTGGCTGTATGCTTGCATATTCTACTATCAGTTCAGAAAACAAAGAGATAAACTTTTCCTCAAAAAAAGGAAAACAAGACATAAATCAGAGTGCTTAAATTCCGCCTGCAGACCAGCACATCTTGTAGGCGCCACTACGCTACCACTACGAGGCCAAGAGGCCCACATCCAACGACTATCAGTTAAAAGTTCAAACAGAATACTCTTAGAGATGTGGCTTCACGCACTAGACTATGCCGTGGGCACGGCTAACAAATTAAAAATGTCAACGTTTCTAAGAGTCAAAGTGCCGAATGCGATGAAAACTATTAGTAAATTCGCTTACAAAATTCTGGTATAACCTAAGACAGCCAACCAGTATAGAGTCAGCTGTGCTCTGCTCATAGGTTCAGCAAGGAGCATACTGTGATTGGCGCATCTGTTCCTCTGACCCCGACTTCGCAACTTTTAATAATCATCAAGTTGCCTATTCTGATTTTCCAACTTTTTATCTCATAAAAGACAGAAAATTGCTGAAAAAGAAAGAATATTTCATGCATGGTTCCAACTGGCATTGTGAATATTTTCAAGATCAAGTGGCGATTCATGTACTAGTACCTTTCATGGTTGGTTAGTTGACAAACTGTTAAAAACAATATGCAGTGTGTGATGGCAGCTTCTTCCCGTCCCTTCTCGACGAGATGTCAGCCGTCGTAGGCTGCTTCAACGAGAAGGCCAAGAAGCTCCTCGAACTGCACTTGGCGTCGGGGTTCAAGAAATACGTCATGTGGTTCAGCAACAGGCGTCACAAGAACCATGGGCAGTTAATACAGCAAGGCAAAGACTTGGTCACGTATGCGATTATAAACGCCGTGGCTATGAGGAAGATCCTCAAGAAGTATGACAAGGTATGGCCTTTGTCCTGCCTTTATTTAAAAGCGAAAACACATTTACGTTTTCAATAGAATATTAACAAAAGTGAAAAAAGAAGAAAAAGCTGGATGCTCCTACATTAGATGGAATCAGACTTCAACAAGAACTATTAAGTTCTAGCTCTCTTTGCATTTCAGATAATAATAATAGTTGGATATCAATGAGTAATTAAAAAGGAATGACCAAAAGCATATACTCTGCAGATACACTATTCGAAGCAAGGACAGGAGTTCAAAGCTCAGGCCCAGAGCCTGCACATTGAGATACTTCAGTCCCCATGGCTATCTGAGCTAATGGCTTTCTACATGAACCTGAGAAGAAGCAAGAACAACGAGACTGCGATGGAGCTCTTTGGTGACTGCTCGCTCACATTTGATGACGACCAGCCAACGCTCTCATGCAACCTCTTTGACTCTATGCGCGTTGACATCAGCTTGACATGTTCAATTTGCTTGGTGAGCTCGCACTTCTGACATGCATCTAAGACAAGATCTATTTAGCATTGCGAATTTTCTCTCAATCGCAACACCAGCATACACTGGTTATATTATTTCAACCTACAGTGGTGACAACTTTTCCTCGACCCTTTGTAATGTTTCAATTTACAACTTGTTTTTGCAGGACCCAATGTTTGATCCGGTCTCGCTTTCCTGTGGCCACATATTTTGCTACTTGTGCTGCTGCTCTGCTGCATCGGTGACGATTGTCGATGGGTTGAAGTCCGCAGATCACAGATCAAAGTGCCCTTTGTGCCGACAGGTATAAATATTCAGTTCCGTCGAACAGATATTTGTGAATGCCCAGCCGACTGACCTAATTTCCCCAATTCAGGCTGGGGTCTTTCCTGATGCTGTGCACTTGGACGAGCTGAACATGCTACTTAGCTATAGGTAAGTGCACACCCTAACAAGTTTTCAGTGAGCAGAGATGTGAGAACATGTTTCTGTCTCTCGCGATTTAGTTTATCAGTGTTGAATTGTTGAACTATCCACAGTTGTCCGGAGTACTGGGAGAAGAGAATGCAGATGGAGCGAGTTGAACGTGTTCGTCTGGCTAAGGAGCATTGGGAGTCCCAGTGCAGAGCATTCTTGGGCGTCTGATGGAACATGTAGATTTCGTACAAAAATGGGATTTCCCATTGTTGTTGGTTAGATCTTCATTTGGCATGACTGTAATATAGTTGGATCTATCCTGCTGAATGAATTGGTCTGTAATTGGGAGGTCACTTGTGTGCCAAGATGTAAAAAGGGGCAAACTTGTAGTGATTATCTGAATGTAAAAATTCCAAGTATATTTATAATTAATCTGGCTTGTTTAGGTTTGGGATTTTTCAGCAACGGTTCGGACCTGTTTGGGTTTGGGTTCTGACTTGGTTAAATGTGAATCCATACTCGTTGAAGGTTTATGTAAGGTATTTTGGTCTGTGCTCAGAGGAATTCAAAAACTAGCATCACAAAAAAAGGAATTCAGAAATTAGGATTAAGTTACTCCAAACATTAGGATCAAATTCCTTACAATGACAACATTTGTCACTTCGTTGAAACTTTTGACTGACATTGAGATGCGTGATATTCTTTCTCTCTATAGAACACCATTTGTGGATGTTGCAACCTTGCAATAACGACCAAGATAAACATCGTGATCACAGAACCTCACTGCCTGATTAAGTTCCCACAGTAGTACATGCAATGTTAAGTTATTAACAGAATAAGAGGTACAGGGTCAACCTCTCTTTAGTTCCAAATTGCAATTATTGCTACATGCTATCGCGGTGAGCAGCGGTGAGCAGAGAACTCTACCTCTAAACTTGTCTTACTGTCTTCCCTATATATCTCTTTTCCAACCCTCCATTCTACCAAAATCAGATCCTAGATGAATATAAGAATTAAAGATCTTACAAAACTGTGGTGGCATGGTGATCACTCCTAGAGCTTATAATCACCACAACTCCAGTTGTTGACGGCCGAGAAATACTTCCTCGCATCTTGGCAAGTGGAATGCAAGAAGAATACCTTCGGAAAATGTCTGAATGTTGGTCATAAACAAGTCATTCTTAATCAGCTCTTAATCTCAGGATCTCCTTTGCTGTCCGCCTCCTAAAATATTCCATATGTTCCTGCAAAGAGTAATTGATTTAACCAAATTAAACTACATAATACCAGGTAAACACATATCCCACGGTATATGTGTGTGCAAGAGAGATGAAGCCTCATGTCTTCAATTTGAACTTGATTTTGTATAAGCCCTTTTGGCAGCCTATCCTGATAATCCTCGAGCTCACAAAAACTCAAGGACCTCAACAGAACCCTAATCAAGCATATTTATGAAGTTGACAGTCAGAAGATGTCTATTATACACACCTGACTAAAAGATAGTATGAGACCTCTGCTGTAGAAATCGATGAACTTGAGCATAAACATACCACAATCCCATCTGTTACAAAAGAAGTTCCACATCAAACAAATCCATGTGTACTTATTGCTATAAAGAATACAAAACAGATTTTTCAGGTAAACAATAATTGCTGCTGAAAATGCAGTAAAGCACTACAACAACAACAACAACAACAAAGCCTTTAGTCCCAAACAAGTTGGGGTAGGCTAGAGGTGAAACCCATAAGATCTCGCAACCAACTCATGGCTCTGGCACATGGATAGCAAGCTTCCACGCACCCCTGTCCATAGCTAGCTCTTTGGTGATACTCCAATCCTTCAGGTCTCTCTTAACGGACTCCTCCCATGTCAAACCCCGCCCTCTCTTGACATTCTCCGCACGCTTTAGCCGTCCGCTATGCACTGGAGCTTCTGAAGGCCTGCGCTGAATATGCCCAAACCATCTCAAACGATGTTGGACAAGCTTCTCCTCAATTGGTGCTACCCCAACTCTATCTCGTATATCATCAAAATGCAGTAAAGCACTGAGTGGTGATAATTGACATTTCATATGGGTTGTTTGGGGCAACCAAACTAAACTGTTATTCCTTAAGTCACAGCTGAATTTAGGCCTGCAAGCAGTGGAAAGAAAGTGTACCCATTATGTTGCAAAGGAATATGAACAGATACTTCCCGCCAAGAACTTGTGTCTATCTCTATGTTATTCTTGTCCTTCAATTCATCCATAATATATCTAGCCTGACAGAAACAGGAAAACATAAATCCAGTTTAACAAATATAAACATGATTAGCAAAACAAACTACAACTGAAACCAATGGATATATATTTTAAATTTCCAAATAATAATGTTAATTTGCTGCTTGGTAAGTTAAACATGCAAACATCTTAAATAATGAAAGATAAAAGAGAACTCTTAAGTACATAGGTCTATAAGATAAAATAATATCATGAAAAACATGTAAACATTTTCCTTATATATATCATAGAGAATTGATCACACACATAGATCAGTCATAATGTGAATGACACGGATAGATCAGTCGTAAAATAATAGTCCGCTTTTTACTACTACTGCGAACTAGCTGTGTCATCCACACAGAGAAACCAAAACATGCGTACCACAGAATGATTTCAGACAATCACCTCAAAGCTTATACATAATCATTGGATTGTTAAGGAACCATTTTTTCAAAACTCATGATAGAAGTAATTGGAGATTATCGATGGTACTTTATTCGTAGACATCAATTAAGCAGATAGTATTTTATTTCAAAGACATCAGTTAAGTCTACCAGTATCCTCAGTACGCCACTGTCCTTGCCACCAAGAGAATCAAGATAATGAAAAGTTTCTTCCTTCATGTCAATAATTGCCAAGCACCAATGTACATCTCTGTGTACTGGAATAAATATCTGAAACCAAATTCTAACGGTAAGCGTAACATGAGAAATGAACATGTAAAAAAAAGGCTAGTAACAAGAAAAGTGGATCCAGTAGTAACTTACTTTCTCACAATCCGCAAGCCTATAACCCAACTTGTTGGGGTTTGTCCATCTTCTAACAGATTGATAGTCATAACCAGTTTTTCCACAAGCAAGCTGAACAAGAACACAGAATGTCATGAGGTGTCCACTGTTTAATACTAGCTACATGTCAAAATTTACGACAGAAAAATCTAACAAGCAAGGATATTAACACATAGTCAAATAGCAAGGGGATCTGACAATCAGAAAAATAATGCAGACTCGTGCTGGATGAGCAACATACAACAGTGATATAAGAATAACAGGCATCCATATGTATTGTACTTCAACAAAACAGTCATGAATTTTCGTAACCATGAGGCATGGGTAAACAGACCAAGTCATGTAGGTAGGGGTGGAAAACAAGCCAGGCCTGGGTAGACTAACTATCAAACTTTGTTCGGAACTGGCTCATTTTGATTTAATATAATATTATTTGAAGTTTCAAAGCAATTTTAAAATTGAGCTAACAAGACGAGCCAGAGCATAGTTGAGTTTAATTCAAAATTGACTCCAGTTTTGAACAAAGTAACGTGAATAATTGAAGCAATTTCAAACCGAGTTAACAAGCCATTTAACAACACATCTCAGTTTTTAACGAAGTGATGAGAATAATCAACTCATTTTTTAAGACGAGCTCACGATCCGTTAAGGAGATCCCCCCACCCTTACATGTAGGAGATGCATATTCTTAAATTAATGGATGATGAATGATCTTATATGCTTGAAATGCCAGTTTCCTGCACCAAATTTGCTGGTAGTCCCCACTATGACAAAAGTATTATCAAATCCCAGCAACCAAGGCAGAAACATAACCTGGGCAGTGCTACCAGATATAAGTCATAACTGATGTAAGTAGCAGAATACAGACTGGAAGAATATTTCATCAGACAAGTACTAGAAAGCAAAGAATGTGGATCAGCTAACCTTCTTATAAAAGAATGTGTTAAAGAAGTGGCATTTTAAAAATCTTTGGGGTTCTCTTTCTGCTCTCTCCTTTAATAATTCAAGGTACAAATTGATGACCTGAAAGGAGGGAAAAATAGAATTACAAGATAAAGCCTTGCAACATCAGGCTAAGAAAGAATGGAACATCATTTAAACATATTCTTCAGGGTTTTTTCTTTGATGAAGGAGGTTCTTCCATATGAATATTTACCTCATCGTTTAACCAACCCCGAGGCCTCAAACACCATAGTTTCTCTTTGGTAATCTCAATGTTTGAAGACTTATGCAGCACTATTATTTTTTTACTGCAAACAGAAGAGAATGGTTAATGTTTAATGGTGCTAATAAGATAAAGTAGAAGTATTGAATAAAATTTACTGGACATTGTTGTCAAGTGTACCTGTGAGCACTACCATTCAATAAGTTGTTTACTTCACTTTCTTCTTCATTTGTGAGAGGTGCAAATAATTCAGACAGATCCTGAGATAGACAAGTACAAGATATGGGAGTTATATTTTGAAGAACTGTTAAAAAGAGTCACAACTAACAGGCTAATCGACAGTGCACTAATTAATCCATTTAATTAACAGAGCTAGACTTCGAAAGCAGAGTTAACCCTTCAGGAGTGAAACATCCACTCTTTGTGAGTAACCCAGAAATATCCATTTCCAAATCATAGCTGCTAAAGGTCATAGTGAATTGTTTTCCTCCAAACGAAATTTCTACTAGTTTTATGGGCGAATTCGCTCTAGCTAAACAAGTTCATAAACAGAGAACTAAAGAGCGCAAGTTCCGCGAGACATACTATGCATATCCAAATGACATCCAGGTGAACGCATGTGCACTAACCATTTTACTATGGGTATCAGCAAACTATGTAAAATTCTTCTTAAACCATGACACATGAGATTGAGATGGCTACCTCTTCGAGACTATCGTCAGGCACCTCCTCCAGTGTGATGTTGCTCACATCGCCAATATCCCTCCTGGAGGCACTGGCCTTGTTAGCTTGAATCCTATTCGCACTGAGATCTATCACCTCCCGCAATCCCTTGCCGCGCCTCTTGCGTACCCTTGAGCCGCCTTCGTCGGTGCTCTCCCTCAGCAGCCGCGAGAGGAGGTGGCCCATGTCTACCACGGAGGCCTTCCGACGGCGGCAAGGGGTCGATGCGCCGGCCGCGAGGAGGTAGCGGAGGACGAACGGGCGGAGGGCGAGGAACCGGCTGGGGGGAACGACGCTGCTGCGGCGGCGGCGGGGACTGGGGGCGGGGGGACGGGCGCCGCCGAGGCGGCGCTTGCGGCGGCGGTTGGGCGGGGCGGCGAGGGCGAAGCGGAGGGTGAAGGAGCGGGAGGCGAGGAGGTGGCTGCGGTCGCGAGGAAGGGATTCGGTGCCGTGGGCGCCGACGATGCGCCGCTTGCCGCGGCGGCGGTGGGATGCGGCGCTGGTCGCCGGCGCACGGGGCATGGGGTGCCGTTGGTGGGGGGTGGCTCCGCGCGCGTGGAGGCCGAGGAATCCTGGCTACCTAGGGCGGCGAAGGCCGACGGAGGCGGAGGGGGCGGGGTTTTAGGCGGCGGACGGCGCCACCGGACGCGTGGGTTTGAAATTGGGGACACGATGCGGCGGCGAGATCCTCTTGCCGACGACAATCCGATGTCCCGTGGTAATTTGACGACCAAGTTATTACCTTAGCTTAAGGAAAGGAAACGAGTAAATTATCGGTGTGATGGGTTTTAGGCCGGCCAACCGTTGCTTGGAATTCTCAAATTCAAGTCAAGTTCAAAAGGATTTAAAACGATATTCACTCATTAGAGTATGGTTAATAGTATCAGTTTGACTAATTCACATCTAGATGTTTTTTAAGGATATCACGTCTAAGCTCCCACAAATATATAATGCAGCAACAAGAAATAAAAAAAACTAGGACAAAAAAAATAGATCACAAACAGAGTGGATATGAGCCTTACATGTGACATATGTCACATCTAGATGTGTCCTAGACAGACCCTGATAGTATAGCCAGTTGCTGGCTACATGGACATGCCATGTCACCAAGAGTTAGCATTATTAATTGGTCATACAATAGAGTAGGCTATAAGGTTGGCTATAAGCTCATATTTTTTTCTTCACTTTCTCTCCATCTCTTTCCTCTCATTAAATGCCTTTGCTAGGAGCACCGTCTCTTGCATGAAAGCTCACTCCATCATTTTTTCTTTGTCTCTCTCCTTCACATGGACAAAAACGACATGTAAGCGGGCTTATAGCCCACTATTGTACTTGCTCTTATGTCCAAGTCACTCCACCTATGAAGAATAAATGACTACATTTCTGCGGTGCTATTGCATGTTCGTCGATCAAACCCAACTGTCCGCAGAGTCTAAACTCACTCCTAATTTTTTTTTCTCGAACTGACTAGGTTCGCAAAGTTTGGATGTTTAGTGACGAATCAAACCCATGAGCCGTTCCAGCGAACACCATAAACCATAACCTAACCACCAAGAGAAAAGTTCTCTTCCTCGACTATGCTATACACCTCATTGGGACCACAATCAGTATAACAAGCTCTGCTTTTTGTCATTCTGACATCGTGCGGCTTCCGCGTGGCCAACGACTCTGCTCTCGCAACTCTAACGTCATCAACAGTCTCAAACTGCTACCTAATGGGGAATAGAAACACATAGATCTTGATACAGATCAAATGAATTTGCACAGTCTCGTGATATTTAAGGAAGAACCAGACAATTATGTGCTAGCAAAATCATGACCTACAAACTATAGGCCCAGTTTGGTTCAGCTTTTATCGCCGGATTCCGCTGCCGCGCAGCAGAATCTGAACCAAAGGGCGAACCCAGCAGAATCCGATTTCAGAAATCCGCTGCCAAAATCTGAACCAAAAACGGAAGCAGCCCAGGACGTGCTTTCCAAAATCTGATTCCGCTGCGGGCCAAAATCTAAAAAGGTTGTATCAGCTGGTTTGCCAAATGACCTACATCTTTTTCAAATCAGATTTTCACAAACTGTTTTTTCACAGCAGATTTTTCACAGCTGCTTTTAGAAATCCTCAGCCGAACCAAACAGGGCCATAATCTAGGGTTCTTCTAGTGGACTGGACTGACATCGAAGCTTAGGGTTGTGTGTCAGCTTAATATAATGTGGAAACATCGATCCCAAGCAAGCTCTACTGAAAAAGCACCATAGCTCATGTTTGAGCAGATAGGGTTTGCACGGTATTAACTTGGCACAAAATCCTCAAGAAACACAAATGAAGTGTAAGTTCGGGTGCACTCCGTCTAGAAAAAATTGTCTCATTTTCTATTTATCATCATCTAGGGCACCTACTTCATCTTTTTTCTATACTCATCATCTGTACATGTTTTTTTATAACTTAGTGGTAGAAAAGTGCAGATGTTTTAGCGCATATAGTTTTGACAAATGTGCAACCGCTTTCATGTTGAATAGTGAATCAAGCCTATCGATGGGCGATGATGCGAAAGTTATGATAATCCTTAAGAACAAGTTTGGACCACCTTCACACAAAGGAAATGGATATCATGCATGTGGCAACTTGTCTGGCGTTAATAGGAGCAATTGAATACATTTTCAAGTAAAAGAAGCTGGAGGAGAGACTAGATATGTGATTTCACAATTCACCATCAATATTGCCTAGTAGCCAGCGGTATGCTTTTGTGAAAAATCAAAGGAGAATTATTTCTCTTGTTATGTGAAAAAAATATTGGAGAATACATGTGCTTTAGCAAAGGGTGTGTCTAGGGCACATCTAGATGTGCTCTAGTTATTGCACATCTAAGTGAGTGAATCAAGCATAAAGAGAAAAAGAAAAAAGAGAAAGAAAATATTCACACGAATCTCAATGTAAGATCAATGACATATGACTTAGATGTGCAATATTTATGGCACATCTAGATGTGCTTTAGCAAAACTGTATTATATTTGATCGAAAGGGGTTTTCCCATCCTAGTATTTTATAGAAAAGAGAGACAAACCGAATATAGGATGACCGTTCACGGGGTTGGGGCTAAAACAAAGTAGCCAAGCCAAAAAAAGTTTTAGAAGGACAGCCAACAACACTAGCAAAAGGAAGTTCATCAATCGGGAGCTATCTATTACAAAATCACCAGCATCAATTGGAACAACCCCTCAGATAGAAGCTCTATTGAACAATTCTTAGGCCTACATTATTCTTCATCTTCATGCAATCTTTATGAGTTCCCCTCTTCTTCGATCCAGTAGTACAAGCACCCTTTTGTAAGCTTGATTGAGTAATGGAGAATAAACTAGATATGTTAACATAAGTTGTAATTAAAAATATTGATATGTCAACAACCTTCAATTTCATAACTCCTCTACTTCTCGTTTGTAAAAATAGAATCAGAACAGAGGGGGAGACTCCCTGTTGGAAATATGCCCTAGAGGCAATAATAAAAGCATTATTATTATATTTCCTTGTTCATGATAATTGTCTTTATTCATGCTATAATTGTGTTATCCGGAAATCGTAATACATGTGTGAATAATAGACACCAACATGTCCCTGGTAAGCCTCTAGTTGACTAGCTCGTTGATCAACAGATAGTCATGGTTTCCTGACTATGGACATTGGATGTCATTGATAACGAGATCACATCATTAGGAGAATGATGTGATGGACAAGACCCAATCCTAAACATAGCACAAGATCGTATAGTTCGTTTGCTAGAGTTTTCCAATGTCAAGTATCCTTTCCTTAGACCATGAGATCGTGTAACTCCCGGATACCGTAGGAGTGTTTTGGGTGTACCAAACGTCACAACGTAACTGGGTGACTATAAAGGTATACTACGGGTATCTCCGAAAGTGTCTGTTGGGTTGACACGGATCAAGACTGGGATTTGTCACTCCGTATGACGGAGAGGTATCACTGGGCCCACTCGGTAATGCATCATCATAATGAGCTCAAAGTGACCAAGTGTCTGGTCACGGGATCATGCATTACGGTACGAGTAAAGTGACTTGCCGGTGACGAGATTGAACAAGGTATTGGGATACCGACGATCGAATCTCGGGCAAGTAACATATCGATTGACGAAGGGAATTGTATACGGGGTTGCTTGAATCCTTGACATCGTGGTTCATCCGATGAGATCATCGAGGAGCATGTGGGAGCCAACATGGGTATCCAGATCCCGCTGTTGGTTATTGACTGGAGAGCGATCTCGGTCATGTCTACATGTCTTCCGAACCCGTAGGGTCTACACACTTAAGGTTCGGTGACGCTAGGGTTGTAGGGATATGTATATGCAGTAACCCGAATGTTGTTCGGAGTCCCGGATGAGATCCCGGACGTCACGAGGAGTTCCGGAATGGTCCGGAGGTAAAGAATTATTTATAGGAAGTGCTATTTCGGGCATCGGGACAAGTTTCGGGGTTACCGGTATTGTACCGGGACCACCGGAAGGGTCCCGGGGGTCCAACGGGTGGGGCCACCTATCCTGGAGGGCCCCATGGGCTGAAGTGGAAAGGGATCCATCCCAAAGTGGGCTGGGGCGCCACTTCCCCCTAGGGCCCATGCGCCTAGGGTGGGGAAACCCTAAAGGAAGAGTCCTAGGAGGGGAAAGCACCTCCTAGGTGCCTTGGGGAGGAGGGATTCCTCCCCTTGGCCGCACCCCCCTAGGAGATTAGATCTCCTAGGGCCGGCGCCCCCCCCCTTGGTCCTCCTATATATAGTGGGGAGATGGAGGACTTCTTACCTTTGCCTTTGGTGCCTTCCTCTCCCTCTCCAACACCTCCTCCTCCTCCATAGTGCTTAGCGAAGCCCTGCCGGAGTACTGTAGCTCCATCACCACCACGCCGTCGTGCTGCTGCTGGAGCCATCTCCATCAACCTCTCCTTCCCCCTTGCTGGATCAAGAAGAAGGAGACGTTACGCTGACCGTACGTGTGTTGAACGCGGAGGTGCCGTCCGTTCGGCGCTAGGATCTCCGGTGATTTGGATCACGTCGAGTACGCCTTCCTCATCCCCGTTCTTTGAACGCTTCCGCGCGTGATCTACAAAGGTATGTAGATGCAATCTAATCACTCGTTGCTAGATGAACTCCTAGATGGATCTTGGTGAAATCGTAGGAAAATTTTTGTTTTCTGCAATGTTCCCCAACAGTGGCATCATGAGCTAGGTCTATGCGTGGTTCTCTTGCACGAGTAGAACACAATTTGTTGTGGGCGTTGATGTTGTCAACTTTCTTGCCGCTACTAGTCTTATCTTGCTTCAACGGTATTGTGGGATGAAGCGGCCCGGACCAACCTTACGCGTACGCTTACGTAAGACCGGTTCCACCGACTAACATGCACAAGTTGCATAAGGTGGCTGGCGGGTGTCTGTCTCTCCTACTTTAGTTGGAGCGGATTCGATGAAAAGGGTCTTTATGAAGGGTAAATAGAAGTTGACAAATCACGTTGTGGCTTTCACGTAGGTAAGAAAACGTTCTTGCTAGAACCCTACTTCAGCCACGTAAAACTTGCAACAACAATTAGAGGACGTCTAACTTGTTTTTGCAGCAAGTGCTTTATGATATGATATGGCCAAAGTTGTGATGAATGATGAATGATCTATATGTAATGTATGAGATGTTCATGCTATTGTAATAGGAATCACGACTTGCATGTCGATGAGTATGACAACCGGCAGGAGCCATAGGAGTTGTCTTTATTTTTTGTATGACCTGCGTGTCATTGAGAAACGCCATGTAAATTACTTTACTTTATTGCTAAACGCGTTAGCCATAGTAGTAGAAGTAATAGTTGGCGAGCAACTTTATGGAGACACAATGATGGAGATCATGGTGTCATGCCGGTGACAAGATGATCATGGAGCCCCAAGATGGAGATCAAAGGAGCTTTGTGATATTGGCCATATCATGTCACTATTATTATTTGATTGCATGTGATGTTTATCATGTTTTTCATCTTGTTTACTTAGAATGATGGTAGTAAATAAGATGATCCCTCATAATAATTTCAAGAAAGTGTTCCCCCTAACTGTGCACCGTTGCGACAGTTCGTTGTTTTGAAGCACCATGCGATGATCGGGTGTGATAGATTCTAACGTTCACATACAACGGGTGTAAGACAGATTTACACTTGTAAAACACTTAGGTTGACTTGACGAGCCTAGCATGTACAGACATGGCCTCGGAACACAGAAGACCGAAAGGTCGAGCATGAGTCGTATAGAAGATACGATCAACATGAAGATGTTCACCGACGTTGACTAGTCCGTCTCACGTGATGATCGGACACGGCCTAGTTAACTCGGATCATATTATACTTAGATTACAGGAGGGATGTTTATCTAAGTGGGAGTTCATTGAATAATTTGATTAGATGAACTTAATTATCATGAACTTAGTCTAAAATCTTTACAATATGTCTTGTAGATCAAATGGTCAACGTAGTCCTCAACTTCAACGCGTTCCTAGAGAAAACCAAGCTGAAAGACGATGGCAGCAACTACACGGACTGGGTCCGGAACCTGAGGATCATCCTCATAGCTGCCAAGAAAGATTATGTCCTACAAGCACCGCTAGGTGACGCACCTATTCTCCCTACAGAACAAGACGTTATGAACGCTTGGCAGGCACGTACCGATGACTACTCCCTCATTCAGTGCGGCATGCTTTACAGCTTAGAGCTGGGACTCCAAAAGCATTTTGAGAGACACGGAGCATATGAGATGTTCGAAGAGCTGAAAATGGTTTTCCAAGCTCATGCCCGGGTCGAGAGATATGAAGTCTCTGACAAATTCTTCAGCTGTAAGATGGAGGAAAATAGTTCTGTCAGTGAGCACATACTCACAATGTCTGGGTTACATAACCGCTTGACTCAGCTGGGAGTTAATCTTCCGGATGACGCGGTCATTGACAGAATCCTTCAGTCGCTTCCACCGAGCTACAAGAGCTTTGTGATGAACTTCAATATGCAGGGGATGGAAAAGACCATTCCTGAAGTATTTGCAATGCTGAAATCAACAGAGGTAGAAGTCAAAAAGGAACATCAAGTGTTGATGGTGAATAAAACCACTAAGTTCAAGAAAGGCAAGGGTAAGAAAACCTTCAATAAGGACGACAAGGGAGTTGCCGCGCCCGGCAAGCAAGCTGCCGGGAAGAAGCCAAAGAATGGACCCAAGCCCGAGACTGAGTGCTTTTATTGCAAGGAAAGTGGTCACTGGAAGCGGAACTGCCCCAAATACTTAGCAGACAAGAAGGTCGGCAAAACGAAAGGTATATGTGATATACATGTAATTGATGTGTACCTTACCAGTACTCGTAGTAGCTCCTGGGTATTTGATACCGGTGCGGTTGCTCACATTTGTAACTCAAAACAGGAGCTGCGGAATAAGCGGAGACTGGCGAAGAACGAGGTGACGATGCGCGTCGGGAATGGTTCCAAAGTTGATGTGATCGCCGTCGGCACGCTACCTGTACATTTACCTACGGGATTAGTTTTGAACCTCAATAATTGTTATTTAGTGCCAAGTTTGAGCATGAACATTGTATCAGGATCTCGTTTAATACGAGATGGCTACTCATTTAAATTCAAGGATAATGGTTGTTCCATTTATATGAGAGATATGTTTTATGGTCATGCTCCGATGGTGAATGGTTTATTCATAATGAATCTCGAGCATAATGCTACACATGTTCATAGTGTGAGTACCAAAAGATGTAAGATTGATAATGATAGTCCCACATACTTGTGGCACTGCCGCCTTGGTCACATAGGTGTCAAACGGATGAAGAGGCTCCATACTGATGGACTTTTAGAGTCTCTTGATTATGAATCATTTGACACGTGCGAACCATGCCTCATGGGTAAAATGACCAAGACTCCATTCTCAGGAACAATGAAGCGAGCAACCAACTTATTGAAATCATACATACTGATGTGTGCGGTCCAATGAGTGTTGAGGCTCGCGGTGGCTATCGTTATGTTCTTACCCTCACTGATGACTTGAGTAGATATGGATATGTCTACTTAATGAAACACAAGTCCGAGACCTTTGAAAAGTTCAAGGAATTTCAGAGTGAGGTTGAGAATCAACGTGACAGGAAAATCAAGTTCCTACGATCAGATCGTGGAGGAGAATACTTGAGTCACGAGTTTGGCACACACTTAAGAAAATGTGGAATAGTTTCACAGCTCACGCCGCCTGGAACACCACAGCGTAATGGTGTGTCCGAATGTCGTAATCACACTCTATTAGATATGGTGTGATCTATGATGTCTCTTGCCGATTTACCGCTATCCTTTTGGGGCTATGCTTTAGAGACTGCCGCATTCACTTTAAATAGGGCTCCGTCGAAATCCGTTGAGACGACACCGTTTGAATTATGGTTTGGGAAGAAACCTAAGCTGTCGTTTCTAAAAGTTTGGGGATGCGATGCTTATGTCAAGAAACTTCAACCTGAAAAGCTCGAACCCAAATCGGAAAAATGCGTCTTCATAGGATACCCTAAAGAAACTATTGGGTATACCTTCTACCTCAGATCCGAAGGCAAGATCTTTGTTGCCAAGAATGGGTCCTTTCTGGAGAAAGAGTTTCTCTCAAAAGTAGTAAGTGGGAGGAAAGTAGAACTTGATGAAGTATTACCTCTTGAACCGGAAAATGGCGCAACTCAAGAAAATGTTCCTGAGGTGCCTGCACTGACTAGAGAGGAAGTTAATGATGATGATCAAGATACTTCTGATCAAGCTCCTACTGAAATTCGAAGGTCCACAAGGACACGTTCCACACCAGAGTGGTACGGCAACCCTGTCTTGGAAATCATGTTGTTAGACAACGGTGAACCTTCGAACTATGAAGAAGCGATGGCGGGCCCGGATTCCGACAAATGGCTAGAAGCCATGAAATCCGAGATAGGATCCATGTATGAAAACAAAGTATGGACTTTGACTGACTTGCCCGTTGAGCGGCGAGCCATAGAAAAAAATGGATCTTTAAGAAGAAGACAGACGCGGATGGTAATGTGACCATCTATAAAGCTCGGCTTGTCGCTAAGGGTTATCGACAAGTTCAAGGGGTTGACTACGATGAGACTTTCTCACCAGTAGCGAAGCTGAAGTCCGTCCGAATCATGTTAGCGATTGGCGCATTCTATGATTATGAAATATGGCAAATGGACGTCAAAACGGCATTCCTTAATGGTTTCCTTAAGGAAGAATTGTATATGATGCAGCCGGAAGGTTTTGTCGATCCTAAGTATGCTGTCAAGGTGTGCAAGCTCCAACGCTCGATTTATGGGCTGGTGCAAGCATCTCGGAGTTGGAACATTCGCTTTGATGAGATGATCAAAGCGTTTGGGTTTACGCAGACTTATGGAGAAGCCTGCGTTTACAAGAAAGTGAATGGGAGCTCTGTAGCATTTCTTATATTATATGTAGATGACATACTTTTGATGGGAAATGATATAGAACTCTTGGACAGCATTAAGGCCTACTTGAATAAGAGTTTTTCAATGAAGGACCTTGGAGAAGCTGCATATATATTAGGCATCAAGATCTATAGAGATAGATCAATACGCCTCATAGGTCTTTCACAAAGCACATACCTTGATAAGATGTTGAAGAAATTCAATATGGATCAGTCTAAGAAGGGGTTCTTGCCTGTGTTGCATGGTGTGAAATTGAGCTCAGCTCAATGTCCGACCACGGCAGAAGATATAGAAGGGATGAGTGTCATCCCCTATGCCTCAGCCATAGGTTCTATTATGTATGCCATGCTGTGTACCAGACCTGATGTAAACCTTGCCGTAAGTTTGGTAGGAAGGTACCAAAGTAATCCCGGCAGGAAACACTGGACAACGGTCAAGAATATCTTGAAGTACCTGAAAAGGACTAAGGAAATGTTTCTCGTCTATGGAGGTGACGAAGAGCTCGTCGTAAAGGGTTACGTCGACGCTAGCTTCGACACAGATCTGGATGACTCAAAGTCACAAACCGGATACGTGTATATTTTGAATGGTGGGGCAGTAAGCTGGTGCAGTTGCAAGCAGAGCGTCGTGGCGGGATCTACATGTGAAGCGGAGTACATGGCAGCCTCGGAGGCAGCGCATGAAGCAATTTGGGTGAAGGAGTTCATCACCGACCTAGGAGTCATACCCAATGCATCGGGGCCGATCAAGCTCTTCTGTGACAACACTGGAGCTATTGCACTTGCCAAGGAGCCCAGGTTTCACAAGAAGACAAGGCACATCAAGCGTCGCTTCAACTCCATTCATGAAAATGTTCAAGATGGAGACATAGATATTTGTAAAGTACACACGGACCTGAATGTAGAAGATCCGTTGACTAAACCTCTTCCTAGAGCAAAACATGATCAACACCAAAATTCCATGGGTGTTCGATTTATCACAATGTAACTAGATTATTGACTCTAGTGCAAGTGGGAGACTGTTGGAAATATGCCCTAGAGGCAATGATAAAAGCATTATTATTATATTTCCTTGTTCATGATAATTGTCTTTATTCATGCTATAATTGTGTTATCCGGAAATCGTAATACATGTGTGAATAATAGACACCAACATGTCCCTAGTAAGCCTCTAGTTGACTAGCTCGTTGATCAACAGATAGTCATGGTTTCCTGACTATGGACATTGGATGTCATTGATAACGAGATCACATCATTAGGAGAATAATGTGATGGACAAGACCCAATCCTAAACATAGCACAAGATCGTATAGTTCGTTTGCTAGAGTTTTCCAATGTCAAGTATCCTTTCCTTAGACCATGAGATCGTGTAACTCCCGGATATCGTAGGAGTGCTTTGGGTGTACCAAACGTCACAACGTAACTGGGTGACTATAAAGGTACTACGGGTATCTCCGAAAGTGTCTGTTGGGTTGACACGGATCAAGACTGGGATTTGTCACTCCGTATGACGGAGAGGTATCACTGGGCCCACTCGGTAATGCATCATCACAATGAGCTCAAAGTGACCAAGTGTCTGGTCACGGGATCATGCATTACGGTACGAGTAAAGTGACTTGCCAGTGACGAGATTGAACGAGGTATTGGGATACCGATGATCGAATCTCGGGCAAGTAACATATCGATTGACGAAGGGAATTGTATACGGGGTTGCTTGAATCCTTGACATCGTGGTTCATCCGATGAGATCATCGAGGAGCATGTGGGAGCCAACATGGGTATCCAGATCCCGCTGTTGGTTATTGACCGGAGAGCGATCCCGGTCATGTCTACATGTCTTCCGAACCCGTAGGGTCTACACACTTAAGGTTCGGTGACGCTAGGGTTGTAGGGATATGTATATGCAGTAACCCGAATGTTGTTCGGAGTCCCGGATGAAATCCCGGACGTCACGAGGAGTTCCGGAATGGTCCGAAGGTAAAGAATTATTTATAGGAAGTGCTATTCCGGGCATCGGGACTAGTTTCGGGGTCACCGGTATTGTATCGGGACCACCAGAAGGGTCCCGGGGGTCCACCGGGTGGGGCCACCTATCCCAGAGGGCCCCATGGGCTGAAGTGGGAAGGGATCCAGCCCAAAGTGGACTGGGGCGCCACTTCCCCCTAGGGCCCATGCGGCTAGGGTGGGGAAACCCTAAAGGAAGAGTCCTAGGAGGGGAAGGCACCTCCTAGGTGCCTTGGGGAGGAGGGATTCCTCCCCTTGGCCGCACCCTCCCTAGGAGATTAGATCTCCTAGGGCCGGCGCCACCCCCCCTTGGCCCTCCTATATATAGTGGGGAGATGGAGGACTTCTTACCTTTGCCTTTGGTGCCTCCCTCTCCCTCTCCAACACCTCCTCCTCCTCCATAGTGCTTAGCGAAGCCCTGTCGGAGTACTGCAGCTCCATCACCACCACGCCGTCGTGCTGCTGCTGGAGCCATCTCCCTCAATCTCTCCTTCCCCCTTGCTGGATCAAGAAGAAGGAGACGTTACGCTAACCGTACGTGTGTTGAACGCGGAGGTGCCGTCCGTTCGGCGCTAGGATCTCCGGTGATTTGGATCACGTCGAGTACGCCTTCCTCATCCCCGTTCTTTGAACGCTTCCGCGCGTGATCTACAAAGGTATGTGGATGCAATCTAATCACTCGTTGCTAGATGAACTCCTAGATGGATCTTGGTGAAACCGTAGGAATTTTTTTGTTTTCTGCAACGTTCCCCAACACTCCCCCTGTCTTATTCTCATAGGATATGAGAAGACTCGAACCCGGGCCGGTGGTAGCAACCTTTGTGTTGTCTACCACTCCACCCGGAAGAGTTTCTCACTACTTCTCATTTGTCAAACACATATCCAATCTCATGACCGTACAGAAAAAAGACACTGCACAAGATCTACATAAGCTCCATAATTTCCATTTAAAAACCGTCTCATTTTCTATTTATGAAACAAGGGGATATTCTCGTCATCTCGGGCACCTACCTCATCTTCTTCGTCTTCTTTCTTTACTCATCACCTGTGCATTTTTTAAAATAACTATAGAGGTAGAAAAGTGCAGATGTTTTAGCGCACATAGTGGTCGGCGATGATGCGAAGGTTGTGATGATCCTTAAGATCAAATTTGGACCACCATCACACAACGGAAATGAATATCATGCATGTGGCAACTTGTCTGGTGCTAATAGGAGCGAGTGAATACAATTCCAAGTAAAAGGAGCTAGTATAGAGGCTAGATATGTAATTTCACAATTCATCCTCGATACTGTCTAGTAGCTAGCGGTATGTTTTTTTTTGTGAAAATCAAAGGAGAATTATTCTCTTGTTATGTGAAAAAAAGCATTGGGGAATAAATTATTATATTTGATTAAAGGGGTTTCTCTGTCCTATTTTATACTCACTCTGTTCCTAAATATTTGTCTTTTTAAGATTTTAAATGGACTACCACATACAAATGTATATAGACAGATTTTAGAGTGTAGATTCACTCATTTTGCTCCGTATGTAGTCACTTGTTGAAATCTATAGAAAGACAAATATTTAGGAATAGAGGGAGTAAAAGAGAGAGGCAAACGAAACACATGATGACTGTTCACACGGCTCAGGCTAAACCAACGTAGCAAGATAAGAAAAAAATAGCAAAAGGAAGTTCAGCAAGAGGAGCTATCTATTACAGAATCATCAACATCGGTTGAAAAATGGGCCCTCGGATATAAGCTCTATTGAACAATCATCTTCACGTGATCCTCATGAGTTCTCCTCTTCTTCGGTCCAGTAGTACAAGCATCCCTTTAGTAAGCTTGATTGAGTACCGGAGTAATTGAAAATATTGATACATCAATAACCCCTAATTTCATAACTCCTCTACTACTCGTTTGTCAAACACAGATCCAGTCTCATGAACGTAGAGAAAAAAGTACATGATACTAGTACTTCACAAGATCTACAAAAGCTCCATAATTTCCATTTTTGTAACTTTGCTGTTTTGTTCACTCCTCTGTACTACTTCACAAATTAGTTTCTTCCTTTGCCCTAGAAAAAAAACCTCCAGCGGCCATCTACTCCACACGGAAAACCCACCGGCCCCGTCCGTCCGATCGGGTACAGTACCGCGACCATCGTCAACCGGCACGGCCCGGCAGGCGCCACCCGCCGCTCGCCTCGCCTGCCCCCCACGTGCCGCCCGTGCGGCCACCCATCAATCCCTCTCCCCCTCCCCCCCACGCCTCCCGCTCCGCCCACTCCACATCGCCTCCCGT